>NC_063238.1:30757643-31123893 GCF_020740725.1 Corvus hawaiiensis
CAGGTACCAAGCTGTAGAAGAATCCTTCAAGTTCTCTATAGGTCTCACTTGCCCACATATAAAGCTGCCTCAAGAATCTAAAGCAACTCTAGCTTTGGAAGAAGGATAAAACATCAAATACTATGAATGCTGTCCCATAACTTACACATTCTTCTGTGAATTTGAATCTACTTAAGCCTCAATGTCCTCAGCTGCACATGCCTCTCTACCCCATGGCTTGCTTGTTAGGCTGTGCAAACATTGGCCACTGAGTTGAACAGAGGATGGAGTACCTCTTGTATGAGGAAAGGCTGAGAGATTTGGTTTTGTTCAGCCTGGACAAGGGCAGTTTTGGAGTGACCTAATTGTGGCCTTCCACTACCTGAAGGGAGCCTACAAGGAAGATGGAGGAGACTTTTTACAAAGACATGTAGTGACAGGGTAGATGGGAGGGCTGCAAACTGACAGAAAGCAGGTTCAGACTAGATACTAGGAAGAAATTCTTTACTGTGAATGTGGTGAGGCACTGGAAGAGGTTGCCCAGAGAAGTTGTGGGTGCCCCATCCTTGTGAGTGTTCAAGGCCAGGTTGGATGGAGGTCTGAGATACCTGGTCTAGTGGAAGGTGTTCCTGTTTATGGCAGGACGGTGGAACCAGATCTTCACGATCCCTTCCAATCCCAGCCATTTTACGAGTCTAATCACAGATTCAAAATACCACACCCACTTTTTCCCCTAAGCCCTACCTGAGCTTTACTGGCGTTCATGTGGGTGGTTGTTTTAACAGTAAACTTCTGACCGTGCTCCAGGATGACTTTACTGTGCTCAAAGCCTGGTACTCTGCGGCAGACCCTGAAGCTCTGGCAAATGCTGTCTTTGCTGATCCCAGCAGATGAGCTGGACCCCTGCTGCCAGCCTGCCACGAGAGGGCAGTGCCAGGGCTCTACCACTGGCCAAGCAGGGAATCAGGGCCTGGAGCTCAGTCTAAAAAGCACAGGACAAGCTACTTTTTTTCCAAACATGAATTTTTTTAATAAAGCAGGGGTCTGTATATAAGCCAAATATAGTATTAGTTAAATAAAGCAAGTTTCTTGCATTAAAGAAAAAGGGAAATCCCTACTTAGTAGAAATTAAAATACAAAGGTGCATCTCCCAAACTCAGCAATTCATTAAAGCTACAAATCACTAGAAGAGCACTCGTTCTCAGTGTAAACAGTCACTCCTGCCCTTCAAACACAGCACATAAAGAACTGTGCTGCACTACAGATCCTGTATTAAAGACATGCTGAGTTCCATTCCAACTCTGTGCATTTTAACTAGCATGTTTATCTAAAGCTACAGTATCATGCTGTTACACGTACTGACTGCAGAAATGACAAACTAGTATTCTCCCAAGACCATCCATGCTACCTCTCTGGGAAGTACTGGAAAGCTAGTATTAGAATAAAAGGAATTCAGCACTTGATCCCTGTTTTCCCTCCCAAGTGAGAAGCAAAATCAGCAGCAGTGCCAGACATTCATTTCCACTCCATCAAGTTAAGGTGGTCTCTGACAAACTGTGTAAAACATTCCCCAACAGTTCACTCACCCGTTATGTCAATAGGCTCCAGAGCAAAAGCTTCCTCTTCATTGGGAACAAGCGTTGTCTGGTCAGTCATGGTTGGTAAAGGTTCCACGGGATCTACCGAGTCTGGGCTGTCTGGGCCTCCCACTGCAATTACAACAAACACCTTGCACTAGGGTCAAAACATCAACAAGCTGTGCTACCCTTCCCATCCCCTCCTCCACACTTTCAGGTGGTTTACCGTATTTCACACTTTTGAGCTTAATATGCTTTTAAAGAATTAGAATCCAAATTAAATGAGTTGAAAGTAATTCTAGATCTAGTCCTAGATCATACTCACTTGATACATTATCATCATCATCCATATCATCATGGGGAGGCTGCTCTGGCATCATTACTCCACTTTCTGAGAGTGCAGGTGGGTCATCAAAAATACCACCATCATTATTACTGAGAAGTTTGTCATCTGAAGCAACCATATGAAAGAATCAGTTTTGCATCCACAAATGGGTATAGACACATTTACAAAGAAGTACAGACAAGTTTATTACAACATAGACAAAGATAGTGCAAAAGTTAGAAACCAGTACTTTCAATGCTGACATAGAAGAAAGTAGCATTTCAAGGTGCATTTCAGCTCTAATTCTGAACTTACAGATAACCTTTATTACAATATACTTGCCACATATTTTACATCTAAGATTTTTTGAACTTTGTTTGAAATATGCCAACACTTAATGTGCTGTGAGTCATCTATACTACTGTAGCACTCACAAACCGGAATTTCACTGGGCAAGACATAACTTTTGACAGGGATCTTGGCAACAAAGGAAACAACTTCCCCTCACCTACCCAAGAACTAATTAATTAAGGCAGGAGGTGGGATAGAGGAAGAACAAATTTCTCAAACTTACCCAATATTCCACCATCATTTCCTTCTCCAAAATTATCATCTTTGTATTGGTCTTCATATTCCAGGTGATTAGATTTCTCATTGAGGTGACTGGTGCTCTGTTCAGGTTCCAGTAGGAGATTGGAAGCACTAGTGCTCACTAGCATGTCATCCTCAAATGCACTGCCTTCTCTCATCATCTCACGATCATCCATCCCAAAGTCACCTGCAAGAATACAATTTCACTGCTAAAAGTGCTAAAGAACCAAGATGCAAGAGACCTACCTAACTGATCAATAAAGACCCATGTAAGACCAAACTTTAATTCAATTTATCCTATTTGCAGAGTTAACGACAAGATGTAAGGAATTGTGCCCAGCAATACCATAGCAAAAAAATACTGTTCAAACAATTATAAAAATAACTATCTCCTCTTCAAAGCATTTTATTGTACTTATTTGCATTGATATTAGCAAGATCCTACTAAATTTTATCTCCACAGAAACCAAAGAATTCAATGGAATTTGAAAAAGTTGTGCCTTATGCCTTGAGGCTGAGCTTCAAGTACAGAAAACAAACCAATACCAAGTCAACACTATTGCTAGATTATTCTTTCAAAACAATTACTGAATTATGGATTACAATACTATATATTGGGAACCAGACATTTAGATAAAACTGTCTTTAGGCTTTGATTCAGATGTTAGAACACTGTCCTTGAAAGATACCCAAAGCAGCAAACTTGTTGCCACTGACTGATTCAGCTTTAGAAATCTCCCAGTGGTTTCTGACTGAGAGCCTGTTTATGATTAAAGCAACAGCTCACTTCATATTTACATCACATTTTGAAAATTGTAATTGTCACAGTACTTCACTGATTAACTCAACTGAAGATTCTTCAGCTTTTCTTTCTGCCTATTCTAGGCAGCTAGAAGTTTGCTGAGCATTAGAGGACAGACTTTCTGGAAAAACTGTCACAAAATAACTAAAAATTAAATGTAGAAAACCACAGCATGTTTGATCTAATTTGCTTTGTGCATAATGGGCATTCCATAGTAATTGCAAAACCGTATCTTACAATAACTGAAATTAGATAGTAGCACATAATAACACATGAGATCTTTACCAAAGTCATTATCCTGGAGGATACTGATGTTGCCTACTTCCTCTCTCATTGTAATTTCTTCCACTCTGCTCTGGTTCAAACTGAACTGCTGAGCCACATCAATATCACTTAAACAAACAGAAGGCAATTATTAAAAATCCCATTAAAAAATTAAAAACAGATAAAGCCTGCTAAAATAAACATTACATTATTTAGTAAAAAGCAATTTTACATTCAAGTCAATTATTGAAAAAAGTAAGTGAACACTGAATAGAAACTACTACTTAAAACAGTGAGACCATTAATGGTTCAAAACTATCATCCAAATTGCGTTAGATTCTGGGAAATATATCAGTAATCTCTCTTACTCCTCGCTGTGTTTGGGTTACTAATTTCAAAGGCCAAACTAACAATCAAGAAAAGACTTCCTCCCCTTCAACTCAAAAGCTATTAATGTAGTTTATCAAACACTGTATTTTGCACCAGTACCAAGTTAACACTCTGTGGTGTATGAAGGTACATTTCTTATAAAGACACAGAAATTTTATGCAGTTTCAAATTAGTATATACTCTAATTTGAATATAAACTATATAGAACACTGAATAAGCTGTATTCTAAAAACTCCCTTATGGATCATTCAAATAACAAGAATATAATAATAAAAAACATCAGGTTTTTTAAGATTAAGAACTATTCAGGTTGTATACTTGTTATATGTACAAGTAATCTATAAGTATTAAGTTTAAAAAATTAAAAGTGCCATTTCAAAACCTCAACAACATTTCCGTAAAACTAATCTTGTCTAACCTAAGCATGTATGTGATGTAGGGTGCCTTGTACAGAAGAAAAAACAAAGTTATAACAGATAGCTGAGTTTTTCAAAAGCTCCTGTACGGACAGCTTTAACTTCAGTTAAAGTCAATGCTACTATGAACTTAAAATCAACACAAAGATGACTGCACACTTCCTTATTAGTGTATTAAAAGCCCTAAGAATAGAAGTTACCTACAGACTTTTTTTTTTACATTCAGCAATGAGTTAGCTGTTTAAAACCAGGCTCTCCTCAACTAAAACCAATTATCATTTTCATGGAAATGAAAAAAACCCCAAACTTACTCTAGATCAGGAAGTGGTTGGTCAAAATCATGAAACTCCTCAGGTAAGGTAATAGCATTGTAAGCAGCCTCTCTGTTTTCCTCAGGCAAATCAACAACTCCTGCAAATAAGAACACCCGGACATGAGTTCCCATTCCTTACGAGGACAGCATTTTTCCCTGAGCCATTAGCATTTTCTCCCTGCATGAGCTTACTGTGTTTAAATTTGTTGAACTGAACTGATGCTGAACTGATGCTGACACCTACAAAGAAACCTTAAATAATGCTAGTAAGTGAGATTCCAACTAAATTCAAAACATATATCCTCAAGCCTTTGCACTCTATATAAACCTGGAAGCCTCAAATCAATCAGTAATGTTTGTGTGGCACTATGCAGAGCTGTGCAGCCAACACAGGCATCATATGTTTCACAACACTGCAAGTACCTGTTCCAAAATAATTTCATCATGATACACAGTATGAGCTGCAAGGTTCTACTTTACAGTGGCAGCACAGTGTGACTACTTTGCTGCTGGTCCTTTATTCAGTTCCATCAGCTCCAGAAGTCCCAAACAGTACTGATTGCACTTGGGGCACACTAACTCATAGGCTTCTGCACATAAAAGAGCTGCATTACCAAAACCACACACATTTTCTTTTCTTATCCTCTGGAGATGTGTAATCTTATTCAGCAGGCATTCTCAGGGCATGACCACCAGATTGGGCATCACAAAACCAGTGCCAGTAATTGGTCCCTCTCTATTATTCAAAGTCTTAAAGGTCAGGGCACTTGAAAGTGCATGGGAAATGCAGGTTCAACTCCTTCTGTAACTTGCCGAAGATCTGAGCTCTATGCTCTGCCTTCTGACCCACACACGCAACACAGGCAATTCTGAGGTACTGATACTTCAGAAACACTCTGCCCACTGTGCTCCCCTCTGTAATGAATAATCAAAGAACCACTGTCCATAGACACCAGGAAGAAGCAAGAGCTGGTAGTTTACTCATTATGGTACTTGACTAGGAATGAAGAAAACTACTCCATCCTTTGAGGGCTGTTCAATATTTTTGGCTGCCTGGTGCTTAAAATGAAACATGTAAATGATTCTCAGAACAGACAAGACTCAGGACAATGCCTAAGGCACACAAAGCTGATAAACTGAGAGTAAATGCTATAAGATGAGTATTTCAGCTTGTGTCAGGCCAGAATGTCACTTTTTGTAAGTCTTAAATTTTAAGGTGGTTCACCTTCGACATGCACTCTGTTAGGAGTGAGAAAATTGGGAAACAGACTGCCTTGTGAAATTAAAATAAATTTATGTTCTTATCACCCAGGAAAGTTAAACACAGTAGTAAACAAAAAATTGGCAACAGTCAACAAATTGCCACTAAAAGCTACAAAAAATTCAATACCTGAATTCAATGCCTGAATCAAACCTGTAGGTCAGGAAATTAAAATAAAGGGAACATACCCCTAACTTTTCTCAAGTTACTGCTACACTGGCTTTCAAGAATTGCCTTTTTAGAAAAAAAGCCTCCCTCAAGTTCAGCTTTTAAATCTATTGCACTCACTAACCTAAAAAGGGAGAATATGATTTAGCAGCTGTGAGCATCCAGCAGCATCACTCCAACAGCTACACTGTAGCTGGAAAAAAGTTCCCCAGGCCGGAATTAAAGAAAACTATCTTGAAAGCCATGAAAGCCAAATAATTAATTGACTGCTAGATGGAAAAGTAATTTCAGATATTAATATGGTACCCCATCTTCATGGAAAATATTTTAAGTAAGCAACTATAGAGGGGGAAATTACGTTGCACACATACAAAAGGGAGATTATCTTTGATGCACGCATTACAGTTCATATTACTTTCAGAAACTAAAATGTGAAAGTGGAAAAAAAAAAGCTTACTTTTATGTTTCTGTAACTCATGGCAAAAGAATCCTCACCCTTGACAGAAACAAGTCCCCTTCTGTGCTTCTTTTCAGTAGGGCACTGGCCTTTTTCAGACAGAAGGTAAAAGCCATGCAGTGTATTTCCATTTAACATCACACACCAGCTTTTACTGAATCAGCATTAGAGAAGTTTTTGTTCAGAATTCAGTTAAAAGATGTTTTTCAGCAGACAACTCAACCAGCCAGCTAGCTGCAATAATTACCTCTCCTATAACCTATACCTTTATGTAATTACACAGATCTAAAGGCAGAATTGTATGCCTTCTTAATAAATACATTTGTCAGTGTAACTTTTCAGAGAGTGCTTAGGTAAGAACAGATACCTGGACGAAAAGCCATCTTAATCTTAATGAAAGCCTCATTACAGTCTGCAAGAAGATATTTTGCTTTCCTGTGGTAGATTCTAACAACACCTAGTAAGAGATGTCCTGAGGTTCGGAGTGCCATCTTCACCTAAAAACACATTGCACAATCAGTTATTAGATGTAATCAGAACTAGATGTAGCCTCCCTTTTCCCTCCAGTCAGCTTTACATGAATTTTCTCAATAAAATCAAATATCCAAAATAAGCATAAAAATCAGCAGAAATCTGAAGAAACAAAGAATGCAAAGTCCAGTTCAAGATGATACTCTATTACATTATTTATGGATGACCTGGCAAATATCAGTAAATTAATTAACAGCTCACTCCAGGAATTCCCAAATACTGCTCTGTCTAGTTAAAAAATAAGTGACAAAGCCTGTTTTTACCACATCTTTTTTTCTACCACCTTTGCTACTTTGTGGAAAACTGTGAATTATGGAAAAAGTGAAAAGTAAAGTTCAACAACCATAAACAGATTTGGTTAAGTAAAATCTGGTTTAAAACTGTTAGCTACCTCTCCATCTTCTGTCCTGGAGTTAAAAAGAAAATCAGAGAAAAAAAAGTGGAAGATGTGGAGTGCCTATAAATAAGCACTGCCACACTTAAACAATTTTAAGTTCCTTTCCTCTTCAATTTCACTGCTTTACTACGTAATGAAGTATCTGCTGTGGGAACGCAAAACTGAAAAAATTTAGAGAAGGACTCTTCTTTATGTATTTCAGGCTGAAAGAACATGAAATTTGTGTTGAATGGTACATGGAAGAACTGTCTCACAGAAAGAGTAAGCCATACAGCATTTAACATCAGCCTGTAAGAATTCAAAATTTTTATTGCCTCCAATGTCTTTTTAATATTTTAGCTGATGAACTGTTACATAAAGTTAAATATATGAAAGAGTGCCTGTTAGTTTCTCTTTTCTCTAAAAGAATGTTCCAGTTCACTAGTGAATCTACCAACATTATCTTCTTCCTAAATCCTTCCAGAGCTGATAATGAAGCAAATCACTATTCTGGAAGAGTAAGCATCTCTGTGATTGTACAATACACTTTTTGCTTACACTTAGCAGTTCTTCTAAGATCTAAACTAGCATTATAAGAACTGTTAACATTTGTATTGACTAAAATAAAAGATATAAATTTTCTTTTGTTTTCAAATAGCTGCTTTTTGTATAAGACATTCAGACATCTGTTAACTGACAAAAGCCACAACTGTACCACTAGTTCTAAAATGAATAATTTCATTGTCATGAGTAGTAGAGGGGAAGAAAAACAAAAACATGTAAAAACATCAAGCTACGTAAAATTTCCTCCACTTTCACAACAGAGTATTTCGTATCTAAGCAGACCTTTCCACCCTTCAAAACAGCAACATTAAGAACTTCATTTGCTTCAGTGACTCAAATAGTAAGTACCACCAGTACACACAAGTTCTTTTCACCGCAAGGTAACATCACATTAGTGTAAAATGGGTACCTTTGGGGAAATGATACTCTCCACGCTGCTCTCCAGATTACATTCAAAAACATGGGCTTTGGTCAGCTTCTTATCCCAATGGGCTGCCAGCCAGATTTTGGCCAGCGGCCCACGCTTGCTCAGGACAAAGTGGGCATAGAACATGGTCCCAGATGTCTAAGACAAAGTGCAAACCTGTAAAGAGAAAGGCAAATATTTCTTACTGCAATTTTTATTTTATGAGGAACATCCTTGTAAACACCCTCTTATCCTCAGAAGTACATGTTTGCTTTTCAACCACTGAGGTCAGACTATTTGTTTAATATGTTTAAGAAGCCAACACTTACAAATGGTGTCCATGTAATAGCATATATATGTGTTTATTACAGAGTAATTATAAAGCAGAAGTAACACCCACTAACAGCCACATACACAACTTAAAAATGTTTATCATCCCTCAAGAAAAAATAATCTTGAATCTTTTAACCTTTAGGGTAATGACACCAAACTCTCCTAGCGCAAAGAAGCACGTCTCAGTTTTCATTCCAGAGTAGCTTTCTACAACTTCCATTTCTTTCTACTCTTAATACAGTAGCTACTACTGTACTATACCAGCATATATTGTATATTGTTCCCAAAAAAGGTTCATCATTATAAAATATACAGTCCTAAATCTTTTTGGACTTCACTATAATTTCATAAACAGGAAGCACAATTATGTCTACATTTCTGAACAGGTTGTTCTCCATGTCATACTTTTTTAATCAAGTGTTGATAAAAACGGTGAGAAAAATGACTGCACTATTCCAAACTTCCTTAAGACTCCATTTTCTTTCTCCTTAACCAGAAAAAAAAAGAGACACTCTTACCTATTTATCTAGTAACTACTTTGTTATGGCTGATAAGATGCCAACCCATCAAACCATGGGGAATCAGAACAGCATGATGTCTTATGATCTAAACATGCCAGTTCCATGCATGAGGTAAGTGTATTGTTCAGTTAACTACAACTAGAGGGGGGAAAAAAAAAAGTTTGCTTTAAAAAAGTAGAAGAATCTCCACAAAGAGTTTTTCCAGTAGTTTCTATACTCCAGGAAAATTAATCAAAAGAAAAGAACAGGAAAGATAAAATAAGTGCATTTCAGTTTTTACCTCCTCCATGCCTACAGAAAAACTGCCTGAGGAAGCACAGCAAGTCACAACTGTTATTGCTAGAAATTTAAGTAGAGGGGCAAGAGAAGCACTGACTTTACTGATTCAGTGGAAATAAAGCCAACCTCTAAACATCTGGATAACAAATGAAAAAATGCAGATCTAAAAGTCAAGTCCAAGAATTTCTTTTTTCCATTTTGAGAGTTGCATAACAGAACTGATTATCAAGTTACTCTCTTAATGACAGATTGGCCACCAATTCCATCCATAACCAAAACACTGGAGAGGATTTAAAGGAAATAAAGGCCATGTTCAGCTTAAACTCTAATTAACTCAGTATACAGAATTAATACTCCTCTTAGGAGTGAGGTTAATAGCTTTTAGTCATAATGAAGTTGCAAATTGACAAAAAGTTAGAATGCCATTTTTATTTGTTGAGATTGTATGAGGGCTAAGGACAGCACTGCACAAAGATGGACACGAGCAAGTTTTTCCAGGAAGCACAATTAAATAAATTTTGGATAAACATTATCAAAAGGAAGGTATTCTACTTTCTTTCCCCCCAGTAATTTTTGAAAGACATCACACTGTCTTAAGGCCAGCAGACAATTCAATCCTTGCGTATTTCTGAAGGCCTCAGTATTTTTGTGTATGCAGAGACATAACTGTGCTGCACAGCATTTTGGTATCTTGAGTTGCTACCAGATCCATGCAGTACTCTGGTAACATTATGCCTGTGAATTACCCCTGAACATGAGGAATAGGGGAAAGCACAAACACAGAGTAAACAAACTCACTTGTATTAGTCCATTAGAAGCATTCATCAATGGTTGCAAAAACGTACTTTGATTAGTGGAGTTTGGCACAATTATTAAAATAGATAGCATGGGTTTCACAGAACTTCAAACATATGGTTAACTGAAAACATACTTAAGTTTCCTGTTAAATGTGAAACCCGCTATTTGGACAACTCTGACAAAAACAATTTATATCACTTTAAATGTGTTTCTCTTCATCCATCACTGAAGCCTTGCCATACTGAAATACATTAAGGGAAACAGCGACAATCAGACTACAGACAGTTTTGAAGTGTGTTGGGGTCTCTCCCCTGCCATGGAGCCCTGGGAGAGGGGCCCTGAGGGCACAGACACGGGGTTTCCCTGCCCCTGCTCAGCCTCGTTCCCATTGGTTGGTTTGTGTTCCCTGCGCGGGCAGAAGGACCCTTGGTCCCGTGACTGGAACAGTTCCTGGGCAGAGCTCCGGCCATGCGGCTGGAGAAATAAACATCTCTCTGAAACAGCTATCAAGAATCTGTCTGTCCTATATATTTCCTTTCCACGGGACTCCTGGTTTGATATATGCGTGTTGCAGGATCCCCACTGCAACAGAAGTGTGTTTCAATCTGAAGTGTTATTAACAAATAATGATTTCATTCCCTAAAACAGTAATTTCTTGTCACATTATGAGTCTCTGCCACTTCCAAATTCCAGCAGATGCTCTGCATGGCAAAAACTGGGGTACAGCAATTGTACAAAGCCTTTTACAATTCAGTCGTTTAGCGCCTCAGCGCAACTGTTCAAAGCAGGCTCCCACTTTCTCCAGATTTTTTCTTTCTTTTCAGATACTCCTTTCTGTATTTCAAGCTTTTTGTGTGATCCTTAATTCACAGGACAGTATGTTGATGCAGTGGTGTAACAGAAGAAACAGATTTTCTGGCATAATTTGGGACTGGGATGAATGTTAAAGTAACCAAGAGTTTCTGCAAGTGGCAGAGTGCTCAGGCAGAGACCTAGAATATGTAATTGGCTGAAAAAGCAACTCATAAGAATCTACAAAAGAAAAGGGTTAGCTGACGGCTCTTAAAAAACTTGTAAGGTAAAATATAACTGTCAATTTTTGAAACTGACTGGATATGAAACACACAAAACTTGTTCTAAGAACTTAGGCATTTCTGTCTTGTTTGCATTCCTCTAAGGCAAAAAGAATATGTACTCACAAGGCCATGTAGGACCAAATCCTGATCTTGTCAAATCGACCTTTTAAAATACTTGGAACTTTATTGTCATTAACTTTGAATTTCCTTCAATGTGCCACAGTTGTCCTCAGGCTTTCTCTGCCTAACTTGGTCAAAAACTGCACAATTTAAAAAATATTTTTCTTCCTACAGAAGTGTAACAATTGCTCTAATTCTATACACAAAGTAAGTGAACATGTAAAGCAGAACTAATATAGTACTGGTCATACACAGGGTCTGATCCAGAATCTGCCTCATTCTCTCATCTGAGACTCTGGTAATTGCTCCTTCCAAAGTAGCAGTAAGAAAATTTGGTAGATGCTAACTATGAGTTTCATCTTAACCCACAACTCACATCTATTCCATCTTAAAATCCTTCTTCATATTAGAATGGTTAACTATCTAACTTCTGAAGAGCACACTGGCATAGTTAGTCCCATCCTTCAAAGCATGCAGAAGAGTGCTTAATGAACTAAGAGGTGACAATAGACAGAACATTCAGCATATTTTGATTTGCCTGTGGCTCACTCTAGCTCATTAAACCCACTTGTCAGCTGCTCTCCCTAGGTTAGGTTATGTACACACACACACCCCCCACTCCACAACTAAAGTTCAGTCTTCTATTTTTTTACTGTCACCTACTTTTGTTCCTTGTTGTAAAGCTAGTCCAAAACCACAGTCGCACACAGATGAGTAGACAAATTCCATACTACAGTTTAAGAAATCAGCCAGTCGTTTTAATTCATTTGTCCTTATGCTATCCTTCAATTTCTCTTCTCTGCTGGTCTCCCCCCACACGCATAACTTCCTCCTATGCTGTTTCTGCTTTGCTAAGCTCAGGCAGCCCTGGGTGATCTGGGGAAGGGTGAGATCACCCTCTACACCTGCATCAGTCTGACCTGGCCCTACCAAACTTCAGAAGTTCAGAAGAGCACTCACTAACGCTGCCTCCCTGGCAGGTTTTGGTACCATGCTGAACACCTGGTGCCACCGAAAAAAATTCATCACAAACTCCACTAACATCACCTTACAGTTCCATGCCTCTTTTCACCACTACCTTATCTGATCTCCTTCCTTCAAACACTTTTATAATTGTCTGGTTAATCCATTTATCTGAATTTTAATATATTTCTTTGTGGCACCTGCAGCTTTACTAAAGCTCAGTGACAAGTCACCTTAATTTCTTATGTCCACAAAGTCAATTACTGAAAAAGATGAAATTGAACTAGTTCAACTTGTTATATCCTTGATAAATACATACAGCATTTTCCATTTGTCTCCAGGTCTTGTTTTTCCCACCAACAATTTTTCAGAAATTCTATGGCTGAAGTTGCACTACCAGGTCTATTAATTACTCAAACCGCAGCACTCCGTTACAGGAACTTCATTCACTGTTCTTCAATTACAATATACTACACACCTACATTAATCAGATAGAACCAGCGCCCCACTAAGGTTACTAATTCAAAAGCCAGATCACTCACAAGTACTGTACGGAGCTGGAGATTACTGAACACTATGACTACTGCTGTCCTCTTCCCTCAATTCTACATTCATACCTAGCCCTCAGCAGGTATCCTGCCCTTGCCCCTACATTCAGAATGCTCAATCAGTAGGAAAGACATCTTTTTAATTTAAGGCCCCGTCTCCATTATCTGAACCTCACGTTGCAGAAACCATGTACTAACACACTCCTCAAAGGTACATAAGTTGAAAAGAATCCCTTATGTTACTCCATCTTTTGCTGTTGTTACTTCTCTGCACTGTTCACCCAAAGAACCCAAATGAAACTTTTTAACATTTTACCTCTAAGAAGTTAAACTGATATAGTAACTAAAGGAAATACTCTAATTTCTGTGGGAAATCCCATGGTATAAGCAAGACATGATTCATTTGTGTGGTAATTTAAGTTTATTGTAGGTCTCTAACTTTTTGCTCCTCCTTTTATTAGCCCCATCACGCTTACTTCCTCTCCAGTTAAAACTTTATACAAGAGGGCTTTGCTTTCCCAAATTTTGTAGAATGTCAAATAGTCACATATGAACCTTCATAAAATAAAACACAAGCCTGACCCTAATGCTCTGATGTCCCCTGTTTTTGATGATACGAGTTTTAGTGAGTAAGAGATTAAGGAAAGCCTACTTATTGCCCACATTCACACAGTGTGAGCCTAAATGGTAACTTCTCCAAATTTACAGTATTTTCTTTATGTGTCTAAATTTAAAAAAAAGGCATTTTCAGTGAAAGATGCCAATAAGTCACAGTGACCCCAAGTTTCCTTTGTTACTGATAAACACCCAACGTCCTGTTTTATATTTAACAAAGCACTTCTATTCAGCATCAGAAAAATCTTAAAAACTATAGCAAGATTTCTAACAGTGTCTGTAAGAGCAGGATCTTGGTTCCTCAAAAAGCCGGCATTTTTGAAGGGCCCTTTTATTTGCAGCTGAACAGCCACAGTGTCCAGAAGGCACTTCGTATGCCACTAGCGAGGTTGTAAGAGAATTCAGTACCCTGCTCCATCCATGAGAGAAGAAAAATTACACTTAAAAACTGAGGAGTGGCAAATGAAACTTTGTTCCTGCCGCTTCCCCCCCCCCCGCCCCCCCCCGACCGCTGCTGTTCGTTCAGCGAACCCACAGCCTGTTACATCGCGGCGGTCCCCGGGCCTCCCCAGGGCTCCCTCGGCTTCCCCGTGACCCGGCTCCCCGGTGAAGGTCCCTGCGGATCCGGGCGTGTGCCCGCTCCAGGCGCACAGACCGCGCCGCCCCTGCAGCTCCGCACTCCGCCCGGGCCGCGCTCCCCTCGGGCCCGGCCCGTGCCGCCGCCAGGCCGCGCTCAGGGCCCCGCTGCGCCTGGCCTCGCCTCAGATCGCCCCGGACACCCGGCTCCGGGCAGGGTCCCGAGGCGACCCCGGCGCCCTGCCCTTTCTGGGGAGCCCCAGGTGTGGCGGCGCACCAGGCGGGTCCTCCCCGCCGGGAGGGCTCGGCCGAAGAGCCAGCCCCGAGCCCGAGCATGAAGGCAGCACCCCGAGAGCCGGGCTGCGGCCGGGCCCCGCCGGGCCCCTTCGGGCGGCGGCAGCGACCGCGACGGCCGGAGCCACTCCTTACCCTGCTCCGGGCCCGGGGGCCGCTCGCTGCTCCTGCCCTGCCGAGCCGAGCCGAGCCGGGCCGGGCCGAGCCCGAGCCGAGCCGAGCCGAGCAGCGCCGAACCGAACGGAAGCTGAGCCGAAGCCAAGCCGGGCCGAGCCGAGCGGAGCCGAACCGCTCGCTCAAGCGAACAAGATGGCGGCCGCGGTCCTTCCTGCGCGCGAACGCGCCGTTCAAACAGCAGGATGTTTACGGTCAAATTCCCCCCCGGCCCCGGCCTCGCCACTGCGCGTGCGCACGGCCGGCGAGGCCCGGCACTGCGCGTGCGTGCGGCCCCAGGAGGCGGGGCAGAGTCGCGTGAATGACGAACGGCCGCTGAGTGACAGCGGCGCGCGGGCCCGGCGGGGGCGGGGCCTCGGCGGGGGCGGGGCAGCTGCGCGTGCGCGTCTCCTGCGGGGAGCGGCCGGGTTGTGAGGGCGCCCCGCCCTCGTTCTGCCCGAACGGGGCTGTGCGCTCCTCGTTAGCTCGGTGTAAAACGTGTGAAACAAACATTCTCTTCTTTCGCAGCCTGCGCCCTGGGAGGAGGTGGCACACCAGGTCTTTCTGATCCCTGCAGCCCCCCATGCTGCCGGGGCACTGCAGGTGTTTGTGCTGTGGGGGTAGTTCGTTGACATGGGGAACAACTGCGGGCACCACTCACTTTCTTTGTTCGGACTAATTTGGTTTTGACAGTATGTAGAAAGGTTTTCTTGATCCTAATTGACTAATTTATGATGGCCACGTAGGATGTAATGGAGAGGGATGTATGGCTACAACTGGACTCTAAACAGGAGTCAGTCTCTAGGTAAAAGCAATGGAAAAGTAAAACAAGGACAGGTTTGGGGAACAGGGATTTTTCTGGTCTCTCTCAGGCACTAGGGAGTCTGAAGCTATGAGTACATACCATTCTGGATGAACAACAAACAGCCTTTGGTCCAAAGAGACCCAAAATACAAAAATCTCGTTAAAATAACCTCTGAAACAACACTTCTAGTGCAATGGATCATCAGTTTACAAAGGTAATGTCAGAATACCAATACAATCTGCCTACTGAGGGTTTAAGGAGTATTACTGCTATTTATGATACCCAGATAATATATCTTAGGGGATGATAACATCAGCAAATAACATGTAAAAACATGCAGGCTCAGTCTCTTGAGCCTTAGAAGAAGTCTCCTCTTCCCTTAGATTCGATTTGAAGATTTCAGCATTCATTTTCGTTCATAATGTCTCACTAGATCCTTTATTCAGAATAAACATTGATTCTCTGTGTGTCCCACATGGATTTCTGGCAGATATAGTAAGATTTCAAGGGTTTTCTTCTGCAAGAAAACATTTGCTGTATCACTACTCTCCTGTATCTCCATATGGAGTTAGAGGTCCAGGCATTGAACCAGGGAGTGTCCAGGCCATCGACCACTGGCTGATAAGATGCCTGCATTAGTTTAACAGTGCTGATACATTGGGTTGCATCAAAGTCCACCAAAAGTGTGGACCAGCAAAGCTGCATCATTTGCTGCTGTAGGAAGTAGCCACTCACAGTAGGGGGAATAAAAAGCCACACCAGTAAAGTGACAGCACAGTGGTGTTGATGCCTTTTCCTGGTCTTAAAAATCAAGAGTCAAACACGTTTGGAAGGGAAAAAGGGATTTTACCTTGGTATTTATTTTAAGGATCCTTAGGCACACTACGTCCAGGTTGAATGCACCAAAATGCACACTGCAATGCACACCCCACACAAGATCTGGTATAACATTATAGTCTTACTAATAAGCATATCTATCAAAAATTCCCCAATGAGAGGCTCGAATGAGCCCCCCCCCGTCATGGGTTAGCAAGCATAGTCCCGGAAGTGATGTTCTTGCAAAGGGGTGCTTACAGCTTCCTCTGTGACTTCACAGAACCTATCAGATGGCCAGTTTGAATATGGACAATTCTTTGAGCCACTTAAAGTTGTGACCGCCTCTGTGATCCACACTTAAGAATAGAAACCCTGAGGGAGAGGCTCTCTCTCATTTCCGGTGCTGGGACATGTGGCTGCGGGCCCCGTGCGGGGGCCAGTGGGCCCAGCCCAGGCCCTGCTCGGGCCAGGCCGGGCCGGGCCACGGCCATCCTGGGGCCAATGGGCCCTGTTCCACCTGCGGAACCCCCCCACAGCCCTGCTGTGGGCAGACGGAGCAGCCCAGCTCCCCCTCTCCAGCGCGGCCAAGATTCAGCTGAAACTGCCCTGCTGTCCGGCGAGATCATGTGAGCAACAGCAATAAGCGAAATTCCAGCTGCAAGGCCTAGGTGAGATTAACCCTTTTAGTGCTGTGAAGAGCTGAAAACCTGAGGGAGAAGAAAGAGGAGATGCTTAAAGCTGAAATTCTGTTGTAAAGCTATGATATATCAGAGTACCCGTTGTAATTTCATGAAGGCATGGGGGGTGGAGCGTTCAACTTGTACTTGTGAGCAAAAGCACCTGTGCTGAGATAGGCAGATGCTGACGCAGCTGTAATTTAATGAGAAATTTGAACAGGGAGAGATGGAAGTGATGAGGACTTTTGCTCCAAATGGAAAAGGAGGAGACCTCAGTTCCTAGAGATGCTCCCAGAGATAGTCCTAGAGATGAAGATGAGGAGGACCCTTTGCTTCCAGGGAAGGAGAAGGGCCTCTGTTCTTAGAGATGAAATGCTCCCAGAGATGGGTGAAGAGAACTTTTGTTTCTGAATGGCTCAACCTTAAATTTGTACCCCAGTAATTCAAGAGTGGATCCTCAAAAGCAGTTGTGGGAAAAGCTGCAAGTCGTGGGAAGGGACTCACATGCGAGCAGAGAACCAACCCGGGCGGCTGTCTCGTTGTGATAATGTTTTCATAGCATGAGCAAGAGAGACTCCTCTTCCTAAATGGACTGAACAAGGTTATTATGGAAGTGGTAAACAGACTGAATATCTCAAGGGTTGTCTTTTTACATTGTCAGTGGGAGAAGGGAGGAAGGTCGGGGGAGGAGAAGTGTTCTGAAGGTGTGGTATAATTTTTTTTTCTTCTTTTAGATCTGTTAATAAACTTCCTTATATTCTTTCAAGTTTGGTGCCTGCTTTGCGTTTCTCCTAATTCTTATCTCACAGAAGGTAAACAGTAATGAGTATTTTGGACCAAACCACTACACTAAATTGGTGTTTCCACCCGGTTCAAACCAAACCCGCTACACCTCCCCAAGGAGCCTTCCCCTGGATGGTTCTATCTTCATTTACAAAATGCATTCTGGAGAGGACCTTGGTGCCTGGGAGCATTTTGATCCCTAACTATGAAGCTTCTAAGATGTTTAGTCTCTCAGCTTGGCAAACAAGTCCAAGAATGTAGGCAAAAGGCACTAAGAATACAGAAGTTGTAAAAAGGTATAACGGGGTATAAAAGAAAAGGCAAAAAAATCATCATGGCATTAGTGTGAGTCAGAAACCCCAGCGCTTCAGGCCCTGACCCATGTTACTGATGTAACATCCACAGCGCCGCCTGGCTCTGGCTCTTGCCCTGCTCAGCGCTTACCTCAGTTGCATCCATTTTAGTATGAAATCCTTCTTTCTCTGGCTCAGAAGACACTAAGGATTAGTGGCTTTTGGTCAAAATTGCCTTTCTAGCTAGAATCGGCCAGTGTGTGCCAGTTGCTTGCTTAGAAGCCCTACATCATACTGCCATTGACTGAGCAGAAACTTAACAACGGGAAGGAATTACAATTATTTTTTCTTTAGTTGTCACTACCAATTCTTTAATAGTTGCCCATTTAAAAAATAAAATAAAATAAAATAAAATAAAATAAAATAAAATGTTTCTCATTGTTTTTCTCATGCTCTCTACTGTTTGAGCAAGCAATTCTTTCTATAAAAGACATCCTTTTTGAAAACAAAACTAGGAGTTATAGCTAAATTTTTGGTAATAACTACCATGTAGTTAAAAGCATTAAGCTAATACATAGGTCCAGTCTTTTCCAAATGACTCTCTGTAGTCAGTTTTCAATTTTTCCAGAGTTTAGTTTCCAGTCTTTCCATTCTTTGTTATTATAGGACTTTAAATGTATATACTTCAAAGAAGCAAATATATGCAAATCCCAGAGAGTTTATAGTCTAAATTTGGCTCAGTTTAAATCTAAAGGATTTGAATTGTTATCACATCTGTTTCTCATGGCAATATGTGACTACTGCAAAGATCAGTCAGTAATCTTGTCGTCTAATTTATTCTTGAATATATTCTAAAATTATGCCAGTCTAATTTAATGTTATTTATTTTTTCCACTGTCTAGTCAGTTTGATATTTTTCTGTTTCATCTAAAAAGAATGCTTCTTTCTGTCAAAATTAAAAATCAAGACAATCATTTGCATGGTCTAAAATTAAGGTTAATTGCCTGATATAAAAATGTTTCATTTGTACTGTGAAGATGAATGCACTTCATGAACAAGTTGGTATTTAAGCTTCAGCATAATTTTCAGACATTTTGTTAAGCATTAAAGCAATTACAGTACAGTAAATAAGGAAGATCAAAATACAGTGTGTGTTGGAACTCATGTCCATTGAGTTCCATCCACTGACCTATCAATTTTAAAATACCATAAATAAGTTTCCTTCTTTATTAATAATACATTAAATTACTGCATGGTTCTTTCAAAAGTTTGTGATTAAGTCAAGTATTTTTCAACCTTTTGCACTTACATGTATTCTCCTCTACTAATTTTTTTTGCAGTTTTGGTGGTTTTCTTAACTCAGCTTGAAAAGTTCCCTGAATGCCCTGGCCTGAGACAGACAATGTAACTGATCTTCCTGTCTCCATTTTTTTTTTCTCAAGAGCTGCCACAAGCACTGATTTGTATGTGGCACTCCATACTTTGCTGAATTTCTCTTCAGGCTCTGCTCAGCCACATGCATTCCAGATGGTACTTAAAAAAGCAAGTTTGTGACTACGATGTATGCTCTTGCTAGCACATAGCAGATCACATTATCCAGTGACATTTAGGAAGAAACTGAGGCAAAAAGCCTATTTTTGTTTTCAGCTTTGGTCAAGTGTATCTGTCAGGCAACAAAATCATAATTTGCAAATGCAGAACAGCTTAGTTCTTAGGAGAAAAGACAACATGTTTTAATTACTTTTGCTTAACTGAAGTAATCATTTTTCCCTGACAAACATTCTCCCTTGAAATTTGAGATCCAAATTCGCTCCTGAGTCACACACCCATCCTCCAGTTCCTTCCAATCTAAGCTGCTTTGCCCAATCACTTCCAATTACTGGCAACAATAAATTGCTTGTTTGAGCCATCAAAAAAGAAATTCAGGACAGTCACAGTCACACTTCTATCATGTGAAGTAGAAGGAAAACCACCATAATTTGTGATTTGATCTGTTAACTCTAAAAATATCAATATTCCAAGGCAGATAATCCAAGGTTTGTTCAATATGTTGGACCTTCTCTGAGGAAGAATTTCAGTCTCTGTTTACAGGTTTGCTGCAGCTTTACAGAAGAGCAAGAGGTGCTGGAAAGGGACCTGCTATGCAAGTGCACATGGACAGAAGTTTTTAACTGTAAGCCATGACTGCCCTTAGGTGATCCATAGGTGAAATGGTTTCTGAAAGTGTCATTCAGCTAACATGACTAAATAATTGTGGTGCTCTGTTCTGAACATTAGATAGACATCAGAATACAAATATTTGCACTCCAGCTGGTAGTTTAGACTCCTGATTTCAGTGTGGGCCATCTGGCACAGGTCCGTGGGAAGTATGTGAAAAATGAGAATAACTCAAAACACCAATTTCTTGCCACTTGGCCTTTAGTTCAGGATACATCCTTTTACCAAAAGCTCCAAGCAGAAAGGTTTTATACTTGCTGGGAATTCTTTACATGGAAAGTCAAAGATGTTTCCTATCAGTGTATTTAATTTGAGGATGTCCTGGTTTTGATTGGGATAGAGTTTTCTCCAGTAGCTGGTACAGTGCAATGTTTTGAAATTATTATGAGAATGATGTTGATAACACACTGATGTTTTGGTTGCTGCTAGGTAGTGCATACTTTAAATCAAGGATTTTCAGTTTCCCATGCTCTGCCAGTGAGGAGTTTCATGAAAAGCTTGGGGGAAGCATGGCCAGGATGTCTGACTGGCATATTCTATACCATAGAACATCATGCCCAGTATATAAACGGGGAGAGTTGCCCAAGAGCCAGTGATCACAGGGACGGGCTGGGCATCAGTTGGCGGGTGGTGAGCAACTGTACTGTGCATCACTTGTTTTTCGAGGGTTTTATTCTTCTCTCTCCTTTTTATTAAATTATTTTTTATTATTACTATTATTAATATTAAAATAATTATTATTTTCTTTTGTTTCCATTATTACACTGTTCTTATCTCAAACCGTATGTTTTACTTTTTCTAACTCTTCTCCCCACTGGCATGGGGAATGAGTAAGTGGCTGTGTGGTACTTGGTTGCCAGCTCTAATTAGACCATGACAGAGGAACACAAAGAGATATAAATGAGGCAAAAGAAAGTTTGGATTTCTGAAATTGCAATGGAAATTCAGGTCTCAGTATTTGCTAATCCTGGATAGATGGAATGTTGTTAGGATCTGACACAGTAAATCATGCATCATGGAATCAGTACAAGTAAACTTGTTTGTATTGGGGTTTTCAAGGTTTCTGTAATTTTGTTTCTTAAAATGAGAAATATTTTTTCCCAACTGAGAAGAAATGGTATAAGAATTTCAACTATCTATAGACTCAGTATTCTTGCACTGGCCTTTTTGATTCTGTTATGTATCAGCCCACTTCTGCTTAACAATTTTTAAAGTATTTAAGTTTATGGTTATTCAAGAAGAAAACTTTGAAAACATCCTTCCTTTCTCTTTCTAGCAGATTTTGTTTCCAGTAAACTGAAACAAGTGTTTAACCATTTCTAATACTAGTTTTCTGGAAAGGCTGCTTTTTTTTTTTTTTTTTTTTAATAATTGCAGCTGATCAGGTGGAGTTTTCCTTGCGTACTGGAGCTTAATAGGTTTCAGAGTTAACCAGTAAACACCTGTAATGCTCTCTTGGGCCTAAAGGTTTCAACTTGCTGCTCAATTGCAGTCTTTCTTCTCCCTTGTCTTCTGTTACACTCTTCCCATGTGTTCCTGGCTTTCTCCTCCCAACCTGCTTGTTGGGGTCCCTCCCCTGCCGTGTAGCCCTGGGAGAGGGGCCCTGAGGGCACAGACACGGGGTTTCCTGCCCCTGCTCAGCCTCGTTCCCATTGGTTGGTTTGTGTTCCCTGCGCGGGCAGAAGGACCCTTGGTCCCGTGACTGGAACAGTTCCTCAGCAGAGCCCCGGCCATGCGGCTGGAGAAATAAACATCTCTGAAACAGCTATCAAGAATCTGTCTGTCCTTATATATTTCCTTTCCACGGGACTCCTGGTTTGATATATGCGTGTTGCAGTATCCCCACTGCAACAAATGGTGGAGATTTGTGAGCAGAACGATCCCCGATCCCTAAGCGACTGATTTGTGTGAGTAAACCCTGGAAACTTTGGATTCCTCTTCTTGGTTTTGCTTTGCTATTCCATATCTAAACTATGGAAGAACCGTGGGAAGACTCTTGGCTCTCAGAGCCGCATATGGACATTTATCTTAAACTTAAAATGATTCTTGAACAACGATTTGTAAATTTTAGCTTGATTCAAGCTCAAAAAGAACTGAAACACTTCCTGGCATGGTTGTTTAAGAACTTTTTCTATGTTTCTTGGGATTTAATTCTTACCAAGGGCTTTTGGAAAACCGTTTGGACACAGTTAATATTGGAGTCAAAATATATGCCGATGGAAGAATATTTTCGTGAATATTATTTAGTTACCGAGACTGTTGAGCAATGTCAGCTGTGTCCTGGTGAAGGGAAGCGTGGCGCAGGGACCGTGCGGCCCAGGCCACGTGCACCGAGCGCTCTGAGAGCAGCAGCGAGGCAGTTCCCGCGCGCGGGCGGAGCCACGCGAGCCGCAGTGTCGGTGGCGGAGCGGGGAGCGGCGGGACCCGGCGGTGCCTGCCCGGTCCTGTGCAGCGCGTGGTGGAGCGAGCCCCGTGAACGCCCGACCGAGAGGGGCGGCGCGTGGGCAGCGGCTGGCAGCGATGGCGGTGGAACGGAGCCGCGCCCAGCCGAGACGCGCGCTGGAGCGGGGCGCGGGGGAGTCGTCGCTCGGGGGCCCGGCCGAGACGTGGCTGCAGCGCCCGGCAGCGGCAGCGAAGCTGCGACCAGAGGAGGCGACGCACGGAGAACTGAGCGGCGGGGCCCGGCCCGGCCCGCGCAGCCCCGAACGCGACCCCGGGAAGAGCACGCAGGCACCAGCAGCCCCGACAATTCCAACACGGGAGCGACCGAAAGAGACAGCAAAGACGCAGCGAGACAGAAAACAGCAGCCACTCGGAAAAAGGAAAAGATCATAGCAACTAAGACCTTAGGGATAGTAAAATGGTATAATGTTAAGCAAAATTATGGTTTTATAACAAGGTGTGACAACCAGCAAGACATATTCGTGCATAGAACTGCTATTAAAAAGAATAACCCTGAAAAATGCATCCCAAGCTTGGGAGATGGAGAGGTGGTGGAATTTAATATTGTACTAGGGAGAAAAGGGTTACAAGCATCGCAGGTCACTGGGCCTCATGGTGTTTCTGTAAAAGGCAGTATATATGCAAAAAATCGTAGTCATGTTAGACAGTATCTCCATTGTAAGCCCCCCCTACAGTTTCCCTTTCCTAATCCCACCTTTCCCTTTTACCCTATGTCCTATTACCCCCAGTGTATTCCCAGTCCGTTTTTTCATCCATGGTTTCCCTCACAAAACCATGCTTTTGCCAATTGTTTCCCCAAAAATCCCTTTCCAATGCCGAGTGGGGGATGAAAAGGGGGAGGGAAGAAGTTAAACCCTCTCCTGCCTCAGTTTCCCCACAAAGCATGCTCAGAGAATTCTGTCTCCCTTCTGTCAGCCCTAAGATGTTCCAGAGAATCTGTTTGGACATTTAAAGACTCAGGAGGGTGGCTTGTTTTGTTTTGAAACTGTTCTTGTTATGTTTATCCAGTTGTTTTCATTCTCCTTTTATTAAAATAAAACGGGTGAGGTGTTGGGGTCCCTCCCCTGCCGTGTAGCCCTGGGAGAGGGGCCCTGAGGGCACAGACACGGGGCTTCCCTGCCCCTGCTCAGCCTCGTTCCCATTGGTTGGTTTGTGTTCCCTGCGCGGGCAGAAGGACCCTTGGTCCCGTGACTGGAACAGTTCCTCAGCAGAGCCCCGGCCATGCGGCTGGAGAAATAAACATCTCTGAAACAGCTATCAAGAATCTGTCTGTCCTTATATATTTCCTTTCCACGGGACTCCTGGTTTGATATATGCGTGTTGCAGTATCCCCACTGCAACACCTGCTAGCCACTATTTGTAGTCATTTTTAACTTCTATAGTTGATCAACGGGTGTAACTGATGAGGAAGCTGGCAAGTAATAAATGGTCCAGGGAAAAGAGCCCAAGGACAGCTCTGCATGGTAGGGAGAGACTGAAGGCAAGCATCAGAAATACAGAAGACACACTGATTTTTAAATGGCTTTTCAGTCAAATATGCCAACTTTTTTACTTTGAGTGCTGATGCTCTACAGCAGTTTAATTGAGAGCAGTCTTACAATAATGTGTATTTTGCACAAATGAAAGTATACCTTACATCTCCATCAGCACGGTGGTATTCACGTAGTACTTGCCCTGAGAGCAGTTTGATACTGAAATGCAGTTAGGATAGTGTTATCTCATCCATAGAACCAGAAAGGCATGTATTGCTGATGTATATGAAAATTATCTGTTATTGATAATGTCTGAAAACACTCCCAAAATACAATGCACAAGGAATTTCATAATTTCTTAGCAATTATAATCCACCATATTTTTCACTAAATAGAGAACTTTAAAAAAAAAGAGTACATAATTAAATTCTTTAAGTAATCATGAAAGCTTCTTTAACTGTGGCTCTGAGGCTAGGACATCTCTGGAAGATAACATACAAATTAACTAGATTTTGGCACACTAGGAATTAGATGGATCAGAAAATGAAGGAATTCATGAGAGAGCTAAGTATATATTGTTGCTCCAGTTGTTGCTAGACAATTTGATTTGACCTCCCTTTCATCTGACTTCTCAGGCTCCTGTGATGTCAATTAATATAATTATTTTTTGTGTATTGACATGCAAGCTGTATTTAGATCGAAAGTACTCTTTTATTAATCTACTGTATTTGTAGCATAGTTGTGCTGTGTTGGTAGGCGTGTCTTTTGAGTTAAATTTGTCAAAGAAGACAAGTCTGCTTCTTTGGTAAGTTACACTTGTCAGCTTTCCAAATTATGCTTTTCTGCATTCCAGCATTTGCTCAAAGTGATAACCATGGTGCAGGCAATAACCGTGGAGTGATCTCCCTTCTGGTTACTTTGCAGCTCCTGTACTGAATGTACCTGTCAGTGTTTCACAAGTCTGGAAGCAGCTTTGCACAGAATGAGTCTGCTCCAACAGCCGCTCCCACTGTTGTCCATCTTTGACACTACAGGGACAATATAGGAGTTACAGAATATTCTGAGCTGGAAAGGACCCACAGGGATCATCAAGTCCAAGTCTTAAATCAGGCCCATACAGGGATTGAACCCACAACTTTGGCATTATTAGCGCCATGCTCTATCCAACTGAGTTAATCCCAGGGTTAATATGTAGGTGCTGTTTTGGAAACCACCATCAACAGTGTGTCTGGCCCCCAAAAGTGCAGTCATCCCCTGGTGACATATCGAAGACAGGAGGTACAAGTTGTCTCCTGCTCTCAGACACTGTTGTTGCAGCACAGAAGACTCTTTTGAAAGAGTATGGAAAATTTTATCAGGATTATACTTTGGTACAATTGTAAGTGATGTCTGGAAACAAATCCTGATTTCATACTCAGAATTACATTGACTTCCAACTTAGCTTGTTAAGTGTCCTCCAAGTCTTCATAGAAGCTGTCCTGAAAAATGTGGTGTTTGAAAGGGGAGTGAAGAGTAAAGCAATTCTCTTCCCCAAGCTGATCATGTCATTTAAAATAAATTCCATTCTCTGTATGCAGATGCATCATGGTGAAGTAAAAATCATCACACTGAACACAGATAAAACATCCCCATTAGTGTGACATGAATAAAATAAATATTCCTATTGCAAGGTAACCTTGTAGTCAAGGCTGAAGTCTTGAGAAAAATTGTAGAATAGAGATTCTGAGTCAAACTATGTAACATTAATGGATGTTGAGCAAGGTTGTCCAGTGGCATAAATCAGTTTGCCATTAAATCAAGTACTGGAAGTTAGTAGAAATACAGTATTTCATATCAAATGAGTATCAGGTTTTAAAATCTTTTAGGAGTGAAAAAGCAGTTTCCTCATTGAATTTATCCTTTTTGTTAGCTATGCACTTTTTTTTTGTGTGTTCTTACATTTCACAGTTCCTGTTTGCAGTTGCTTTACACTTCAAAGTTGTAATTTAAACATTTTTCAGTACAAATTGTCTGGGACTATCTATCTGTTTAAATTTTCTCCTGGACATTTTACTGTTATATATAGGTATGACTATATTTGTTTCTTTGGTCAAGTAGGACAATTAATTACAGCATTTAAGTGGGTAACATGATTTGTAGAGAATTATGATGGGAGTTAGTATGATGTGGTGGATGAAAATAGACATTAAATAAAGAATGAAGCCAAAAGCCGTTCAGCCATAAAAACCTATATATTATATATACAGTATAATAGCCATACTACTTAATTTCTAGTACTATTAAACATGTCAGTGTAGTTTCTCCATCTTCATAATCATGAATGATTTTTACAGGATGTTGTAATTTCATTCTGTTAATAATAAAGATCTGTTTTATGTAATATAACCCCACAAACAATAAATTTTTGTAGATGAATGAATCATGCTTTATATGAAGAGTGCATTTATAAATACTTCATGTAAAATTAATGGATGATCAATAAATTTAATAAGTGAATTACATATAGAATAAGCTGAAGGTGCCTGGAAACACGTAAGTGGAAGATGTTGGTGATTTTTATGTACCAAGGTCATAAGGAAGCTACAGACATATTGGCTGCTAGGGCAGTCTTGAAGAGTGACCAAGCTGTACTTTGACGTGCATTTGTGGACTGGTGAACCAGAAAAGTCTCCTCTGGTTGTCACACTTTTGCAGACAAATGACATGACCTGGAACAGTCAGCAACAGTAACGGCAGTCAAGGCAGAGTTGCTTGGGAAATGGAGCATCTCTCTTCATTTGTCCTCTGCTCATTCAGCCTTCGTATACCTTGTCCATTTTCCCTCTGCTTAACACTAGTGAGGTCACATCCCAAGCACTTTATAAAGGCTGGGCCCTGGCTCATACCGGGGAGTTGTCAGCACACTGCAGAGGACTTCTAAACCCTTTGGTGAGGGAACTGAGTATGTGGCATATGAGGGTAGGCAGAGCCAAGTGGACTTCAGCCAAGGGAATACCAGGTTCCAGTCGGCTTCAAGAGCAGTCTTACACTGTTGAAAGGGGCCATAGAAGAGACAGGGTAGTGAAAGAATAAGAAGCAGCAGTTGCAGGAAAACAGGATAGGAAGGTGATTTACTTTAAAACATTTCTGATTTCACACATGGTCTCACACTTCCATAGACTAGCACCAGGACATCTTTACCCAGTTGTCTATCCAGCACGTAGGCATCAGGATGCTTGAATACAGGTGTTCTGTTGAAGGACGATGACACTGGCTATTGAGGCTCATCTTGTCTCCTGGTCTCTTCTTAGGTTGAGAGCTAAAGCTGATTTTTACGCATGCTTTTTTCTACCCTTTAGGGCATCTAAGGAATGAGTTTCTTCATCCTATCCCACTTGTCACCTCTATGAGCTGTCAGCATTTACTCACTCTTTTTTGTCTCTGATGTGAGTGTCCTGAGAAGCTGCTATCTGTGTGTTAGGATCGTAATGAACTGCTAATCTCTATATGCCTTCAATACATTCAGTGCACAGCCCTCTGGGATATGGGCCACTCATCCCAGCTCATCAAACTTACTGAGGAGGCTGTTATGTCCCACCTCTGAGGCAGAGTAACTGAGGTTAGATCATTCTGGGTGAATTAGAGTGAAACAACACTGAATGACCAGTGTATGCATGAGGCAGGTTTATTTTAAAACAATTTGGTTGCAAGAGAAAGGAGGTATGTAGTCATTTTGGTTTTCTATAAATATATGAAAATATCATGAAGAAAAAATTCTAAAAGAAGAATCATGAAAGAAAAAAGGAAAAGAAAGGGACAAGAGCAGATAGTGGAGAGGGAAGATATCACCACCTGTGGATCCAGTGACAAAACTTAACAGTTGTGATTTCAGTGTCCAAGGTCAGAGTGATGCTTGCAGTCTTGATCCATTGGGGGTGGGGGACCACGCAACAGAGAGTTCAACGGGTTACATATGTTCACACACACATACATATATATATACACACACAGGTATCTATCTATCTATTTATCTATCTAGGGTGGCTGGCTCGAAGGGTCGAGCTCTGGCATGCCCTCGGTCAAGAGGAAACGCAGCGTCACTTCCACAATGTCCTCAGGGAACGCCTTCGGTGGCAAAGCAGGGCGCAAACTGGACGCGCATGCTGCCACCTCCTCAGAGGAGGCACGACAGGCAGCCGGTGTCTGGGCTCGCATCAACCTGGAGGTAAAGGAATAGAGAGGGGCCTCTGGTGTGGGTTCCAATAGGTTTATTGTCAGAGGGTCCAGGGACCAGAAAGGCCCCAAGGGAAGCTGTGCATGACTTTTTAAAGGGGGGGGGGGGGTGGAACAAGGAGGGGAAAAGGGAAACAGCCAATGGGGTACAGTCGAGGGGGAGGATACAATGGGGAAAATGAGGCGGGAGTCACAACACGGAACCAATGAATAACCGAACAAAGGAGAACTTTCCAGAACAGGGGGAGGTAGCCTAAACCTGGGGACCGCCCAAGGGAAGGCAGCCTAGACTTCAGTGCTGTCCCCTGATCCGCCCTCGGACCCACTGTCTTGGGCGGGGAAATCCACCCAATGGATGGCCTTGGTTTGATTGGCATTCCATGGCCTCAGCCCAAGAGTGGGCTGAGCCACCCCAACATCAGGGATTGGCTGTTCAGACAGTTCTCAATCCACCTCACTGTCCACTCGTCCAGTCCACACTTTCCTGAGTTTGCCTATGAGAACATTGTGAGTGACAGTGGAGAAAGCCTTGTTGAAGTCAAGGTATACAATATCCACTGCTCTTCCCTCTTCCATCCAAGTAGTTGTTTCATTGTAGAAGGTAAATAATTTCACTGAAGGTAAATCATGCTTGACCAACCTGACTACCTTCTTGCCATCTGTGTGGATACAGATGGCCTCCAGAGTCAGGTGCTACATTCCTGTTACTAGGCCATTCCTATTGCTCTTCTCCCACCTTTGATACTTCATGCTGTTGCTTCCACAGTCTGTCATCTGTCCTTGCCTTGAACAGCATGGTTAGATTTGGTGATCTGGTTGGATCTGATGATCTGCAGCAACTTCTGCAGCTCGCCTTTCCTACAATTATGTGACATAGTCACAGGGATTGTCTCTGTGAAAAAAAAGATTTTGGGATATCTGTCTCCTAGAAAACATTTAGGCTCGGTACTGAGCACCAGGGATAGTGGCCTCTTGGGAGTCTGTTATGTGAGTGATGAAGTGAGAAGAATTGCAAGGAGTGGAAAAGACATCTGGTTTTACCAGAAAGAAAACAAAATTTGATTCAAAAGTACACAAACAAAAAAAAGAATAGGTTAAAGAGTAGGAAAACATTCATAGCTAGAAGGATGTATTTATATTAATTAAAAGAAGATATAGCAAGGACAGTGTCTTTTCTGTCTGAAAATTTTTCTATAAACACTAAAAAGCAACTGAAGTATCTATATAGTAATTATAAGGGGTTTGCACTAAAGCAAGAAGAACAACCAATGCAGAATATGAAACGAGATGTTACAGGAACAATAGGAACATAATGAATAGCAATCATCTTTGTAAAGCATTAAATGTTCAGAAATAAATAATTTGGAATCACATTTTCAGAAGAAAGGTTAAAGGCAATTTGGAGTGGAACAGATAGCTAAATGCTAAAGCCCATAAGTGGGTATTCCCTATAAGAGGGACTTCAAAAAGAAAAAAATTAGTTTTACTAATTTACCAATTTACTGTTCCTTTTGATGACTGATTCTTAAAAAGAGCAAGGAAGTTTCCTGAAAGGAGTGGATGAAATTTGCCAGAGATTTCCCCTCAGGTTTAATTTAGACATAGATGCAATTCATTATAGTGTCTGTCATTCTGGTATAGACTGGACAACAAACATTAAAATCTAGATATTTCTGAGCCTGGTATTACAAAGAATATGCACCAAACATTTACAGTACCCATCAGAAATGGTACTATATAAGACTAACTTTGTGTTGTGATGTTATTGAAAAGGTGGGTCATTGAAAAATACTTTGAAATGAGTGATCAGAAATTAGTTCAGCTGCAGTTAAGTTGAGGTGTAAACCAAAGCAGCCTCTAGGGGCCACAACTGTAAAAGGTCAGGTGATGTGGTATCATACTTGTCGTTTGTTCAAGAAAACAGCAAATGCAATCATCTGTTGAATCAGAGTATATCCAGGATCTAAATGAAGTGTCATTAATGTCTGAAATGTTGTGGCTATGCCTTTATATGAAAACAAAAGGCTCATAAGGTTAAATTGCATCGCCTCTTCCTAAGTGCCACACCTAAAGGAGAAGTCTAGGATCCATTTCAAAGCATCTCCTGGAAATGCCCATGACTTGCTCTGTCCCTTGAACCATGTGTTGTCCAGAGGAAAACTGAATGGTGTGGGCTGAAGTTGTGCCAGGAGCAGGTTGGCAGTTCAGCCTGAGAGGTGGGAATACTGAGAGAGTCAGGAGAACAGGGAACTTGTATATGTCAAGAGAATAAAAAGGATTGTTGTATTTAAGTTAAAGAAACAAAAGCAGAGAAGGATACAATGCAGTTTTCTTTTTGCAAGAGAGGTAAATGCCAGTGAAGGTGAAAATTCACTTCAGCCAACTGGCAGCAATGACTCAAGGACAAACATGGATGACTTTTTCACAGGAAAACTGAGGTTAGAAATGAAAATTTCCAAACATGAGAAAACTATGACTCTAGGATAGGAAATTCAAGAGTCAAAAGAACTCTGGAACTGTTTTTCATATAAAGATTGGTTAGTTTGTAAAGTCTCTTTTTGCATTTACTGCTTTTCCAAAAAACATGGTTGGCAGATTGTTTCCTGTTGGGGTCTCCCCCCCTGCCATGGAGCCCTGGGAGATGGGCCCTGGGGGGGAGACATGGGGTTTCCCTGTCCCTGGTCAGTCTCATTTCCCATTGGTTGGTTTGTGTTCCCCGGTGTGGCCAAGGACCCTCGGTCCCGTGACTGCAGAGTTCCTGAGCTGAGCCCCATAAATAAAGAAATAAACATCCCTGAAACATCTACCACGAATCTGTCCACATATATTTCCTTTCCACAGGACTCCTGGTTTGATATATGCTTGTTACAGTAATCCCCGCTGTAACAGTTTCCTATTTGACAAACCTAAAACCTGTGATTTTATTTCCTAAATCTTTACAGATCATCTCAATTCAGGTAGAGCATTCAAATTTCAAATACACATAGCTAAAAAGTGCATAAGCTGTTTTGGTATCATTTCAGTACAAAAAAAACATTAGTAACTTTTCTGAATTGTGACTTTCTCTATACTCGTACTGTGATGGAGACTATTATATTTGTTCCTAAATTATACTCTGATAGGCCTAGTTCTGAACTGCTTTCTCAATGACAGCTCCCTGTAAACTGTGATAATCTAGTCAGCCAAGGAGCAAAGCAATCAAACTGGGATCAAAAGACAGAGTTTGGGTCTGAGTGGTGCTTAAGTAAGGGGTATTGTAAAACAAGTGGTACAAGAGGAAAATACACACCATTAACCCAGGGTGCCAGGAAACAGAAAGGTTTTTTATGTCTCCAGCTACTATCCCAAAAGATCAATGAAAAAAGTCTTATTTATGTCTTTGGGATTGGAAGTGTCTGGTAGAATTTATCTACCTTATGTTGTCCTAGACTAAGTTTGTAAACTTGGCCATTTTGCCTTAAATAAGCTCAATAAAGGGGCAATATTGAGAAGGAGATGAGAATGTAGCCTGCCTCTAGTCTGTAACAGGCTGCCAAATTTAGCCACTAGCAAAAGCTTGCAGTGGAACCTTCCATACAATTAGAAGGCAATATTTATAAAATTAATAAAAGAAAACATGAAGCATGTAATGCAAGGACTGACCCAGGGCACTCATGATCAGACTTAGGTCAAGGGCTGAGTAAGATATGCAAAAAATTTATTATTTATGTATATAATATCCACACAGACAGATTTTTCTACAGTATTAAAAACCCTGTATATCATTGCATAAAGCCACTACTCCTGTGTTATGAAAACAAGGGAACATTTTCTCCTATATACAGGTTTGTCTCCAAATTGTCTGCCCCACAATTCTTTGCTACAGGGCTTCCAGCATTTTCTATTGACAACTATTACCAGTTAGAGTTTTATTCTGTGATATTATAATAACAAATTTTAATACAGAAAACAAATTTTAATATAGAGTATATACATTGTCTAGTAGGAATAGCAGCATCATGAAAGCAATAGGAGAAAGAAAAATATGATGCACAGCAGTAAAGAATGCAGTAAAATAAATTGGCACTGCTGTACTGGTCTCCCTTCCTTGTAGGTCTGCAAACTTGTCAGTGACATTGCAAAGCATTTTTCAAGCTTGCTTTCTTTTGAGGTGATGAAAAAGATAAAGGAATTCCTCACTTTGGTGATCCTGTAGGTATTTTAGAATCAGTTGTAATTTGATGGAAGAGCTTTCATGCTCACTGTAATAGTTACATAAAAAAACCTACAAGCAGTAATTTCAAATCCAAATACAGCAACCCCAGATTTCATCTTACAGTTAGGAGAGAAAAAAACAGAATTTTCAATTTTTACCTCTTGTTCTTCCTTTTCCCTAAAGTGCCCTTCCTGTTACCACTAGAAATATCTTTATATGCCTGATGTTGAGATAAAGTGGGGTTAATCAGATCTAAATATGTACATGTGTAGATGTATTTTTATATAGATGCATATGTATATTTGTAAAAGCTCAGTTCAGTGAAAATGCTTACATATGGTACTATGATGATTATGTTTAATAAGCAGGAAGCCACACTAAAAATGCACATGCAGAAATACTTAAATCTCATTTCCTAACAATTTGTGTCTCTGTTACTACATATTCCCTCTACCCTCACCTGGGAGAGCACTAGCCTTGCTCACAGTCCCTAGCACTTCCCCTTTTCTCAAAATGTTTCCTAAAAGCCTTTTTTTAAACCCACATTATCCTCAGTTTTCTCCCTTGGGCAGGGCAAGAGGAAACATGTACTGTGGCTGATTCTGGGCTGCCAGGATGCTGGTTCTTTGGATGTACTGAGATGTACTAATTCCATGGATCACACTTGTGGTAATCTGTTAACCCACTGCTTTTGTGATGCCATGTTCCCCATCCTGCTCTCCCCTGCCCTTAGCACTGGCCACTCCCTCATGCTCTCCCTATTGGTTCCTGTACCCCAACCCCGCCCAGGGGACGCCCCATAGCCCCTGACAAAATCCCCCTGCAGTCAGACCACGAGGTCTCTCTGTCTCTGGGGATCATGGAGACAAGATGTGGTTAAAGTCCTCTCAAGCCCTCATGGGAGACTCTTCTCGCCTCCGTCGCCATCACTGGTTGTAATGCTGATAGCTGGCCAGAGCAAGACCGCGGGATAGTACGAAATGGACTACGGGATGCAACCAGGTCGTGTTGCCCTAACTAGCCCCGCTGAGCTCTCAGGACACTACAGCCTGCTAAACTAAACCTAGCGATTTACAATGCACACTGTAGGTATTTTAGAATCAGTTTTCATTTGCTGGAAGAGCTTTCATGCTCCCTGTAATAGTTATATAAAAAAAAGCTGCATGCATTAATTTCAAATCTAAATATTGCTGCTGAGGGGCTGCCAAACACAACAGGTAACTTGAGCTCATTTGTCTTCTCCACTGGCTATGCAATATTTAATTCTTCCTTCTTTTTGCATTTACTGCTTTTCCAAAATCTTCCAGGAACTTCCAACTGCAAAGACTTCAGTCTTATTGTTGCTGCCTGTTCTGAGCTTCCCTTCCCCCTCTCCAAGACAAGCCAGGACTTGCCTTTGCCATGTGCTCTGAACTCCTTTGTTCCAAGCACAGGCAAAACCAATGTAACTCAAACTCTTTAGCAGTGTCTGATTGGCCGGTCACCCCGGGTCTGCCCCCAGTCCTCCCCTTTCCCCTCCTCCAAATGAAAGAAGCCCTCTTTGGCTTTGCAATCCTTCTGCGAACTTCTGTGTGTTTCTGTTTCTGTTTGAAAGCTTCTAATTGAAGGAATCAGGCAAGCTGAAGACTGTATTTCTCCTTCTTTGCTTCCACTGGTGGTATCAGCTTTGCAGCTACTATTTGCTGCTTTTAGAGCTACTGAAATGCTGGATTGCCCGTGCTACCTCTCTAGGCTGCTCGAGGCTTTCTAAGGCATTGAACTACAAGCCTAGCCAGTAAAAAGATGTAAGTATCTCCACAATTTACCTTTCTTTTTTTCAACTGGCCATCTGGTTCAAAACTTACTAGGGAAGGATTGACAGAGAACTTAATTAAATAAGCCTTATTTCCTTTCAAATTCAGTATCAACTTGCTCTGCTGTAGGCAGCATTTCACAGAGAAAGCCAAACACAGATCAGTAGGATCATGCTTATATTATTCCAGTCTCCAAATTCCTGCTTCAAGCCATTGGAAAACTAAAGCTGCTAAACACATCTGAATTGCTTAACATGTAATAAATGACTATTTCACCTATCTTGTGACTCCCTCTATTGCAAGAAAGAGACAAATTGACTTTGCTTGAAATCACCTGCCTACTTACTTGTGTTCTAGTTTCAGTCTAAAAACTCCTCCTTATCTCCAGCCAATATATAACAGTCCCAACATCAAGAGCTGTTTTTTCAGTTGGTAACTATATCTATTAGTGTGAATATTTAACAAGCTAACTGGGGCACAACAATCCTGGATTTTTTCTTGCCGTTATTACTGTAATGTTTTGAGAATGAAAACCATATATATACACACAACCTTAGATCCTATTCTGAGGTCTCTATGTATACCCAGAATAAGGTTTTGCATAAACCTTTTACTACCTTCCAGCACAGCAGAGGAGTTCCCCTAGTCAGCACATTATTTTTCATAAAAATGAACTTTTTTTTATATAGGAACAAACCAGTATCATTTGCCTTTAGTATGATAATATTCCTTTGGGGATAAACTTGATGTTACTAAAACCCACCTGAGTTCTGATTCAAAATCTAAATATTCCTAGAGATGCCATAACTAATATGTAGAAATCCCTGAGCTCTGACTTTTCCAGTAAACTTTCTGTATATAATATTCTCAGCTTCCAGCACTTATACACCACATGCTGTTATAAATTTGGTTTTAATGTTCTTTCAAAGTAAGGAAAGTTTACTTTAGCATGGAAAAAAAGAAAAAACAGATTGTAAGAAAGCACTTGCAAATCACTGGTGATGGGAAAATGTCCACAATGTCCAAGGAAGAGCCCCAAAGTCAATTTCTATGAAACCTAATTATAGTAATATTAATAGTAATTATATTATTTAGAAGCACAGAAATCTCCACCAAGTGTGGGGAGGAAGAAAAGTAGCTATTAGTCCTATTCACTTGCATGAATTGCAGTACTTCATATTCATAATTTATCCTTATGTATTATTTGCTCATGTTTTCCTCAGATGTCAGTGGAATCTTGTTGTCTTCTTAGTAATGAAAGAAAATTAATGAACAGGTATATGGCATTAAGCATCTTCTGTATGGAGTACCATGACTGTATGCACAGTTTGGTAAGGAGAAGGAGGAGGTGGGTATCTGGTTTAACTAATGAGGTTTGCATAGTTAAGCTGAAGGATGGGACTAAACTGGCCTTGGGTCTTTGCACACTGGAGTCCAGTCTAGGTTAGCAGCAGCATTGACTTTACTTTTATGATCCAACAGGACGGAGGTAACAGCAGTTAAACCAGTAATAGCAGAAATAACCAAGGAGCTGCACTTCGGAGTAGGGCTTGTACTAGGGAAGACTAGTGAAAAAAAGGTGTTTCTGCATTCAGCTGAGTCTGCTTACCCCAAAAGGGATGTTACAGGCGAGCAGAGTTTGTGAGGTGGACACAAATGCTAAACCATAGCAACTTCACTTTACAGGTTAGCCAGACTCCTGCTGGGCTAGTTTGATTACTTGTTTGGACTCTTGACTTTGATGCTTTGGGACAGAAACATTTCAGTAGCTTTGGTCTGACACACAAGCTCTGTGCATATCTTCATGCACCACACTACTATGAGCAGATGTATCAGGGAATATGGCGCACAGACATCTGAATGTCAAAAAACAAAACTAAAATGGCTCTGTACTGAAATTAATAAACATAGCAGGTGACCACTTGGCTCCAATACTTCATGCTGACTGATGTTTTTAAGTTGCCACTTAAAAATAAGCAGAAGCATAGTCATTAAGGGCAGATTTCTCTCCTTGGACATATACAGATGACTTAGCAGAATCTGTTTGAACAGCTGAAATCCTATTGCACTACGGTTTTTAAAACAGTTTATCACCTCTATAAAGTCAACATCTGGTTTCCTCTGCTATTAAAAAAACCTCTCTGAGAGCTACCACTTCAGGCAGTTATGAATTTGCCTTCTACTTAGTTAGGTATTGTTTATCTTACACCAAGGTATGACAATACACATACATACGTACATATAGTGCTGTACATTACACATGAAAATCCCGTTTAGTGGGGTTTAGGCTGGGATTCATCACACATCATGGTAACCCCTTGTCCAGGTTGCCTGAAATGGAACAGGGTCACACTTGGTTCAGCTGTAGAGTCTCAGCAGGTCTTTGGTAGCCTGAAGAGAATTTGAGTGTTTTTCTCACATTCTTTTGGGCAGCTCACTCCCAGGATGTGCCTGTCATTCTCCAGTCTTTATAGAAAGTCCCTCAGGCAGATGACTTCTCCAATAGGTACCTTGGAAGTGTACCTAAACAAAGGTGGAGTGAATCTGAGCCTTACAGCAGCCCCAGTGCAACAGTACATTGGTGGTGAGTATTATCTCACCCATGTTCAGGCATGTGGAGGCTGAGCTAGTCTCAGCTAGCTGTCTCCACATTTAGTGGGCTCACACAGGTTCATCCAGAAGGCAGTTCCTCTTCTTGGTGCCAAACACACTTTGTGAGGTGTGTATCTTTGCCTTGTGAAGACTCTTGTCTCCCTCCACTGACTGGAGAAGTTCCCTGGACAACCGGTTTGGACTAGATGGCCAACTTTTAGATTAAAAAAAATGTGAAGATAAATGCACCGTGGATGACTGCATAAAGGTCCATTTGGAAAGTTTAGAGGAACATTATGACTGATAGTGCTGGGTGCAGATTTACATTTCAGGAGGAGACCTCTATGACAGGCAATGAAAATGTAGATGAGGAGTTCAGTGTAGAAAAGGACAGTTCTCATAGCAGCTGTATTTTCCTCAAGTAGATCTTGACTTGAAGATCTATGAGGAAAGACATATGAGTACAGAAGAGAACTTCCATATTTTTGGGCCCTTTAGTATATATATATAGAGAGAGAGATATACTTTATGAAAAAGTATGTATCTCTACAGTTTGCTTCCCACGTCATTTTTTTTGTCTTTTTTCCCCCCTCATTTTCCTGAAAGAGTGTAACACAATTTTTAAGATGATTGTTGAATTTAAACTAATATCTGACTTCAGCCCAGATGATTCCTAAAACTGTGCTGAAGTAGTATGCCACATCATGTCCCTGATATGGTATTGCATTGCTAACACACCTCTCCACATCTAGCAGAAACAGAGAACTGAGATATAAGGGATTTAATGGGGAAAAAAATGCAGCAGAGTCCTTTTACAGAAAATTGCAGGTTTTTAAAGGTGACTGGCAGAGAATCTCTTGAGTGTTGTTTGTTTCTTGAATGTTGTTGTTTAATCTTACCATTGTTGTTTGTGTTTCCTACAATGTGCAAAGAAAGTTTGAAATGTGTTATTTTTCTCAAAGCTAGCAAGAATTTCAAAAAACGAAGTGTCTTTTCATACAGTAAATTTCATGCCTGCTAGGGAAAATGTAACAGCTGTGAGAAACACATGCCCGGCTCTGAACCCCTTTGTGCCAGCAGTTTATACTTTCAGCTCACTCATCAGTTTAACCACAACCACTCGAGTGTCAGTGTATGTTTGTTCAGAGGGAAGGAGGGTGGCCCTTGTCCTTGTGTGTGCTGTTGTTTTGCAGCATGAATAAGAATGAAGAGAAATAATGTTTTCACTAAGCATCTAACTATTTTTCATAGAGCTTAGATTTGGGAAACAAGTTTTTATCCAAGGTTATACTTGCCTATCCTTTTAGAAACCAGGAGAAAACGGTGAAGTTTGGGGCTGGAGGGAGGCATGAAGTCAGTTTCATGGGCCTTTTTTTGGGCAAAGAGAAGTGATGATGGGAGAGCAGAGGGCAGAGCAACAATTCAGCAGCTTTCTGGGCTGTGCTGCTGAAGACTGCATGTGTGCAATGCCTACATCAGCTGCTCACTGGCCCTGCTTCCTGGGAACTGTGGACCACTGCTATAGCCTTGTTGACAGGACCTTTGCTAGTGATTGAGATAAAGTCCTATCAGAGAGGTTCAATGTGCTTTCTTCAGTAGTGCTGCTCCCAGTCACAAGTCAAGTAAGCTTAAGAATTTCATCCAAATTAAACTCTCCCTCTCCTCCTAATTCTTGCAAAGTCTTCACTGAGGATGTTTTTCTTCACATAGCTATAACATTTGGATATTATTATTGTTTGGAATTTTTTTTTTTGAGATCACTCTGTAATCTTCTGATCCAATAAGCAACAAATATCACAAAAGCTGAAAACACATGGTCTTTCTGCTCCCTATGGCAACTATCCAAAATGATTTTGCCTCTGGAGATAAGAAAGACAAGAAATACGTAACAGATACACTGATTTATTTTTTCTCTAGACTCAAACTAAGTCACTCAAACACAGAGGCTGGAGACTTAGTTCTCTATTATATCAGTTTTACACTGGAATAAATCTGAGTGAGTAAAGAAGTCCTAGTATACACTACATATGCCAGACTGGTGCCAGGGGTATATGGACTGTTCCTGATGAAAGAAGTTCAGAGAATCACTGTAGAGTTGAAATAAAATGGCAGCTATTTAATATTGAAGGTTATGATAATGTTAGGGATTAATGTCAGAGCTTATGCTTTAAATCTTTGCATAGTAGGACAAAGTTGGTTTTAAAACTTTTTTGGTCAGCGAGGGGCTGTACAGCATGACAGATCCTGTTCAATGCACAGTCCTTACATGCCAACTCTCCCCGCTGCTGACAGCTTGGCAGACCTCACCCATCTCCTGTCACACCATTCTGTGCTTTGCCCATTGCACTCTCCCAGTTTTGCCCTGTCTCTTCTTGGGGATAAATCACCTTGCTCCCAGCTCTGCAATACCAATAACCCAGTGCAGCCATTCTCCATAATGAACCTCAGCTCCCTGAACCCCTGGATCCCAAGCTTGGCGAGTACATAGTGTTTCTGTGTATGGTATCTGTGACCACCTAGGTCACACCACTGGTCAGCAGGGTCAGCTGTACAACTCTGCGGGTGAGTTTTGTGGAAAGCCACTTGAATTGGCAGAAATGTTTGTCTGGTGTTGGCTGTCCTCCCTCTGGAGGCCTCTGTCAGCATAACAGAACTGGCACAAGTGGTTTGGTTGTGATGGGCAACAAAACAAATTACAGTGGGACAAGTGATACTGAGTTTATCCACTAAGCAACAGCATCAGGATCATTAGATGGCAGTACCCATGTGGTCCACACTCCTGGTCCTTTGCCCAGCTCTGCACTGTTCTGCTTGGTCCTTCCTCCTGCTGTCAAGACATGCTTAGGAGTATTGTAGTTCCTGTCTGTCGGTGGCTCTCAAGCTACCCTCTCTTTCTCCTCTCTCCTCAGAGAGGCTCTGGGGAGAATTGCACTGGGGTCACATCTCCAGTACTCAGGTGGGGGTGTGGAGGGGAGTTCCAATGCCACCTGACAGGCTGAAACCTCCCTGGGACAGCTCTTAGCCCCAGCCAGGTCAGGTCCGTTTGAAAAAAGGGTTAGTAACTGGAAACAAACTATAAGCACAAAGCAAAAATTTGTAGGTTCCGTAAAGATTATGATGTTAAAAATAAGTATATCCTAATTTTTTGAGGTGTATAATTAGACTTAAGTCGAATTTTAGCAGTTATAAAGTAAATGAAATGTAAATTCCAGAATCCTGAGTTCTGTTTGTTCTCCCTGGGTTTAATTCTTACCATTTGTAAAATGATCATGTACAGAGTTTTGTCACTTAGCTGCTAGTTCAAGGTGCCAGCATAAGGAAGTTGAAGAGCGAAATCCTATGATGATTCGTAGAACAAATACAATGAAAGTTTCAGAACTACAAGTTACCCTGTGCCATCAGGACGGGTGCCCTAGTAATATTATGTGTGAGAAAATCTTGCAGCTTTGTAGCCATGTGGTTCTTAGCTCCTGGAGAGCCACCATCAGTCACTGTTGAATACATGGTCAAATGTTGTGTTGGCTCTTCCATGCAGGAATAAACTCACAGGGACTTGCAATTGGACCACAGCTGGTTTTTTTACCAGCCAGCCATTATTAATGAATTGCAGTCATTAAAATCCAACCTGGATTTGTCCTGTGTTTGTGGTGCCCAGGATATTCTTCAGCTGAGATGACTGGTTTCTGAGTCATGGGAAAAACTACAGGTTTGTGAGTAGTATGCAATACATCTTCTCTCTAAATTTCTGATGGATCTCAGGATGCCATATCTTTTCATCAATCATGCATGCTTTTGGTTTTCAAGCATTTTGTGTCAAATCTCATCTGCCAGATTTTATTATCCTCTTATTCTTCCTTTACTCTTCTCAGAGTGAGGATTTCAAAAGCAAATTAGAAGTTCTATCAACATCTAGATTAGAGACAAGAGTAGGGAAATTTTATATTTGTGTATTTCCCTCTAGGACAGAATGGTGCAATTGAGAGAAACTGCACTTTTTCTGGAAAGAGATTCTGGGTCTTCTTCTGACTAGAAAATTTACAAAAGTTTTTGCCTCTTAATAGATGTAAGTTGATCCAAGATGTAAGTTGATCCAAGTTGTGAGAAATTCACACACTATTAATCATCAGATGTATTAATGTATAGATTTGTATAGATTTTCTGAAGTTTTTGTCAACCCAGCTTCCTTACAAAGGCTGTTTCTGTACCTAAACCATAAAGAATATGTAATCTTTGGAAAACAAAACCAACCAAGTCTCCTCCTATCATGCTGTTTTAAAATAGAAAGCTGACTACTGTGTTGCTGAATTTGTGTTGCAAAAAAATACTCATTTTCAAAGCAGATAAAATTCAGTATTTTTGTCTGAGCAATTTGAAGAGTGATTGCTTCTAAAAAATGTATTGTTTAACATCTTTACCAAGATCAGCCTTCAAGAGGCTAGGTAGAAGAGGCAAGTCATTGCCCTGTTAAATGAACTAAATTATGCTATGGCATACTTAAGCAGGTGGATTTTTTTAAAAGCATTTTTTATTCTCATGTAATTTATTATTTGGTACTCTTCTACCCAAACAAAAGAGAACAATATATTTAGAAAGCTCATTTAAAAATTTCTTTATCTTGACCTGTTGCAGGGGAGTTAGGTGTAATTTCCAAGGATATACTTCTGCTTGGTTATAGGGAGAGTGCTCTCACATTTTCTATGCTGGATACGTAAATTCACTTTTATATTTCCGATTAAGATGTAACAGATTAAGATATAACAGATGTGGCCTACAGTGGATCAATAACTTCTATACTCAACTAAAGCAATGGTGTTAGCCCTGCTAATACTCCACTGCATACCATGTGAGGGTGTGACCAACAGCAGCAGCTGGCACTGCAGTAATGGATATTTTAGTGTCTGAGGCAAACTTACTGCATCTGTCAGGGGCCTGTAGCCTCCATGGCAGTACAGCTATAGCACATCATTATCACACTTTGCCATGGAACCGGGGCATAAATAGTCAATGCCAATGTGCAAGTAGAGCTTGTCTCAGCAGCAGCCCTTCTGAGCAGCATCAACTGCTTGTTAAGCCACAAGTAGCTTGGAAACTGAGAGCTGGACTCCTTTGTCACAATTATTTAATAAGGGAAAACCCATGAAAGATCTGTGCTGACTTCCTAAACTAATAATCTAGGCACAAGTTCTCCATCCAACCCAGGCCAGGTAAGTCAATATTCTAGTTACTGAGCAAAACCAGCCTGCATTGGTACTTGGCTGATATGGCCCCAGTAGTCCTGTAGTTTTCTCAGAAAAAGAAAGCCTGAAAATGGGGGTTCCCATAGAGTTTTATTCTGCAATTCCTGGGGCTATAAATCTGTTATTCAAGCCTAATCATTCTCCAAATGTTTTCACCCCAGTGCTAATGGCTAGATTGCCCCATAACTGAGGCAGATTTTATGATATTTTGTCTAGTTCAATTGTGCTTTTAGTGGCTGGAAGGCTTCCATATAAATTAATCTCTTGTCTCTCCTTCAGAAAACAAGGTCAACTATAGCATCAATTTAATATATAGCTCTACATCTATCGAGACTTCTGGATCTTGCAGTTGTAAGTGACAATTTCAAAGTGTGCAATCCTTTGCTAATATTAAAGAGCAAAATCTGCTTTAAGACAATTAAAACTACTTTGATTTTCCTACCTCCTCTGTTTACTCTCAATTAAATCCACACTCATCTTGCTTCCTCTGCCTTGGAGGGTAAGATTTCTTTGGTGCTTCCTCTCTACTCCCTGTTTGACACTGTCCTAATGCCCTTTGTTCTTTTATTCCTCAGCTGTTTCTCTGCTGCCCTGCCTCCCTTCTCCAGCTTTTTTCAGTCAGCTTGGAACCATGGTTGCACTTTTCCCACTGAGCTCTTCCCACACCCAATTAGACTTCCAAATATTCATTCCTGTCTTGTATTTGTCAGACATTCTGTTTCACCTAGTTTCAGTATCTGCGGAGACCCCCTTCACCTATGTTCTTTCCTAACTAAGCCAGAGGGCTTCTTTCAGTTCAGATGCCCCTTAATGCAGTCTTCAGGACCACTGGCACTTCCCCACATCTTCTTCCTTTCCATCTTATCCTTTGGTGAGCTTGTGCTCTCTGCTTTCTACTTTAACATCAAACACTGTTCTCTTCAGCACCTCCTCTGGTAGATCCTCCCACTCCCTCTCCACTATCTGTTGGCACCCTTCAAGTTTTCACCCTCAGTCCTCCTCCTTTTATCATCTCTATTTTGACTACTTCATCCTCCTCAACCATTTCTGTTGCTTACAGCTATTTTTTCCCCCTGTTGTGAATTTTTGTCTCTGTCATAGCTTCTTTGGTGTTACCTTGCCATTTCAAACTCTCTCCATATGAGACTTTTTTTAGCTGTCCCCAGGATGTTCTTTTCTCCCTTTTCTGTTTGTTCAGAATTTTACTGTCCTCCTTGTCTTGTAGTCTTACTGTTACCTTTGATTTCTCTATCTCTCTGTCTCTCCAGCTACTCACTTACTAAATCTATTTTATTCTATGTAGCATTACCCGGCCTATTCATGACAATTTATCTTTATTGCCAAAATATTTGTCCTTTTCTGCCCTCATTCTAATAATCCTTTTGCTGATTCTGAAACAAATTTGCTAAACTCATCTTCACCTTCTCTTCTAACCATGTTTTCATCCAATCTGAATCATTTCACCTGCTTCATGAGTCTTAATCTGTAACCCTTTTGAATGCCTTGGATAATCTGTCCCTCTAAGAACCTCTCAGAATTTACCTACAAACCGCTGCCCGTTCTTCATCCCTCTCCTCCCCCCTCCCCCATTTTTTTCTTTTTTTTGACTCCCAGGCTCTTCATTTCATTGTCCTTTCTTTCCAGGCTTCATTTAGGGAGGAATAAATATTCTAGGTCCTGTTTCTTCCTCCTATCTCTGACACGAGCAGGCAGATGAATGCCGTTAATGCTGTTGTGATGCTCAGACCTGCCTCCAGCAGCCATACTAGACATACTAAAGACTAGAGGGACCATGGAGAAATGCAACAGGGTGAGGCTTCTCAACTGAATTTATTGTGTCCCTCTGATTAAACACTGATTTATTTGCACTGCTTTCCAGAAAGTCTCATATCAGTGCTAGTGATCTGCAATTAGTAAACTTTTACTAGCTTTTAGTATACTGCCTTACTAGCCCAGGGAGACGGGGAGCAAAAAGGTAACAGGGAGACAGTTTTTCTGTGTTCCCTATATGAATTGTATTAGATGAAGGTTTAGCCTCATTCCTTCATGAGAACAAGTAAGCACTTCCCTGCAGAAGCCAGCTGGGAACATTAAAATAGGGCAATGGGAACTTGTAGCCAGCATTTTAGCCCTGAAATAAGCACTGTGACAAGTAATGTCTTTGTCTTTTTATGTATTGTTTATAGGACTGTCCTTCACTTTATCTTACAGCAATAATGTTCATGGCATTCCAGCAAAAATGGCTTTTGCAGTTATTAAAATGCTGAGGTGTTTACTTTCAAATTCTGTTACAGCACTTTTTTTTCTCTTGGGCACCAATCTTTAAAGAGACACAAACAAAATTCAGTAGTACTGACTTAATTCTGTCTCTTTCTCATTCTAATTGCTCAAGTTGGTATAATATCCGCCTAGAGACTAAGCCTCAACTGCATTTTTAAGGACTCTGTGAACTAGCACCTTTCTTAGGCATCTTCTTGTCAGCCTCAGAGAAAGAAGTTCAGGTTATTACCACAGAACATGCACAATGCAGATATCCTGGTGCTGTGTTACTTTACTCTGACCTGCAAATGCTGTCACCGGGGTCTAATGCAATAGTTATTGGATTTGCTGCTGAGTTTGCCAACCAGGCTGTCACCTGTATATCAGCTGTGATAGATGGTTTTGTGATATAGATACAGCAATGCTTTAAACTAGGCTACTCTAAAACCTTTGGATTCCTTGTAGGAAAACTGTAAAATGATAATTTCCACTAACAATTAGTCTCTTCTGGAATTTAATGGGGTACTTTGGAGGAAGAACACTGTCATGTGAGATCTCTGGCTGCATGATCTCTCCATTCTCCACTGCATTAATTTTTCTGTCCCTTCAGATGTTGCCAAGATCATATTTGATTTGCTTATGGAGCGGTGTTACGTTGGCGTAGCAGAACTGGATTATTCACACATTTTCATAGCTTGTGACTAAATGGCTGTATAAAATGGCAGTGAAAGAAAAAAGAATTAGCAATACGTAATATTAGCAAGACGCCTCCCACCTACCAGCCTGCAATAATTGAAATTCTTTTCTCTCACTTTTGGAGGGAAAATACCTTCTATTTTACACTGAACATTTAAACAGTTATTTCCTGTTCTGTGTCTGTAAAATTACAGAATCATTTAGGTTGGAAAAGACCTCTGAGATCATTGACTCCAAACTTTGAGGAATCACCACCTTGTCAACTACATCATGGCACTAAATGTCACATCCAGTCATTTCTTGAACACCTCCAAGGATGGTGAGTCCACCACCTCCCCTGGGCAGCCTGTTCCAATGTTTAGCAACCCCTTTCATGAAGAAATTCATCCCAATATCTCCCTGTATCTCCCCTGGCACGGTTTGATGCCATGTCCTCTCATCCTGTCACATGTTGCTAAACACCCCCAGCTCCCTCAGCTGCTCCTCATCAGAATTGTGCTCCAGATGCTTCCCCAGCTCCATTGCCCTGCTCTGGACACGCTCCAGCACCTCAGTGTCTTTCTTGAAGTGGCCCAGAGCTGGACACAGGATCTGAGGTGTGGCCTCACCAGTGCCAAGTACAGGGGGACAATCCCTGCCCTGGTCCTGCTGGCCACACTGTTTCTGATACAGGCCAGGACACCATTGGCCTTCTTGGCCACCTGGGCACACACTGGCTCATGTTCAGTCACTGTCGACCAGCACCCCCAGATCCTTTTCCAAGGGCAGCTTTCCAGCCACTCTTCCCCAGCCTATAGGACTGCATGGGATTGTTGTGACCCAAGTGCAGGACCCAGCACCTGACCTTGTTGAACGTCATACAGTTGGTCTTGGCCCATGAATCCAGTCTGTTCAGATCCCTCTGCAAATGCCTTCCTACCTTCCAGCAGATCAACACTCCCACCCAACTTGGTATAGTCTGCTTAGTACGACTTACCAGGATTAAAGCCTGACAAAAATCCGTAGAGTAAAAATTACCAGCCGCTGAAACTTACTGGTAACAGACAATGGAAATTGTTAACATTCAAGTGTGAAAAGTTCACCCATTTTTTAAATTTATCATATGCACAAATGTTAATTACATTTTTAAGCGCCTGAAGCCTACAAATTTTGAGAGTACAAAAGAAACTATAGTAACCTGTTAGACACTTGTCCTTTTCTTTTGCTTGTCTTTGGCACCCTTGATAAGTGAGTGCTAATAGAGGGGCTGACAACACAAGTGCATTTCTGATGCAAAACACCAAGGACAGGGTGAATGGTCAAACCTTGAAGAAAAGAATGGAGCCTTTTTGTTGTGGAAATGAAACTGTGATAATGTTCCCAGACTATAAACTGGCAGCCTGGCGTGGCAAAAACCATAGGAGCTTTTTCAAAATCTTAATCAATGTCAGCAGATTTTTTTTCTTTCTGTTGGGGTTTTAGTGAAGAAAAATGTGAAATTTTATGTGAACAGTTTGTTACTCTATATAGCTCTTAGCAACAGGGCTGAAGAATATAAAGGCAAAGATTTTAATGTCCAGTCATGAGCCTATTAGTTCTATTAATGAGATAAAAATTCTGTGGACTGAGGTGTTCTGTTTCCAAAAACTAAACAGCATCTAAAAACCAGTCTCTGCAAAAAGTCAGCTGTGAACAGGAATTCTTAGCAATCTTTACATGACTATCTACTTATGTCTGCTTTATACACCAAATGAAAGAGGCAGAACAGCCTGTAGCACCATCTGTCTAAGGAGCTTGGTAATATAATACCACCATTATTGTTAATATATGTCTTATATTTCTATCAGTACCTAGATGTCATGAGTGACCTGTAGGTCAGGTCAGTGGGCTCATACCTGGGGTGTGTTGCTGGCCTCTCCTTCTCTGCCCCTGTAAAAGCTTTCCTCTCTCCTGCCTCCCTCTCCAGAGCATCATCCCTGCCTCCCCAATTCCGTACAAGGACAGTATGGAATCTTCTTTGCACTGTCTCCTTGTCTCCAAATATGGGGGAGAAGGAGGTACATTTTCCAGACAGGGGAACCAGTCAGGGGGAGATACAGATTACCACCAACATTTATTGGAACATACTTTATGAGTTACACGATTATTAATAAGAGAATAAAGTATCTGTTGGGGTTTTAGTTTAGTCTTAGGTTTTCCTGTTAAAGGAATTTTCTCCCATATGCATGTTGCTAGGGGACAAATAGCTGTACTTAAGAAAGACAAAAAGGGGAGTGGGGCGGGCCTGGCTACTCTTTTGTCTACACCTGGGTGTGGGGACAGTTCGCTCTGAGCGTCTGGAGAGAGAAGCTGCAGAGAAAGGAGCTGCTGCTTCTTTCTTTTTGGCCGTTCTTTCTTCCTGCTGGAAGCAACGCCGGGACCCCAAAAGCCGCTTTTCCCTGCTCTGCTGGAGACCGAGCTGTGGCTGTCCTGCTCCGCTGCTGCTTCGAGCTTTCGCTACGCTGTAGCCCTGCTCACCCTGCCTGCCTGGGCCTCCGTGGTTTTTTCCCATCTGGATACATCTCGTCTGCCACCCGGGATTTGCGTTCGTCCCTGCCATTCCAGCCTGCTGTTCCTGAGAGCCCGGGATCAACTGCCCAGGGGTTTGTGAAGCCTTTGTTCCATCCCTTCCCGGGATCCCAGGGCACCAGAGCCGCGGGTTTCCCGAGCTCGCTCCGGAGCGCCCCCTGCAGCCGCGGGGGAACCATCGCACCTGCCCTGCTCACCGGGAGCCGCCAGCGCCCCTGCCGGCTGCGAGCGGAACTGCACCCGAGGGGAAAGGGCCTGACAGCCGAGAAGGCTGGGACTGGGTTTGTGATTGCTGTTACTGCCAGAGTTGTTGTTGTTTTGTTTGACTGGTTATATACATATATATATAGAGTAAAGAACTGTTATTCCTATTTCCCACATCTTTGCCTAAAGGCCCTTGATTTCAAAATATAATAACTTGGAGGGAAAAGGGGTTATATCTGCCACTTCAAGGGGGGCCTCTGCCTTCCTTAGCAGACACCTGTCTTTCAAAACCGAGACAGTATCACACCCGTTAACAGCAGGTAATTGTTGGTACAGTCCACTCAGTTACCCCTCTCAGTCATTCATTTTACCCAGCTAGAGCAGCAGTGGGGAGGCCAGCTCTGGGTATTCACTGAGAAGCAGAGGTTCGCAGTAATGCTCCAGTAGCCTTTAGGAAGGTGTTCAGTCCCTTCCTTCCTTATATCAACCCTGTAGACTGTGCTCAGTGTCTACATATAGCAGCCACCACCTCCTTGACTGTGGTGTGAGCTACAAAGCCCTGTGCTGATGCTCTTGCGTGGCAATGGCCTTGGACAATCTGCAGGCTCTTGCTGTTCTGAGTTTATCAGCTATCTCAGATTCAGGAGAAACACAAGTCTCCAGAGCTTATCACCTTTTGTGAGACTTCCACACACACTGTCTCTCCATATGCACTTTTCCCCTTTTTGTTTTCTGGTAACATCTCCTGTGTGCACATGTGTGTGTACCTACAGAGCCCATTCCCCACATTCACCAAGAAGAGTGGGTTGTGGCAAGGATCAATAAAGAAAGCAGCCCTTCCTGTGTCCCCCTGCAGAATGAAGTGAGTGCTCTGTTTATACCATCCTGCAGAAAATTCCCACACGGGGATAGGTCTATGCTGCATATTGCATCATGGCTCTGAGCTAACTCAAAACATTAAACATCAAAACAAGTTCAGCATGGTCCTTCATGCATCTCAGAGAAGCCTGGTGACTTTGCTTGTAGGAATGTCCTCTGTAATGAGACATGTACTTTAAAGCTAGCACAGATGTCTCTGTCCTGCATGGCTACTTTGCTGTACCCATACAGCCATATAGAGCATTTGCCCTGAAAAAAACAGATTTGGGGCCAGTACATAATAAAGAAAAATGGCAAAATGGGTATAGAGAAGGACTGAAATACACTGAAGGTCTCTTAACCCAGCCTACAACATGACCCTACAGATCACACTGCAGTGAATCAAACCTCTCCATTTTCTTAACATTCGCATTACTGACTTTTTTTTTTTTTTTTTTTTACCTTAAAAGCATAAAACAGACCCACAAGATATAATCAAGAAGTCAATGACAGATCTGGGCAAAAAGCCCAGAAATGCCTTGTGCCCAATTGCCTGTCCTGTGCATTAAAAATTCGTTATTATTTTTCATTTCTTTTTGCTGAAATGAAAACTATTCATACATTAAACATAAAAGCAACTTCATTGCTAAAAACTAGTGCCTTGATTCAGCTGAGACAAGGCACAGTCCCTACACAGAAGGTCTGAATTTGGTCTTTCCCCTTTCCTTTGATGAATTCTTTTTCCAGAATGTCCAGCATACATCTACCCCATTAAACAGGAAACATGAACTTCAGATTTTTCAGCACTAATTACCCAACCAGACTTACCAGGTTTACTGAGCCCCCCTCATGCCTGCAAGTATTTGAAGACAAGATCAAACCCTTAAGCAGTCAACAGGATGGAAATGTGACTGATTTGCATTTGTCTAATATTGCCAGTTGAAGGATAAGCTAGCTCTTCATGCATTTTTTGCATTGGAGGTGGCTAAGAATTGACAATATATGTATTTTGCTAGTAATTTTACACAAGCTTTGCAGGTATGGTACGGCAAAATATTGAAAATAGCTGTAAGAGACAGAAAAGCAGGTCTCCCTAGCAATGCACAATCGTTCTCTGAATCTGTTGTTCAGGGACTGAAATGAGCAGTATAAGCCTCCTGTTTTCCCATCTTTGCCAATGAATAGGCATATTTTTCACTTGCATCTGTATTTGTAACATTTTTGACTTAATCATCAAGCAATATATATGCAGGGAAGATAAAATACAATTTTTGCTCACTGACCTTTCATCCCATAACATATAAATTGTTTAAGAAAGCCTGCTGAATTTTTTCTTATCTTGTGTCACTGGAAATTCCATGCTCCCTGTGAGATTTAGTAGGATGTTTAATATAGACACTATGTGGTACGCTGATTGATGGGACACACTGCAACCCCAACAGCTTTCTGTGATTTAAAACATAAAAAAACACAGAAAAACCCAATGAGCACACAACATTTCGGCAGCGCACGTTTTTGGAGCCTCGTTTCATCCCCGTGATGGCCTGGGCTCCCTTGCGGCTGGTTTCAGGGTAGGGCCCCTCCCCAGTCACCGTGCGGCAAGTCCCCACCCCTGTCCCTCAGGGCCACAGCTCCAACCCATTAATACATCCTTCACACGTAGGAGATGAGAATGAGACATGGTGCTCTGTAAATGTGGGTCCCCAGGGCCACATTCTTGTGTGATAAAAAAGCCATCGAAGGTGAGCTGTAAATCAGAGAGGCCGAGTCCTGGAGGCAAATTGGTTGCAGTAGTGCTGTGTTTTACATCAGTAGTCTAGAGTAAAATTAACGTGAAACACTCTTATAAGGCATCAGTATGGTTTCTCCAATCTGTATTTTTATTTAAAAGTAGTTCAGGTACCTGCATGTCCCTGCAGTGGGCAATGCTGATGTGCACTGTGAAATCACTCAAGGTCCATGCAGCTGCCTCAGTTAATATAAGAGAGGGGCTGGACTCAGCAGCAGGTAAACTGTAACTTCAACTGTGGCATCCTGCTAACTGTGTTGTTAGTTTAACCTGTAACTTTAAATTTATCCATCTCCTACTAGCAAAAATCACTATCAGGTGATGTTTTGACTTCAAGGAAGCTGAGCTGTTGAGAAAAGATCAATCCTAGCCAGCAGCTGCAGTGAGAAAATGTTGAGATTACAAGAAGCCACCAATGCTAAATCCAAGAATTCTGGTTACTTCACTCATTTAAGCTAATTGACAAGTTTATCTTCATACTTGTGAGCTCAGCAGAGGCCAGCTAGGCTAAAAAGCTACTGTCCAGGTGCATAGGAAAGGTATGATTAAAGTGGAAGCAGCTGATGAAGGAGCTCCTGTGCTAGCCCTGCTCCCCAGGTTTCAGCCCATCAGGGCAAGAATCTCAGCCCTCCCCAGCACAGACACCTTAAGATGAAATGCTGAGGAGCTCTGCACAGGGCACATGCTGCAGCAGGGGCTTTTCAGGCTGCAGAGTCTGGCACAGCGTGTGGGGAGGGCCCTGTGAGCAGCTCCCACTTGCCAGGACTCCTCTTCCAGCACTGTTTCCTTTCCCTCTGCCTGAGGCAGCTCACCTTCGGAGACTTGTGGTGTAAGAAGGTTTCCTCTCCACTGATGATGATCATAACTGGAATTCTCCATCAGGCAATATGCTCAATATGCTCAATATGGTGTGTGCTTATATCATTTATTCTGTATTTGCTTGGTATCTTGTTTTGGTGTTTTATTTTTAAGGAATCTCTTCCATGTAAAATATAGAAAGGAACTAACACTGACCCTTTGACACCCAACTTTCTTTGGTAGTGCTTCCACTATGTGTACTAGTTTGAAAACAAACCAGTGGGAGGCACCAAGTCAGAATAACAATTTAATGGGGAAATTAAAGAAAAGGAAAAACTGAAAGAAAACACTGGTTCAAACTGACAGACTCAAGGTACAACCTGACACCCTGTTAGTCAGGGTGGTGGTAGCAGTCTGGTAGAATGGTGGCTGCAGTCCTCTGAAGCAGTGATCCTGTAGAAAAAAGGGTCTGCTCTTCCTCAGGTCCAGTGGTGGCTGTGTAGCTCCTGTCCTCTGGAAATCCAGTGGAAGGGTTATCTCTGGTGGTCAGAATCTCAGATTATATCCAGGATGGGATGCTTGGTTCCTCCCTCTGGGTGAAGCATCTCACAATGGGGTAATGAGTCATGAGGCCAAGCGTTGATTAGGCTCATTAACAGAAGATAGTCCAGAGGGAGTTATCTCTGAGTCATGTGGCAGGACAATGATGGGCAATTAACAGAAAGATAGTCCGGGGAGAGGAGGCAAGGAAACACTGCCCCACCTGGTTTCAACAGCTCATGAGGATGGTAATAGAATACACTGCAACCCAGGACATTATGTCAGCGAAAACTAAATCTCCAGTATATCTCTCTGCTCTTAACTGCCCTTTCAAGAACATTCTGAGAAATGTAAATGTCTGTAGCATTGTCATATTTAAAAAAAAAAAAATTCAATTTAATTTGAAGCAATTATTCAATGAAAAGTTCTAATAAAAAATTTATAGACACTAGTTAAACCTTAATAATATTCAATATATTAAAATACTGACAATGATTTATACTCTGTCATAAAATAGAAAGAAGAATCAAGTAGCATCCATATCCCTTTTTGCAGCCAATTTCATAAATCTACATCAGAGAAAAGCACATTCCTAGTCCAATTAAATGTGTGTAATGAAATATTTACATGTACTTTATGACTTTGGGTTATTGAATTTTTAAGAGTTAAATCCAAAACTAGGATTGTATTTCCAGTACATATATTTTATTAATTGTGCCTACAAATACGATGTACTTTCAGAAAGACACTTTCAAAGTTATGATGGGAAAAAGAAGAATAGAGACTATAGGAAAAAGCAAAATCGGGAATGTATAGGCCCTAGAAGTCAGAGATGTCATTTGCACACCCTGATTATGACACATATGATACAATCTCAAAATTAATCTTCCTAGTGTTGCCAGCAGGTTGAGGATGTGATCCTTCCCTTCTGCTCCAGCCTGGCGAGGCCACACATGGCGTGTGCTGGATTCCCCAGTACAAGAAGCATGGACATACTGGAGATAGTCCAGCGAATGGCTGTGAAGATGATGAATGGTCTGGAGCATCTTTCCTGTGGGGAAAGCTTGAGAGAGCTAGGACTGTTTAGCCTGGAGGAGAGAAGGCCTGGAGAAGATATCAGGGAGATCTTATCCATGTGTATAAGTCCCTGAACAGAGGGTACACAGAGAACATAGACAGGTTCATTTCAGTGGTGCCCAGTGACAGGACTGGAGGCACTGGACACAAATGGAAAGGTGAGATGTTCCCTCTGAACATGAAGAAGCACTTCTGCTCTGTGAGGGTAACCAGTCACTGACACACATTGCCTAGGGAGGATGAAGTCTCTAACTCAGAGACATTAAAAAACCATCTTGATAGAGTTCCAGGCAACTACCTCTGGGTGCCCTTGCTTGGGCAGAGGGCTTGGACCAGACGACCTCCTTCTGACTTGTCACTTCCAACCTCGACCATCCTATGACTCCTTGAAAGGAACTGGAGCTGAATCACTCACTCCTGTAATGCAGTTCTGTGCTCGTGGCATGAGCTCTGGCGTGCCCTCGATCAGAGAGGGTCCAGCTGCATTACTTCCGTGCGTCGCTGAACCGACTTCGGCATCAGGAAGGGTGCTGCTGGCTGAGCTAGCTAGCTGGCTTCTTTGCAGAGGGAACACGGCAGGAGCCAATGGTATCGGCTCAAGTTAGTTCGGAGGTAAAGGAAGAGAGAGACTGTTCTGGCCTGACTTCTAACATGTTTATTGTCAGAAGTTTTGCAACCAGAACATGGCAATGATGTTAAGCTGGGATCTTGCCGAGCGGCTTTCCCTCAGTTTTATACAGGGTTTGAAAACCGCAGGGAAAGGGGAAAGCAACCAATGAGTTACAAGCCAGGGGGAGGATACAATTCAACAAGAACCATCAGGGGAAACTGGGAGGTGGGAGATACAACAAAGAGCCAATGAACACCCGAGTAACCGAGAATTTTCCCTAAGGGGGAGGCTTGGACTCGGGCGCAGGTTCTGAGCCACCCCTCGACCCATACTCTGAGTCTGTGTCTTGGGGAAACTCGATCCAGGGGAGGGGCTGGAATTGATTGGCATCTCGCTGCCCCAGCCCCACAGTGGGCTGGGTCATAGCAACACTCCTGCATTCCCAAAGACCTAAATTAAATGAGTTTCCTCTGTTCTCCTTGCAGCCATGTGCTAATCTCCAGTGATTCTTCTCCATGAGAGTGGTGGTTGGTTCAGACAACTATCGTGTGTTCATGCAGGTACGGGCTTTCAGGTGATTATTGTTATTGCCTGTGTCATCCACATCAAACCCATTTGTAGGGAGACACTTCAAGATAACAGGGATAACACAGAGTTCACCAGTCCAGCACATCGTTTCCCAAGTAGCAGTTTATAAGGAACAACCTTAATTTTAATATTTCCTATCTTGGAATACTCAGTCTTAGAGACAATGTAGTCTTCTAACATTTTCAAAATTTCTTAGCAAAAGTTAATTATTTTACTGCATCTAATTCCATTTGGTAGGTCCACAAAGGACAGTCAATAGACATTTAGTTACACAGCCCAGGCTTCCACTAGATGAATTCAAGAAGCAGCTGGTAATGCTTATACAGACCAGCTGCCCAGCAAAGGTTTGAAGGACACCCTGGGGATTGCTGAGGTTGGTGTGTCAGTCATAGGCAGTAACGCAGATCATCAACTGTGGGTTCAGTTCGTGGTTCTTGGGGCGAATCCTACTCTGATTTTTACAGATAGGGATGTAGTGCATTTGGGGTGGCAAGTTAGTTTAGCAACGTAGACTGATTTCTGTTGGAATTATGTGGTGCTAAGTCCCCTCTTTCCAACAGAGGAACAATGAAGTTGGCTTTTGAAGTTATGCACTGGCCCTCTGTGGACCTCCCAGGAATGCTGTGGGCCAGCAAAATCCAGCAGGTCAGGACAACAGGAATGGGATCCGGGTGAGAATGCTCAAGGATGTGCACTGGCGCAGCAGAGACTCAGGGAAGCAGATTCCTTAGAGCGAAGAAGGTTTTCCTTCTTCTCCCAATATAATTGTTTGTTTTCCCTGGTCAAGAGTGATTTCTGAAGTGAAAATTCACCCAGAGTTATGAATCTTTTCCCAATGGTATGCTTGCCATAACTGGTATTTATAAGTCTTTTTATGGGGGATGAAGCATGCTCAGTGCAGATGGGATGCCCAGTGATATTTTCAGCAAACATCCTTTAAATTCTGCTAATCACCATTTCTACAAATCTTATATATATACATACATTGTATTTATATATATAATGAATATATAGAAAATGTGTATAGAAAATATACAGTATAGAGATTTAAAAATATGTATATTTAAAAAACTTGTCATTTGCCCAAAGCAGAGGTTTTTCATGGGCACAGCACAAATTTTGCATCTCCCTATTGCTATGTGTAAACATAAAGAACGTGTAAAATGTTAATTCAGGTTCTTGCAGAGTTACTGACTCTTTTCCCCAGTTTTCAGAAACAGCTGAATTGGCTGCTCAAAATCTAAGACCCAAAACAAAAACATAACCACCTAGAGTAAAGAAAGAAAATGTACTCCAATTGGTTGTGGTTGGCAAAATATAAGCCACTGAAAGCAAGAACTTCATGGCAAAACATCAGACAGCTAGAATTATCAGGATCACCTATCATCCTCCACTGATGATTTAGCAGAGTTAAAGTGGAAATTGGTGTTGACTATATTGAAATCACATTATGGTTTCATTTTGCATTTATAGGAAACATCTGGTAATGCTGGAACTTATTTCTACTTTAGGTCTTGTACCTCATCCCTGAAGTTTCTGAGACACTCATAGTAGTTGGCAACTTTCATCCTTGCAACAGAACTCTTGCCCACACCTAAGTCAACATAAATTTACTAAGAAATTAAAGGCATGCAATAAGCATTAGAAAATGTGCAGCATTTTCTGTGGCATTTAATTCTACTTTAAAGACTTTGCATGATAAGCAATGTGTGACAGTTACTGGTAGGAAGAAATCATTAAAGAAAATAGAGAATTATGGAGGAAGTACTTGTTTAGGAAAAAAAGACTTACATAGAGGCTGAAGAATTAATTTAATTAATTTTCAAAGGATTTATGATTTGATGTAGGAGCTGGAGGTGCTTTTAACAAAAGTTATATAATTTAAACTTAAACTCTGTAAGCTGGGGCTATACAAACATTTAAATTACAATAGCCATCATATACGTAGAGAAGCAGACTTCTAGATCTGCGTGCTTGTATCTTTCTGCCTGTAGTTATTGTGTATTTGGAAGGTATACACAGTTAGATCTTACACTCCAGGACATATAAAATGGGCATAAAGGGCACAGCCCTGCAAGAGGCTGGTACTGTCTCTATTCATTGCCTCACTAAAATGGCTCTCTGCAGTCACACCCCAATGGTCTTCTGTGATGTGTTTAGTTAGGAAATGTGCTGAAGGGATTTGCTGGGCTTGGTTCAGAGACCAACACTTTACAGCATTAAGTCTGTATTAATTCATACATTTGCATTTGATTCTATATTTCTGCTTTCAGATTGTTAACTTTTTGATTCTAATTATTTTTGCTACCTTTCCAGATTATTTAGGTATCTGATAAATATACATCCAGTGGTTGCTTCTCCAATGAGGGATTATTTTGGCTGCCGTGTAGCTAGCAGGAATGCTATATGACTTGAAAATGGTATGAGAAGTGTCTATTTTTCTAATGAGTTTTATGGCAATTACTTTTACGTTTCCACCCAAATGTATGTCTGTCCTAAAAGACTCATGGTATAATTTAGTTTGATGGTTATCTTCTGCGAATAAAAATCTTTTCATCATGTCTTTAGCTGAAGGTGCACTCCCTGAGTCGTCAGCTTGCCAGGACTCGACTGGATTTGAACCCAGAAATACAAAGACTGAGCAATGGAAATGAACTGTCAGCAGCTTTTGAATCCAAAGTGCTGAATGTTGCCTTGAGCCCAGAATAATAAACTATGCTTCAAGATGTAGACCCTGGGGATGAAATATGTGTTCCATAAATGGTTCTGAGAACAATATTATGGATAAGCTCCACGAGCTTCTTGATCCAATTTAGTAGCAGAACACATGGCATTGTTTGGAAATTACAGAACTATTTCAGCGACGATGTAGGGGAAAGTGATGTTTATATTAGAGTTTGCAGGTTTACTTTTCTTTTGGGGAGAAGAGTTTGCTTTTTTAAAAAAGTGTGTAAGAAGTATGTATATATAGGAAAAGGCCTTTGTTTCATTCCTGAGTAATTCTTCATACATTTAATTTTTTACAATTTTTAGTTCTTTAAATGTCTATTCTGATTTCTTAGGGATACATTCAGGTGTTGATTAGTTTACACTTTCTTTCCTGAAAATGAATATTTTAACTGTGCCTTGTAAGTGGGTTAAAAAAATCCAAAACCAACAATGTTAGCACCAAGCATCATTTTAACTTTCATTTCTAGATTCAAGTTGCTAAAGGGTCTGCAGATGATTCATAAATGCAGAACTGGCTAAGCAATAAAAATCAGTGCATATAAAATGTATGTTAACTGTAAAATTTAACATTTAGTCATAAAAACTAATGTCTACAGGCACAGGAGAAGCTGAGTTATTAACCCTTTTACTGCATGCAGGGCTTTTTAAGAGGTTTGTGGAATGGACAAATTTTATATTCATTTTGGTAAACATGCTGAGGAAAGACCATATGGTATTGTCCAGCAACAAAATCTATTAGAAACTGTTTATTGTCTTCCCAGTTATTTCTCAGAGAGGACAACAATGACAGGCAGGCAGCCTTGCACTTGGAGGTCATACATAATCCCACAGTTCAGAGACTCTCTGGTAGGTCTCTGGACTTTTGTAGTGGTCCAAAAAAGCTGCACCTTACGATCCAGTAATTGTATTGTGTGTCAGAAAAAAACCCCCAAGTAAGTGAAAACATGAAAACCAAGTAAAAACAAAGCTCCAGACAGGGCAAGACAAATTTAGGCAGAGTAAGTCATGCAAGCCTCTGTTCTGAGACACTGCAATCTTGGTTCATGTCCAGTAATGGCAACACTGGGCTGCCAGAGACCATGACTTCATGTCAGCCAGAGCTGTGTGCTGGCTGGTCTTGCCTTGCCTTGCCTGCCTTTCGCTCTACGGAGTGGCTGAAGGAAGCAGAGAAGACAAAGCAATTCATATTCTGCAACCATTGCCTCTGTAAATGAACATGGGTTTTATCTCTGCCTGGCAATGGTAGGCTCAACTGCAGATTTGATGGGAGAAGCTAACAAGCAATTTACTTAAATGGGTACATATTCAAGGCCCAATTTGTTTCTGACTGATGGCAGTAGTAGTTTACCACTGGCTTCACAGAAAACTAGATGAGTGTTGCTCAAAGACAGTAATAGTGTGTTTTCTTCTGTATGCTGCAAATAAATTCCTAGAAGTATCTCTGTAAATGCTTAACAGTGTAATGCAGCTTTTGTCTTTGCAAAAGATTTCACCTTAAACTGGAAGGTGTTTTCCATTTTCTGTATAGGAGAAAACCCTACTACTTTGATCATCCATCTTTAGAACTTCTCTGTATGTCTTTTGCCAAATGCTGTAGTGTTTAAGTACATTTAATACTTTTACATCTTCAATAACACATTCAATACCTGTCCCAGTGAAGGCATCTCCTCTTGCTCTTCTTATCTGTCTCTCCTCAGAGGGTCCCCTCAGCCCATCTGGTTTGTTTCTTTTCAGTCCTGAAAGCTCTGCCTTTGAGAGATGGGACTGCTACATGCACCAAGTCACCATCCTGTCTATGCTACTGGGTTCCAACATCCATCCTGTGTTTTTGAGAAGACAAATCAAATTCTGTGCACAGACCTCTCCCAGAATGTTAAAAACTTTAGTTGCCTGTGTCCACAGGGCTTTCTTGTGTGTGTGTGTGTAGCACTGGGCTTGCTGGCAGTGCACCCCACAGTTCTGAGCCCTCTGCCCAGAAGCAGTGCTGCAGTCCTGCCCTGACATTTCCTCGACTGATGTTATGTTACCATAAAACTTTTATTTGCTCAGGATGGTGCTTAATTTTGTCCATGTATAAAGGTGATAAAGTACTTGAATACACTAGAGGACATTTTCCTAACGCCACATGGGCTGTTTATGATGAGTAGACATTTTGTAGAGAGAAAGAGTGATTGAAAGAGCACCAGAGCATTGCAAAGATATGCAGGGATGTTGGATTGGTGACAGAGAAAAAGCAGAGAGTTATGAAAGACAATGGATATTGTGGTTGATACCCTCTTTTCAAGCTTCCTGTTAGCATTTCTGGAACAGTGCTAGTGTGATGCAGCTGAGATCATGTCCCTCTGCAGAGAGGAGATGTACAGCAATAGCTCCAGAACTTCACCATAAAGAAATTAGATAGAAATGACTGAAGACAGTTTGCCCCCACATCTAGCACATCTAGCACCCCAGGGCCTCCTCCCAGTGGTACTGCTCTTAATAGTCCCTTATTTGTTTGGACAGGACATCTTCCTACAGGTCAGGATGTCAATCTCACCCTTTAGAGACAATTCGCTGCCACTTTCAGCACTTGCAGATTTTGGAGCCACATAAGAAACAAGGTGGTCAGCTTCTCAAATTTGTTGGAATGCAGATTTCAAAAGTGTGTAGATGATTTGCCTCAATGCAGTTTGCTGGAATCCCCTGACACTACACAGCTTAACACAAAGTAAGCACCAAACAGTGCAAACTGACTTACATGGGTGGAAGATACCCGTAAGAGCAACCCAGGCTCAGGGTGAAATAAGGCAGAAGTGGGATTCACATTATCTCAGCTCTGATTTAAGGAACAGATGCTAAAAACATGTTGTTCATGGACAGTGAAGATGGGCTTTTTCCCACTGGTATTTTACAGTGTTTTCAGTGCTAGTTTTGCTCAGTTCTTGAAACACCTCATGTGAGGAAACAGGTAGTTCATATAAGGTATGTTGAACCTTGTTAATTAGATGAAATATATTGACTTATTCACTATGTTAAATAACCACTTATATGCAAAACTCTCTTTTCTGACTGAGAACATGAGGACCTGTGTTGATTGCTTGCTGATTTTTTAATACTTGAGTGAAACCTTTTGGCAAAGACTCAGCATCTTCTCTGCTTTTCATTTCTGTTTTTCACAGTTAAGCAGAAAGCAATGCACGCTTAACAACAACACAGAACTTTATTAGGCTTAGAGGCATGTGCAAGAAACAGCTTTAGAAAAATACTTCCAAGATGTGCTAATCATCTGCAAGAAGTAAATATGTTATGACAGAGTTTCGAATGACATGCAAATCTAAATTTCCGCATTAGAGTGGACATATGTCAAATTTTCATATAAAAATAATTATTTATATACACATTTTAATAGCAGATAGCTGTTATCCTTGATGCTTATTAACACTGATTTCTTTTACACTGACAATCTGTGAGTGGGTGGAGCTGCATGCAATCAAAGCATGGACTGCTCCAGCAGGGTAAGGACTCCACAATGGAGCACTTCCACTGGGCCTGTGCAAGATGGACCTCACCAGCACCAAAGCTGCCTCTAGCAGGATTTACTTGCATGACTTGGTCCTGGCAGGACTGAACTTCTGCACTTCGTCCATCAACTACTAACATGTGCAAACACTGAATTGAATTCCAGCTCCATCTTCAGTCTGCTAGAGATGACTTCTTACTGTTTGATATATAGTGAATAATGGCTTTTTGCCCTCTGTCCTTTTCACTTGAGAAAAAGCAATTCCTGACACAAACCCACATTTATGTGATACCCAAGGTACAATGCCATCTTTCAGCCCTACCAGTTTTGAACTACTCCTCTTCCATTTAGCTTTAAAAATGGAAAAACTGACTGACTCTGGTATGATAGTATCTCTATTGCTAGAAAGAAGGATGTGACAACCTCTTGAGATATGGCAACTCCAAAATGCTGCACATCTACTGTCTTCTGTTAATTTCGGGGGGAAGATCTCTTTGTCAGCCAGTTGATATAAAGGACAGTTCGGCACAGCAAAAAGGAACTATTAAGAATTCAGCAACAATTTTGAAGCTAAGCACCCATCTACATTATGACACAGAGACCAGCAGGAAGTGTTTGGTACTTCTCGTCTCACATTTATCTATTTTGCAGCATTCTGCCCATCCATACATTTCAGCAGAAAATCACTCTGAAATTAAAACAAGAGTGAAGAGAAGTTGCAAACAAGAATAAATAAGAAACAGGGGACAACGACACCTTGAGGCTCTCAGTTATTAGAACTGATTTCAGCAAGTGCCTTGGAATGATCTAGCTGTTTGTCTAGACTTTCTAAGACAGGTTATTCAAGGGCACACGCAGTCTTTGCCAGGACTGAGATCTGCACCGTGTGGCTCTCAACCAGCTGTGGAGCAGGAGGGCTGCATGCCCTTCCTGGCTGAGGTCTTTTGGTTGCCCCACACAGTAAATTTGTGCCTCTTAGTTCTCTGTATGCCAACTTCTACTCATATTCCACTCCTGAACAGAGCACTTGTATCAAAACAGGTGACAACTGTAACATTACTGCATTATATCAGTGCTTGAAGCACCATGGTTCTATCAAACCACAGGCGAAAGAATCTTTAGGGAGCATTCTGCAAGTGTAAGTTGAAGCCTGTTGACTTTCTTGCTGGCAAAACTACACTTGTTCATGGCTTTTATTCCTGGCGGGTGCTTCTGGAGCTGGGTCTTAAAATCTGGCAGTGCAAACAGCTGCAGCCTGTGGTGGCCCTTTTGTAACATCTTTCTGCTTTCCTCTCTTTCCCTGGACAAATCCCAAAACTATGTGTCTTTTTCCTTATTGCTGACATAATGGTGCATCCTTCCAAGAATAATAAAAGCAGGCAGGGAACACAATAGCTGGACTTTTGGCTAAATATTTTTAAGTACCACATGAGTATTTTAGGATTAATGACCTGTGTGCATTTGACAGTCAGGGGCATTGTATAATTCTCTGTCTTTTCATTTTTGCTTCTGTGTTAAATGGTGTCAACATTCCTCGTATACAGAGGAATATTATTAATCTGATAACTGGTTCATCTGTTATTGCTGTTTTCCCAGGTCCATCCAGCTACCTAAGGTGATTAGTGCATTCCACGTTTCATGAACTTTAAATGTGTATTTAAGACATTAAAATAATGTACTTCTTTCTTTTAAGATTTTTGTTTTAAACCTTGCTGATAAATTAGCAGTGAACAGATCAGGAAAATTATTATTTTCTTCAGTCTAAGAAAATTTTAAGGTCACCACTGATGATTGGGCCAACATAATTGTTTAATGGACTTTTGAGAAGAAGGATGTGGATGCAGAGGGAAAAAGCTTCATTGCCAGGATTAATGAAACTGCTAGTCATTCAGTAACTGCATGTTTTTATATGCTGCAAATGGAATAACACTTGTGGAAGGCAAGAAGGTTGTTCAGAATGTTTGTATTTTCAAACATAGCATATAGCAATTAAGAGAGTAAAGAGCTTGCTAAATACTGAAGTCATTTGATCACATGTACAAATTAAGTGAAAGGCAATGGAAAAACTTAGAAAAAAAGTACTGGGAGAGATGATAAAAGAAACCATTTAGGAAATATCTCCTAACAATTACAACCTCATTCATCATTGTTACTCAGGCAAAAACAACTTATACAACAAGACTGTTGGAAGTGAACAACAGGCGAATTAGAAAATAAGACAATAGAAAATTTGATATAGTTTGGAAGAGTAAAGTGGGGGGGGAGGGTGGTGTTTAACAACTATCAGGAGAGATTCACATTGGTAGTTCTTTGCCATACCAAGAACTGGTAAAGTTCTGAACTTTGAATGTGTGCTGAGAGTTAAGAACAGGCAGGCATTTTCTTGAAAACATATCTTGTTCCTTTTTGCTGATTTTGATGTGCCAAGAAGGGTAAATATGGTATTTCTTTCTCCTAAGAGGAACAGAAAAGAACTGCCGATATGAGCTTAACTTTCAATCACTACAGTGAGAAATGCAACAAATCTTTAACTCCTTTTTTGGGATATCTTGCTATACATGCAGGTGCGGGTGCAGAGCTCAAAAAGTATGCAAACACTAGCTTGTATATATTGATGTGGAATCTTTTAATCGATGCAGATGCGGCACTGCAGAGGGTTGTGCACGCAGTTTTTGGATGTCACAGCTGCCTGCAGTTAAATAATTGTGCACTGGAATAACTACACCAGTGTCTGCATGTGTGTGAAGCACTGCACCTGAAGGCAGAAGACTGTACTAAGTAGACTTCATCTGTGCTGATCCAAGACTATGTGGTAATGAATTTGCATTGAGCAGAATGGCACAAAGCATAGATTGTATTGGACTGATCTACTGCAATATGCTGATTTTGAAAAAAAAATCACTCCAAACCTTTCTTTCTGTTCATGGAAAGAATTTACATCACTAATTATAGCAAATGCCTGGTTTAGGTGGCCACAAAGTAAGAAAAGAGAATAGTCCATTTTAGTGGGTTTCATGGAAAGGGAAGAATCAGAAATGAAAGCTAATATGAGGGGGAAAAAAAAAGAGAAGAAATAAATAGCCGCTCTGATGACACACTCAGACCATTTAAATTAGACGCGTATTTATTTGTATAATTTCTCACATTTTTTGAGCATTAACATACCTTGTACAAATATATCTTTGGGCATTGTATTTCTCTATATGTGATAATATTGTAAAATTACTTAAAAAGAAAATACTTCAAAGATTTATTATTATTTATTATTTTCCAATATATTAATGTTGGGATATCTGTTGTACTAGGCATTGATGCAGAAGAAAACAGTCTTTGTTTTAAAGCAATTACAGACTCGTGATGTGAAGATACAGATGCCTTAATTCCAGAGAGTATAATCTGTGGAATGAAGCCCTAAATGAATAAAATAGTAGGGATGACAGAAAGAAATTTACCTCTCATACAAAAGTCCAAGATAAATGTGTGAGAATCATTGCAGTCTTCCTGTGTTTTGACAGAAATGTGCAATTTCACAAAGGCAAGAATTTTGTCCTGACCAGCGGCAGGAAAACCACAGGGTGAGGAGAACCATTTGTCACACAGAAATTGTGAGATATGTTTGCATATCAACTTTAAATTAAAACTGCTGCTCTTACCCTACTGCTGGTGGAAACCATAAGGGTGACAAATTAGCTCACTTGCAACCCAAACAGTATGGGTGCTAACTGCTAGAGATTATGAAACACTATTAAGTCTGGAAGAAGTCTGCTTTATGATCTTGCATAGGGATCCATGTAAATGATCCCATTTTTTAACGCAGCTGTCACAGTTCTCAGAAATACTGTGATGATAAAGCCAGCAAGGCTTGCAGTTACCCATGTACTTACAGATTTGGCTCTAACTTGCAACGATAATATAAGCATAGGTCCTGGTTAGCTCTGTAGCAAGTTTTGTGCTGGCAAATGCCTGTTCAGCTCATAGTTTCCCCTGCCTGGAAGGGGAAAGGGATGTCACTGCACAACATACACCAGAGCTCACTCCTCAGCTGCATGATGCTGCCCTGAGGGTCTCACGGGGCTCTCCAGAAAAAGCATTGGCCAAGGTGGGCAAGGGTAGGATGGCCAAAGGAGGAAAATGTCTCTAACCTGCTGCTGCTGTTGCTTGGTGGAGAGGAGACTGTGCTCCCCAACACTGAGAATTGCCACTGCAGTCTTTGGGCTGTTACTGCATACAGTTTTACAATCCAAGTGGGAGCCAAGAAGGAAAGTGGTCCTGTCAGAGGTTACAGAACAAATCAACACAGGAGATGGGAAGATACTTACTCTTCAATAGGAGTCTATTGATTTTTTAACTGCTGGGCACATTTGGCTGCTGAAAGAGTCATAGGGCTCAAATGAGATACAAGTAATTCATAGCACACTTCAAAGATGAGTAATTTTGGCTATGCATCTTCACACCCCTGTGATTTCTTTTCTTAATTATTTTAATGGAAGACGGTGAGAAGTTATGTAGAGCTAAAAAAAAAAAAGAAATTGGATTTTGTCTTCAACAGTGGGACATGCATTAGGAAGGCTTGCAGAAATAGAACTCCTGATCATCCACTGAAACAAGAAGGATGTTAATGTGATGCCCAAACACAGACATCTTGGCTTACTTGAGTGTCTCGCCTAGTCTTCACCTGCCACTCCAGGGTGAAGCACAACTCCCATGGGTCCCCACTCTTCTCTTCTGGCCTAGTTTATCATCTCAGAAATATATGTAAATTAAAATAAAGCTGCATTCAAGAAGTGGTGCTCTGTTACAGGGCAGGCTGTTTCAGATCTATAATCCAGTCGGGTTTGGTATTGCAGTGTAGTTAGTTCTAATTATTAGTTATGTCTACACCTTCTGTGCTTTGGGATTTAAGTGATCACTTGAGTTCACTTGAACTTTCATGAACAATAGTGTGTGCAAAATTCAAATGGCTAGAAAAAACACTTCCTTCCGTTTAGTTCATCTGTCATGTTTGTGGGTCATGCTGATCTTGGAAATGGATTGGTACAGCTGCTCTGATTGGGAAAGAAGGAAAGATTTAACTACTAGATTGAGTTACTGATGATACCATCTGGAGGAAAGAGGTTTTCTTTCTCCAGAAACTATTAATCTCTGTTTTAAGCTAATCTCTTTCTCAGAGGCCTAATACGTTTGGGGAACTGTCTAATTGGAGGAACTGAGATAGAAATGGTATTACTGTCTCTGCCTGGCTCCATGGGGTCCCGCATGCACCCACAGAAGCACGGGTGGGTTTAGTAATATAGTCGGTAGCAAAGAGTCGAGAAGGGTATTTGTGTGCATTCCGGCAGGAGCATTTACTGCTGCTACACTGTCAAACGCTGCAGAGGCAAATACGAACATGATCCCGAACTCACAGTTTTATCCAGGGGCAGGGAAAAGGCGGGACTAGGGAACGGGGACCAATGGGGAAGCTCTGGGGGAGTGACGAGGGGTAGAGGTTAACAGCCAACCGGGGAATCCAAACTGGGATAGATTAACATAACAGAACAAGCAGCCTGGGAGAAGCCTTTCTGGTCACCCTAACATGAAGTGGTTCTTGTGGTACTAGGGACTTGTCTTACAGAAAACTCTCTGTCCCTTGTAATGCATGTTCACTGGCCACCACAAAATGGGACATCTCCTTTTCTATCAAATTTAAATTATGCCTAGAGAATTATGCATAAATGGGAAACAGTTCAATTTCAGTAATTGAGTGATTCATAGCTCATAATGAGGGCTCTTCCTCTGACCCTCCAGAGGCCAAAATCCCCACTACACTGTCAATGGGACTGTTAGGAGACCGATAGCTGAGAAGGGCTTCTCAGTCACATTGTTGGGAGAACACCTTAGCCACAGAGAAGTGATTTTTGGCCATATAATTTAAGGGAAACTGTCACCAAAACTGTGGACAGGCATTTTTGAATCCTCTGACAGGCTGTAGATACTGTTATTAAATAAATAATGTTTAAAAAAATTAATTTTTGGGAATACGGCAAGATTTTTAAAACTTCTGAATCTTCAGAAGTCAGTGACAATGTGTAATTTCATCTGAATTTGGATCGTGATCTTACTGTGTTGAGATTATGTTATTAAAAATGTAATTTCTGCACCTCAAGAGCCACAGGATATGTCTCTCTCAGAGGATAGCCTTGCCCCATGCTGTGCTGGAGACCAGCAGAGCTTGTTTTTGCTGGTCTGGAGTCTTCCCCAAATGCAACTCAGCACTGTTCCACCCTGCTGGGGTCTGTTACCAAAAATTGCTCCACCAGTTCCTGCCAGGAAAGAGAAAATGTAGGTCTTTGATCTGTGGAATGCAGAGTTGCTCACTTCGGCTGATGGGAGTGTAATGCCTACTTACTTACAGAATCATGTCATCCTAATCTTCTTTAATTAACTTAGAATTTTTAATGTAAGGAAAGTGTTCTGAAATTGTAAATCGGGTTCAATCCACAGTGAAGTGCCTTTTGCCAGGAAAACCAAGTATCACCCAGAAAAAAATACAAATATCATTAATTCTGAATACTTACTGCTCGTGTATGTTGTCGTACTTCCGTTTTTCAGCTTCTATCATGTCTCTTTGGGGGTGGACATCACTTTCCTATCGAAATGTATATTGATCTCCAGAGTTAATGCTCTGCTGTATTAGTTGCCGATTTAAAATGTTTGTGGTCTTGTATTTCTTATTTTAGGTGTGCCTGTGTGAAGTATCTCTCCAGCATTATGTGTCTAAAAAGATGAGAAAATTAAAACCTGTGACTATTAGACTTCAGGCAGCATTATGGCTTGGAGTGAGAACATAATGCAATGGAATGAGGTTACTGATTTGAGAGGTACAAAACTGTAACTGATGTGCTGTTGATTATGTATGTAGGTGTATACAGACATATGAATATATATCTCATGGCACTGAACTGCTTCTGTAGGCAGACTTCCAAAGGGGCAATTTGTGAAATATTGTTCCTGATAAGAGGTGATTAGGGCAGGTGTACACAGAGCTGGAAAGGGTACTGACTGTGGTAGCCTGAGTTTGCTGCCACCCTGTTACTGTGCTCGTCTTTTAGGTCTTGGATGCTGGCAGGAAGCTCCCGTAGCTGTCTCACCAACACTTGTCCAAATAATGCATTTTCACCTGTAGAGGTATTGTTTCAGCAGCATCATAGTGTTATGGTTAAGAGTTAAGAAAGTTGGCTTTCCCAAAGTTGTTGATTAGTTGTTGAAATAAAGTTGGTAATTATGATAGTTGTTGAAATAAAGTTGGTAATTATGAGTAAAGAGGGTTTGTTGAATGTTTCTGCAGTTGAACAGTTGTACATTGATCAGATTTAATTGTTGCAACTGATCAAGGTTAAAAGTTCTTAGTTAATGTGTTCATTATATTTATTGTTAATAAAGTCTTTATAGGGATAGTTGTACAAAATAGAGAGTAGGGGAATGTTCCAGAACCTCTACGAGGTAATCATAAAAGGAGGGCCTCAACCCTTATCTACATAAGGGTGGAAATGAAGGACTCTTACTTGATGTTCCCCGGACCAGTCAGAAGACCCCAGACAACAGCCAAGGGACAACGAGCCAACAAACGGACTCTAGACAACAGCGAGCCAGTCACGATGCTCCAGTTGGGCAGAGAAAGGGGCAGCTGGGAGTCGGAGACCAGGGGTACAAAATGTATCGCCCCAGGCTGCAGGGAGAGCTTCTGATCTGATCTGTCCGGGTGAAGCGCCCAGTGCTGCACCCCTTTGTCTTGTGTGAGGCAAATAGCTGCGCCGCAAGTGGTCTCTTTTTGTCCCTTAATTTAGTTTTTATTAATAAATTTGCTCTAAAGCTCAATCTTGAGCCCGGTTTTTAACAATAGATATTTACTTGTTGTGTTAGCGGCATATACTGTGGTGGCTGGTTAGCCTGTGGTACAAGGGACAAAGAGTTCTCTGGTAAGACAGTCCCTAGTACCAGAGACTTCTGCCTCACTCACGGTGAGAAGAGAAGCCTCTCCCAGGATGCTTTGTTCTATTAATGTACCCCAGTTCTGCTCCCTTGGTTGGCTCTTGAGCCTCTGCGCCCCCTCTATACCTTATATGTCCCTGCCCTTGAAAGTTTTCCACTCCAGGTTCCGCCCATTGGCCCTTGCCCCATCGCCACTCCCCCAGAGCTCCCCCATGGGTCCCCATTCCCTAGTCCCGCCTTTGTACCGCCCCTGTGCCCTCAGATCATTGGTCCCTGGTGCTTGCCCTGCTCCCGTACTTAAAGCTGGACCCTGCATTGTTTCTTGTCTTTGCCCCTGGAACCGTTCACGATGCGACAGCGATAAACTGCTCCCGTAGAACTCTATGCAAAGATCCTTCCTGCCTCTTTGCCGTTGACCCATATTACTAAGCTATCCGTGCTTTTGTGCGTGCACACGGGTGTGAGTGTGTAGCTGATCCTACTGAGCAGCTTTCCTAGTGAGACGCTGTCCCATTCCACTATAAAAGCAGGACCCGGGAATGATTCTCTTGACAGATTTTTCTGACGAAAAATCAAGCACTAACATGGCAATATTATATTTGAAAACTGTTTATTGAAATATTGAAATAAAAAACGAAAAAACCCCTAAGTGTTCATTTTTTTAAAAAAAGGGGGGGAGAAGGGAACAGGAAAAAGAAGCAGAGAGAGAGAAAAGAGGCGGGGGGGAAGAAACAGAAGGCAGGGGACAGCGTTACCACGGAACCCTGGCTATTTGTCAGCGTGGAGCGTGCGTATTGTGAACTGCGGTGCATTTGCGTAGCTGCAGTGGCAGGCTGGGCGCGATTTTTAAAGAGCAGCAGGCTGCGTGTCCCTTTTGTCGGCGGGGAGCAGGCTGCTGGGGTTACAGGCGCGCTCCCGGAGCAGCTGCGGTCTTCCAGCGTCGCGGCGCGGTGGCTGCGGGCGGCGGCGGCTGCAGGCTGGGTGCTCCGGGCCTGTCACCGCGGGGAATACAGCCTGTCAACACGGGGAGTACAGCGGCGGCAGTGGTCACGGCTAGATGCAGGCAGCGGCGACTGCAGACTGGCTCTGGACGGCGGCCACGCTGAGTGTGGGCGACAGCTGTGAACACGAGATCCTCACATCAACAAGCTAGTTCCCGGAATTGGCACAGCAGGGCGAAGCAGGCACAGGCAGGGAGACAGGACCACAGGGGAGAGGGCGCGAAGGCGAGAGCAGAAGGGGCCAAGCTGACCCTACAAGCGACCCAAAGCAAAAAGACAAGACAGACTTCGTGGTGTTGCGGCTGGCTGCTTTATGTGCCCCCAACCTCCTCCCCCAATTTGGCTCGCAGGCCCGTTTTCGGCGGGCATTTTTCGCAGGCATCTGGGTACTCGCCTTCACCAGCAAGCGTGGGGCGGGGCCGGGAGCTGCTCGCAGTCTCATCACGAAGTTTTCTCTGCCCTGACTGGCTGTCAGGTGAAGCTTCTCTGGGCACAGGGCCACACTGGTTTTTGTAAGAATTTATTTCACCTCATTTGTGACGTATGTTGAGGCATATATATTGGTCCCTCTCAGACGCTCTTGGAAGATCGCAGCACCTCGTGCTGCGGCACAGAAGCTGCGGAGCCCGGGATAGCGATAATATGCTTCCTCAAGGTCTTTGACAGTAACGAGTACAGGTGAATTAATGAGTACAAAGAATTACTTTGTGTAGTCTTAGCATTCAGAACAGATAATCCTCATAAGTTTTGGAAGTACTCCTTCATTCTGCCACAGATCTACATTTGTGTGAAATGTGTGCCTGGATCTCACTTGAAGTCAGGAGAAATTTAGAATTCAGTCAACACTTCAGCTGTTTTGTCCGTATCTCTGTATGTTTGGCATAGTGATACAGGTTTCAAACTCCTCACCTACATTCCTGTCTCTGAAAATTACCACTCCAAGAAAGCTGCCATATCTTCCCTAATTGTGAAGGATCAGCATAGAGGAGCAGATATGAGCTGCTGGTGTCATCTGCATGTTGTAAACGAGGCTTGGACTTTTTTGGGTGGAATAAAAGTCTGCTCGTTTCTTAAAAAGAAAACCAGGAGCGGAGACTCGAGGTAAGCCCAAGTCCCACTCGACAACCTAGAAAAACAAACTGTGCATCGCAGAGGGTGTTCCCCTTGGACTCAGGTTCCTCAGGAAGACGGGGGCGGAGGCTGAACCCCAGAGCAGTTCTTATAGTCTCTTTTGATGCTGTGATTGGTGCAGCTCACATCCTCCCTCTGATGGCTCGTTGCTAGGATCCTCATTGGTGTTCAGTTCTGTCAGTCTCTGGGGCATCGAGTGATTGGTTTGCCCCTTAACCAATAATCCTTCAAAGTGTTTACATCATGATTATTGGGTTGTCTTAAGAACATTGTAGAACATTCTCCTCCTTTCTATAGACCCACTACTTTCCCCCATTGGTGTCCCCATCTAGTGGGCACATGGCAACATTACACCTGTACAATTGCAGTAACAATTAACTCATTAACTGCATACCCCCACTCCTCTAACAAGCAACTTTTAACTTCTTCTCAACCAAAAAAAAGAACTTAACGATTTATTACATGTATGTACAACCTTCTGATACAGGAAGTCCTTAGTCGACAGCTCTGTGAGCCACAGCATCGTAACTGTGTGAACATTGCCTGGAGGCTAAAGGTTATCAGGAGCCAGTGAGGAAGAGAGGACACCAGGTGTCCATCTCCAAGAGTGCCATGAGAGATTGTTGGTGCTGCCTTCTGAGGCACAGGCCACAGATCTATCAAAGCAAGTGCACTCTAGGCACCCCACGTCTGTAAACTTTTTTGGACACACTGAATACGTGAAACAGGGCCACACTGAGCAGCGAGAGGGGTGGATGGAGAGAAGGGCAAGTTCGGTTTAGAGAAGGCTTTGTTCAGCTTGGATCACAAATTACAAGAGGAAGGTCAGCCTGCTTACAAAGCTTGCTCATTAAGAGTTCCTCAGGGTAGGACACAGCTCTGAATCAGTTGCAAGTCCAAAGTTCACCATCATAAAGGAGATGCTGCATTTTCCTGACCAATTGTCTTTATATAGTCTTTGTATAGTCTCACAGCAGACAATCTGCCCTGTGGGCCTGGAATCTGAAATAATACTATTTTCACTTAAGCAGAGCTCTAAAATTAACTCACAATTCATACCAATGGTAAAATACTATTGTCTTTCTTATGTTACCTATTAAATAAGAATATTCTTCACTGGAGGTTTATTTTGTGAAAAACCTTTGAAATTAATTGCATCAGTGAACTATAACATAGGTAAAGGTCCATATAAATTATTTGATACAGAATTAAAATAACAAGGCAGCAAATCTGGAACAAATCACTCACTCTGATTGGATTTGAGAGCCCTCAAGTGACTCAGTTGATTTGCCAGAAAATGTGAATTTTAAAACTGGGCCAACAAAAAGCAGAATACACCCTCAACCTAAACCAAAAGCCCTGCCTGAAAGTTTAACACACCAAGTTTTAGCATATTCTCAGCTATGACTGATTGAGGTTTTTGCTGTTCTGTACTGCTCAGGGATCTCTTTTAATTAATATCAAACACTGCAGAACATAAGGAAACACATTGAAAAGAAAATCATTAAGTCTTCCTCTTTTAGATATGCCATATTTTTCACTACTGATTAATAGAGTTCTACACCAAAATTCCAATGCTGCCCTATTACATATCTTAAGAGGCAGAAGTGGCATGGAAATGAGAGCTCAGGTCTGGGCTACTAGATTATTCATCCATCTCTTCCACAGTGTGACCTTGGGAGGCTGCCTCAATTTCCCCGTCCCTCAGTTAAGCTAATAACCTCTTGCTTCCCATGGCCGCCATGAGGCTCAATTAATAACTCAGATTTGTTTCAGGTCTGCATGTACTTTTTTTTTATGCTGTAGACTCAAGGGCACAACTCTCATCATACAATGTCTGGGAAGGGAGGTTTCAGCATCAGAAAGGATATCTCTCCAGTCCCTGCAGGCTTGGAGAAGGCAAGAGAAGAGACTGACTTTCAGACAAGAGGTCTCCTATACAGAAAGCCAGAGAAGGGATGAGCATTGCGTGACAGCTGTTCCTGTAGCTGAGCACCCTATAAGAGCAGGAACCTGTCTTTCATGTAGGGATAGATGCTTTTCATTTTGTGAAACTTTAGCAAGGCATATTGCAAAATATCCACGCCAAAAGGACATACATATGCAAAATGTATCATAGAGTGAGAATAGTGAAAGAGAAAGGAGAAAGATAAAATGTATCTTTGTAGTTATGGGTAAATAATCAGCAATTTTATGAAACGTGTAGGGGGTGCTTGTGCAATTCTTTGTGCCCTATGCACCCAAAAACATCAGAAAATTTGCTCCTGAAAGCGCTGCTGTCCTAAAACAGTAGTTACCAGTCTTTGGAAAAGATAGAAAGTGAAAATGGGTTTCTGAGATCCAGTTTCGAGTTTTGAGGACAGAGCCACACAGGAGACTGGAGTCATGGCCAGAATCCAAACAGTTCATTACATTATGCTATTCCCTAAATAAAAGGCAGTTAGAATGCATGACCTTGTGGTGTTCCACTGCAGTGTAGCCATTAAGCTTCTCTTTGCACGTCAGGGTACTATTTGGCGAACAATATTTGTGCTAGTTGTGCAAAAAGACACCACAAGACCATACACATGCCCTGAATGTCCAGTGTGACACTTTGGAAAATCTGTGTTTGTAAAAATTGAGTTCTGGTGAGTTTATGAAGGTTATGTATCTATAAATACCATACTGAAATAAAAACCTGAGTAGAGTTTTTCTATGACATCTAGTCTAGAGATAATTTTTTTTTGCACACCAGTGTTAGCTGGAAACCATGGGTCTCAATGCCCTTGACTGAAAAAAAAACCAGTGAGCTAAAACATGCAGGCTCAGTGAACATGGAACCACTCTCTCCAGATTTAGGTTAGAAAGACTGACACAAAAAATGGAGAACCTTAGCCTGGATAATCTAGATTTCAAGTGCAAGCACTATAGAACAGTGGGAAAGATGCAGTACAGGAAAACAGCAGGGCTTCTGAGATTGCTTGTGTGAGATGGCATTAAAGCCATGGAAAAATGCTAGCAGAAAAGAAGAAATGAAGAAGCAATGTGCAAAAACTTTCTCTTACAGGCCAAGAATCTGGAAAAGTGACAGAACATACACAGATTAATCTAAGCAAAATAAAGGGAAGTTGGACAAGGTCTGAGAAGAGCTGACATACCCATGAACTAGAGATACCATGAGAAGGGACCTCCAGGGCAAAATTCTCAGGAATGCTCAAGACAGGTGAGGATGCTCTGGTAAGGATGTACATGAGGATTTTTGAGGCTGATCCTATATCTTATTTCCTGGCAAATCCAGGAAGTTTTTCAAAAGCAAAAGTTTTCAAAAGTTTTGAATTGTTTAGATTTTCTAGTCAAAGAGCATCCTAGTAGCTCCTCATGTAACCCAGTGCCATCCTTTTTGCTCTTTTCCTGTACATCAGGAAGGATTTCTTCACTGAAAAATTGCAAGCATTAGAACGAGCTGCCCAGGAAGTGGTGGAGTCAGCACCTCTGGAAGTGTTCAAGAAACAACTGGATGTGACACTTAGTGCTGTGATTTAATTGACATTGTGGTGTTTGGTGAAAGGTTGGACTCAGTGATCCTGGACATTTTTCCCAACCTTAATGAATCTATGATTCTTGATCTCACCCATTTATGTTTTTTGCAGAGGTTCGATACACTCTGAACTTTGGGGCTTACTTTCTTCACTTAATGGCTTTTACTGAAGAGTGAGATGAAAAATGAAGAAGTGCAGGAAGGAGAGCTTTGAGCAATGGAGTTGAAGCAATGGGTTGAGACAGCAGTGGTGAGACCAAAAGCCAGATGTCCTAACTCTTCCTGCATAAGGCAACAGACAGTCAGGCTCTGCATGGGAGGGGGTCCACATTTGCAGTTGATGTTTAGTCTTAGGAGAACACTGAAATCCCTGTGTGCTCTGTGTTCACAAGTAAGATAATAATGTCTGAGGTTCTTTATCATCTTCATTTTTTTTTTCCTGCTGTGCAGAAGTATAGGACATGTATTGGACTGGGATCTTTGTCTTACTTTGAACATTCAAAACTTTATCATCCTGTGCAACCAAGCTGTAACAGGTCAGTTGCTCTTTAGTTTTATGATCTCTATTAGATGTGAGAGTTTACATGGAATCGTAGAATCATTTAGGTTGGAAAAAACCTTTCAGATCATCAAGTCCATCTGTTAACAAAAGACAGTTCTTCACATCTCATATCATTACTGATGCGGAACGGAATTTTTCAGATAATCTGCTCAAATGATCAAATGAAAAGCGTTAATTTTTAAAATGTGTTCATTATTTAAAGTGCTTTCTCTGTTTCCTCCTAGGAGTCCTGTTCCTAATGTATAGAGTGCTTGCAGATACTGGTTTATTTGCAGGCTGCATCTACGTTCATTAGAGACAGTGAAAAAACAAGAGGCTGTATGGATGTTATAACAGCAAGAGGGATAAGTCATATGTTAAAAAAAGCCCCAAAATTCTGCACAGCAGGAGGGAAGGAATTTGAAGATACAGCAGACATCTAAAAGCAGAAATCACTTAGGCTTTCAATACTTCTAAAAGCTTGCAGTACTTTTAAAAAGTATATACCCACCCCTTTACCACATCCAAAGAGAGGATCAGCAAGATGAAGATAGAGGATTTTATTCACTCTTACATTAATCTAAACAGAAAAAAAGTCCATGACATCTAGGCTGTGTAAAGACAAGTTTTAGATCTGTCGTTGATGCCTGTTCAAAGAGTTGTTGCTGCATTCCAGCGCAGGAGATTACATGGCACATGGCAGCAGCTGTCCCCCTGCCAGTGTAATGCAATCTGAAAATGCCCATGGTGATATTTAGTTAGCTATTAAATTCGATTTAATTTTCTTAGTGCTGCATATCTGTGAGCTGGCTGTGCCCAGGGATGTGAAAGAAATTGTGAGCATTGAGCAGAGTTTGAAAAACTCAGAAGGGGAAGCTGGAACAGCCGGTACCTGGGAAGGAAACGGACAGGATGTCCCTCCCAGTGCTAAGCAGTGGGCAGTCTCATGGACGGTACAGCCATCTTCCCAACCTTGTTGGGCTGTAAGGACATGCAGTGGTTTAGATGAATGACTTCAGCAAAACACAAAGTCAGAACCTTAATTTCAGACATCTCAAAAGTAAGAATTGGGAACCGGGGCTCACAAAGAGTGGCAAGAGCCCATCTGAGATGCAGAAGGCAGCGCTGGATAGCTGGAGGCTGAAATCCTGGTGGTGTGGAGAGCAGGACATATCTATAAATTCAGTGGGAGACAATTTCAGCTCACACAAGGAACAAGGATGATGGGTCCAGCAAGCGTGGAGCTGCCAGCAGACCTGGGCAATGTCAGGTGGGCAGGAGGAGAGCTGTGCTGCCACAGCTCGGCACCCAACAGCTCTGTCCTTGATAGCTGGATGTGCAGCATCCTGTCATGCGTCTATCTCTAAATTAATTCAATTGAATGGGCCTAATGATGCACAAATTGGCATATGGCTCTATTTCTGTTTCTGTTCTCAGTCCAGGTAAAACATGTTATTACATTTCAGGGAAGGTTTTGACTTCAACCTTTAGAAATCAGAATTGTAATGATTTCCAGCTATTGTAGCCTTTTCTTTCTCAAGAGCTATACAGGAAGGTTTTCTGTGCCATCAGGTTTAAGAAGAAGTACATGCAGGAATTGAGCAGCAGTGATTGCACAGGAGACCTGTGGATGTTTGGGGACATGAGGAAGGTGACAAGTGCACTGAACACCTGTCATGGTGAACACATCTCTGCTTCCTAAATTTCAGAACTCCTACTTAGAAATGAAGACATTTTTAGGAGTTTTTTCTAGATACGACCGCAGGGTAAGAGCAAGATCTTGCCTCTTCACTGAGACCAGGCAAATTCTGTCATTTTGCCATGATAAGTATGTATTAGCTTATGTTAGATGAAAGTCCAGCATTCAGCCTAGTAGGAAGGACATGATTTCTGACATTCTCATACAGGAACTTATATCCTTCAGCCTTCCAAAAACTATTTGTGTAAGCCTGGTGGAAGCCTTGTTCAACTGGAGTGGAGATTGTAAATATTGTGTAAGGGAAAATTATGCTTAACTGAAAAATAGTAGAAGTGAAGAGTGAAAATTTTAAAAATTGCATATACATTTGCATCATCCTACTCTAATTTATCTAATATGTGTCTGCCAAAACTGTCTTTCTCAGCTGTCATTCTAAACTCATCTCCATGAATATTAATTTCCTCTGAACACACTGTTATGTTCAACTTTTTTCCATTTCAGCAGTGCAGCACGGTTCTCCGTGGATCCCTGCTATTCTACAGATACTCTTTTTAAGTAATGATATGCTGGTCTTCCTCTTCAGTTCCCTAGCTGCTGTCACTCCTTTTTGTCCATTTTGATGGAGAAAGACCTTAGAACTCCAGGTCACAAAGTTTTTTGTGCCTCAGTTAGTCTTCCATAACACCAAACAAAAACCCATTTTAAATGCCAGAAATGTTTGTCTGTGCTGAGATATATGTCTGTATCTAAATAGAACAAATCTGTCTCCCCCCAAACAAGTGCATTTTATCTTTTGGACATAAGCCACTTGGGGAAGACAGTGCTATTGTGACACAGACCAGAGAGTGTCACTGATGGAAGATAAATCCTAAATAATAGATTAATAGTAGAATAATGGAGAGATGAAATTGTGGTACCTGAAAAAGCCTTTTCTCTACCCAATTAATGCTCTTCCTCCAACACACTAGTTATTTCTTTTAGACAAAAACAGGAAAATTGATTTGAAGTTGAATAATGAAACCAGAATATTATTCCTTACAGAGCACCCATAAACTATTTGGAAAGTAAAACTTTACAACTATATAATTATATAGCAATACATGTTAAATATTCTAATGAAAATTGTTTAAATCTAAATTGTGAATGTACCTGGAAATAATTTTTTTTTACAAGAAAAGGAGCTAAACATAAATATGATGGAAACTCTGCCTTGTTCCCCTTATAATTAGAAATACAAGACATCACTGAATCTCTCTTGATGATTTTTGAGCTGTCTTTGGAACCTAGAGAGGTCCCAGCTGACTGGAGCTGGCAAACATTGTCCTGATTTTCAAGAAGGGCAAGGAGGAGCCAAGAAACTACAGGCCTGTCAGTTTCACTTCATTGCCTGGTAGAGTTAAGGAGAAGATTTGTAGGTTTTGGGGGTTCTGGGGTCCTGTCGGGACGGCCGGACGTAGACGGTGACGGATGGAGACGAGAGATCTCTATAGGCAGGTCTTGGGACACAGCCGGTTTATTGTAAAGGGCGTGGGTATTGGGGCACTGCTCAGAGCTGCTAGACTCAGCTCTGAGCAGGCCCAAGAGAGCAAGAGAGTGAACGGGTGAGAGAGAGAGTGTAAGAGCAAGAGTGGAAGAGAGAGCAGGAGAATAGAATGGAAGAGAGAATGAGAATGAGAATGAGAATGAGAATGTCTGAAGTCCTGGTTACAATACAATAAATCATCTTCTGCACTGAATATTCTAATTGTCACTAACCAATCTAATACAAGATACAAATCCTATAGCATTTACATACAGCCTATAAGAGTTCTTATATTACCATAGAGTGTTACATCTTAACTTCTAAAAACTACTCTTTGGACCCCTTCTGCTGAGCTAGTAGGGTCTGCTCTGACCCTTGGACCTGTTTGCAAGCAGAGGGTATTGTTCCATCAAGAGGGGATTACCTTCAGTTGGCCATACCATTGTTTTCTAGTTGTTCAGTAACTAAGACCTGGTATTTCAAAAGTGGCTTTCATTTCGATGTTGCCTGTAGTTTTCATATTCCCAAAATCTTTTGTCAGGCAATCATATTTCCAAGGCTTTCCTGTTTCATCTTCCCCAACAAAGATTATTCTGAGAAATATTAAAAAACACCTGGAAGACAATGTAGATGTAGGTCACATCTAGCAGGGCTTCATGAGAGGAAAGTCCTGGTATCAAACCTGATTTCCTTTCATGTCAAGGTAGCCCATCTAGTTGATGAAGGGAAGCCAGTCAATGTAACTTTTTTGGATTCCAGTAAAGTTTCTGGATTCCTGTCTCTCATAGGATCCTTCTGGACAATATGTCCAGCACACAGCTGGATAAACACATCACATGATGGGTGAGCAGCTGGCTGATGGGTTGGGCACAAAGGGTTATAATGAATGGGACGACATCAGACTGGCAACCTGTCACTAGTGGGGTTCTGTAGGGCTTCACCCCAGGCTGTTCAACATCTTCATAAATGACTTGGATGCAGGACTGCAAGGGATACTGAGCAAGTTCACAGATGATACAAAACTGAGAAGAGCTGTTGACTCCCTCGAAGGCAGGGAGGCCCTGCAGAGAGACCTCGACAAATTAGAGGGCTGGGCACTCACCAAGTGTGTGAAGTTTAACAAGGGCAGGTGCCGGATTCTGTACCTGGGATGGGGCAACCCTGGATGTATGAACAGGCTGGGGAATGAGAGGCTGGAAAGCTGCACTGTGGAAAGGGACCTGGGGGTCCTGGTCCATGGCAGGTTGAACATGAGTCAGCAGTGCCCTGGCAGCCAGGAGGGCCAACCCTGTCCTGGGAGGCATCAGGCACAGCATCACCAGCCAGGCAAGGGAGGGGATTGTCCCTCTCTGCTCTGCACTTTAAATACTGTGTGCAGTTCTGGGTGACACAATATAAGAAAGATAATAAGCTATTAGAGAGCATCCAAAGGAGAGCAAAAAAAAGTGGTGAAGAGCCTTGAAGGGAAGTTATATGAAGAACAGCTGAGGTCACTTGGTTTGTTCAGTCTAGAAAGGAGGAAACTGAGGAGAGACCTCATTGCAGTTTACAGCTTCCTTGCGAGGGGAAGAGGAGAAGAAGAGGGGCAGGCACTGATCTCTTCTCTGTGGTGACCAGTGACAAGACCTGAGGGAATGGCCTGAAATTGTGTCAGGGGAGGTTTAGGTTGGACATTAGAGAAAGGTTCTTCACCCAGAGAGGGTGGTTGGGCACTGGAACAGGCTCCCCAGGGAAGTGGTCACAGCACCAGCCTGACAGCTCAAGAAGCCTTTGGACAATGCTCTCAGGCACATGGTGTGATTCTTGGGGATGGTGCTGTGCAGGAGTTGGACTCCTGGTGGGGGTCCTTGTGGGTCCCCTCCAACTCAGCATATTCTGTGATTCTGTTTGCTGGGGAAGTTGTTGAGTATGGCTGAGAGGATAATGAAGCACAGTTTCAATTGCAGTATCCAGTGGGAACACAGTAACTTCAGTGCTTTATCTCCCCATTCCATGAAATTTATGGCATCTTGGGCAATTCAGCTTGTTCTGGGTGAAGAGGTTCAGCTGAGTTAATAAATGCTACCCTCACTTTCTTCAAACAGTGCATTGAAATTTACTTCCCCAAAGCACATCAGGTGTGATGAATAGCATCTGCTGTTTCTAATGACCTTGTTTAAAGGAATAAAATGGGTCTCAGAAAATGTACATTTTCCATGCTAGGCCTGTTGTCGTGTGAAAAAGATCTCAGTACTAAAAGGAGACAGGCAAGGTGCAGGGCTAGTCTGCACAATTTGGTAGTGCTCTTGCCTCCATTGGTTGGAACTAACATAAAACCGTGACAAGCTGCCACTTTGATGAGACACTCCCTATGGTCCTGGTTAATGGGTCTTAAAACCTCCTTCCCTTTCAAAACCCCAGAACGTGTCTAGCTATGGTTGTCAGAGGAGATAGGATCCCTGTAGGGGAAATTCAAGAATGACGATGTTATAGGTGCACTGTTTTCCCATCCACTGCTCATTTTCGTCTTTGCTACATCAAGAAGGTGTCCTAACTGGAGACCAGTGATGAGTGTCATTCCTCAGGGGTTGGTATTGGGACTGGTGCTGTTTGACATCTTTGTCAGTGACATGGACAGTGGGATCCAGTGCACCCTCAGCAAGTTTGCCATCGACACCGAGCTGTGTGGTGCAGTTGACTCTCTGGAGGGAAGGGATGCCATCCAGAGGGGCATGGGCAGGCTTGACAGATGGGCCTGTGCAAACCTCATGATGTTCAGCAAGGCTGAGTGCAAGGTCCTGCATCTGTGTTGGGACAATCCCAAGCAGAAATACAGGCTGGATGGAGTATGGATTGCAAGCAACCCTGGGGAGAAAGGCTTGGTAAAGTTGTTGGTTGACAAGAAGCTCAACATGAGCTGGCAATGTGTGCTTGTGGCCCAGAAAGCCAAAGGTGTCCATCAAAAGGAACATGACCTGCTACTTTGGCCTCACCTGGAGTGGTGCCTCCAGCTCTGTGGCCCTTAAAATAATAAGGATATGGACCTGTTGGAACAAGTCCAGAGGAGGGTCATGAGGATGATGAGAGGGCTGGAGTACCTCTCCTGTGAACACAGGCTGAGAGTTGGGGTTCAGCCTGGAGAGGAGAAGGCTCTGGGCTGACCTTATAGCAGCCTTGCACTGCCTAAAGGGGCCTGCAAAAAAGCTGGAGAAGGACTTTTGACTTTTAATAGGGGCATGCAGTGATAAGACAAGGGGCAATGGCTTTAAACGGAAAGTCAGTTTAGATTAGGTATAAGGAAGAAATTATTTACTGTGAGGGTGGTGAGACACTGGAACATGTTGCCCAGAGAAGTTGTGGATGCCAATTGCAATCTACTGGATAACTTCTGCACGTTTTACTTTTAATTAACTACCACACATTTTCTTGGGATTAGCGACTTGTCAGCATTTTTGGAAGCTGGTGCTAGGAATTTTAAATAATAGCAGCATTTATCTTCTGCGTGGATGCATTGTGGTTAGGCTGATTAAAATAAGTGAGGAGTTATAACAGGTTTTTCTAAGTGAAAGGTGGGAGAAGTTTGGGGTATTTTTATAAATATAAGAATAATTTCATCTAACAATGATATTCCTTGTATTAGTAGACATAAGAGACCCAAGTATCTTTCTCATAAGTAAATATCATGAATTAAGTTTTCTGTCCTGCCAAGCTTTTCCCTGCCGAATTCTGGCCTTAGCTGCTGACCAAACTCCTCCTCTCTCTTCAAACAGAGGCTCTCTGATGCAGAGGAAGAATTTAAGTTGCTATCCAGGCAGGCACACCAGTCCCTGCTGAAGTTCATTCCTGTTTGAGGCCAAATTTACAGCCGTCCTCTCAGCAGGCTCGAAAAGACTCTTAAATCTCACAGAGAGGGGTGTTACCAGAAGATAGACTAGTTCAAATTAGAAACAAGGCACCTCTCTACCCCTTGCCAAACCATAAATAATGACAGTGCTGCTTAGGAGCTGTCGTGGCAGCTGCCCTTTCCCACATGAAACTTCTGGCTCCTTCTGGGACATCGCTCTGGAAGTGACAGTGCTGGCTCAGAGCACAGTGAGGTGACACTGTGTTCAGGCTGGAAACTCTGATGCTGGCATGATGTAAGTCACCCAGACTCAGCATCTCTGAAGACTTGCTGCTGCAGTTATAGTTGTGACTGATATATATGTAAATGAGGTTGGGTTTTTTAATACAAAACCAATTTCTACAGATTTTCTGTCTGCTTATCTCTGAGCTACTGGGGACAAAGTCTTACCAGAGATCACAGAGATGGGTACTGAGCCCCTGGGTCTAGAGGACAGCTGCATCCAAATGCTGAGCAGTGCTTTCAGACCCAGTCCTCAGTGTAAATCAGGATTTCTTTGAAGCTGTGATGCTTTATCCCATCTGAGGGATGGGGCACTGAAATAAAATTCTTGGGAGCTGCTGCTGGGCAAGATTTTTTTTTTTTTTTAAAGTCTTTGGTCTGCAAAAAAAATCAACACTGGAAAATGTTTTTAAACAAAGAGCTGCATTAAACCTGCCTACATTTCTAGAATGAAATTATTTCCATCAGCTTTCAGTCCTTGTATCGGAATTTTTTGAAATTATGGGGGAGAGAGGGAGACTTCTTTGCAAGCATTAGAGAAGACCATGTCTCTGTGTGCCAGTGAGATTTGGTAGGTGAGGAAATAAAGCAGAATAGCTTCAAATTGAAGTTGAATGTTAACCTTGTTTTTTAACCTTTTTATATTTAAAAAAAAATACACTAACATTTCCGTATACCATGTATTTAATCTCTCGTTTCAGAAGGGATGTTGATATATGGATTTTTTTTTTTTTGAGAAATTATTGCAATTAAACTGTTGACCAAAGAACTCCAAAGGAAAAATACTACTTCTCAGTATTTATTTAAAACCCTGCTAGAACAGCAGTTCACTTGATTACTGTCTCTTTCCAACAATGAAACAAATGCAGCACTAGGTCCTTTTTTTGGTGCTGTGGCAGCACCTAGAGGCTCTTGACAGAGATGTCACCTCATTACACTGCTGAGCACTGTCTGCAGACACACACACAAACAGAACTTAATAGCCATTGTCACAAGCACCTAAATTTTTAAACACTTGCATCCCATGGTGTCTTGGGGTGACTTTATGATGTGTATCCCATATTGCTGCCCTACGCCCAGAAATTAATTCCTGTGCCTTTCTATGCCTTTAAACTGAGCCTGAGAGGGGAAAGGAAAAACTGAGCAAAACTTTCTCAAAGCAGTTTGCAGCTTGTTCAAGGTCACACAGAGATAGTGACTTTTTTTCAACTGCGGCAGGGGAGGGAGGAGGCACCCAGCTTTGCTGCTTTCCAGTCAGCTTTTGGCCAGTTGTTCAGTTTATTTTTCTCCGGAGAGAGACTGAGAGTTGAACTTTTTTTTTCCTTCCCTGGAATTTCAGATTTTCTCCCTTTTCTACTGGACTGCTTCAACATCAGAGGATTTTCCACCAAGCACAGAGGGCCTGGCCCTGGGCCAAGCCCCAGCTCTGAGGAGACCACAGGGAGGACTCTAACATTTTCCCAGGTTTTTCCTCCACAGCGAAAGATTTTATTATTTAGCATTATTTTCCTTTTCTCGTGTGTTTGTTAAATAAATAGTTTTTATCTCCTTCAATTTCCTTCGAGGAAAATTTATTTTTCCCAAACCTGGTGGGGGAGGGGTGGTGACCTGCCTTCTCTCAGAGGATATATCTCTAAATTTAGCCAAACAGGAACACATGGTGTAGCACTTCTTAGGACTTCCCTGAAGAGAAAGTTTCCTGAAATCGTCATTAATGTATCTCTTTGGTAATGGTTATTAAGTGGATATTGTTATTTGATAATTAATGGCTGGTTCCTTAATGTCAAGGAACTGAAACAATTACAGAACTTGAATAATCAGCAGCTGGCATGTGGCTTGAAATGGTGGATAATAAATTATTTATAATGAAAACTACTAAGGGTATATATCTTCTGCCTAGCAGCAAACACAGAGCGCTTACCAACTACGTTGTTTTTGACTTTCAACAGAAACAACATAATCATTTCGGTGTCAGATGCAATGAACCTGTACCTGAGCTCTTCTGTTCTGCATGACTTAAATATCCTTCTTCTCTGAGTGAAGCCACAGTGCTTTTAATGGCTGAGTTCACTTCATTTGTCCATATTCCTCTTGGTAATGTCTAGAGGAGGAAACTTTGCTGTGTTGCTCTTGGAAGTGGCAGTTTTGGAAAAGAAATCGCTAAGCTCTCTAAGATGAAACTCAATTTTTCTAGCTTTAAATTCAGCACTGAAGGATACAGCTTTGGCAAGGTTAACCTAGCCCTGCACAGTGATTTGGATGGATTGGGATGTAAATCTTCAGGAGTTAGCAAAGATCTGAGCACAGACACAGAGGCAATAAAATAGCCAATATGAAAGAGTGCCAGTATTTGTAACCTTGTCTCCTCCTGCCCTGTGCTCCTGTGATGTGATCACCAATGGAGTAGGGGGAGAACCATCAAACAAATCCTGACTTTGTTAACTAACACTGAGCTCAATTCTTGATTTAAACAACAGCAGAACTAGAGCTGCATGTAAGAAGTACTGAGTAGTCATGTGGTGAATGCATAATAAACAGATTTATAGTGTTTTTCCTCCAGCTGCTATTAGTAAGAAAATAAAGGCAAGATTGCCTAAATACAAAAGAGAAATTTAATCTTCATCTAACCATAGTGATACATGGCAGGGAGAAACACAATCCATCTGTGCTTTCTCTGACAATGCTTTCTACCATTTGTTTCAGAGAAAGACATAAAGTTCTCATAATGCATCTGGATAGCTATGAAATACTCTTGCTAGTGTGAAAGAGAGAAGGCATTTCTTCCTGAGTTCTGTCAGCAATGCTTCTTGAAACATGAAGATTATCTCTTGTAATCATTATCCTGCCAAGGACAGCTGCAGAGTCCATGTTTAGTCAGGGACTGTATGTGCTAAAACCTGGAATAGCTGCACTGGGTAATGGAATTACACCAGATTTCTCAGAAGGGGAAAGCCTTGACCCCAGATTAGCTTATTTTTTTGAGACTGCTCTGGGCTTTTTCTCTGTATCTCAAAATTTTAGCCATAGTTTAGGGTAGACACAGTGAGAGTTCCTTTTTGCTCATTCCAGATTAGTTGCCTCTGGCTTTCTTGGCAGGCTGTCTACTTTGTTTACTTTTAACATAAAAGGGTAAAATGTTGTGGCCTTCTCCATGCATCCACAATGATATTCCTCTTACACTTCTCACTTTCATGTAAAGATAAACCCAGGAGCAGGCTTGGAGCTCAGGTGAGACACCCTATCTGCTCAGTGTTAGGGGACTGTGCAATGCAGCTGGCCTGCATGGCCCCACTTCAAGTCCCAAGAGTACTCAATGAAGGGAATTTCCTGAGGGAAATGCCAGTGGCATCCCATTCCTGATTGCCATTTCTCGTTCAGGGGCTGGATACATCATGGGGCCATGTCCCTGTCTCCTTTGTCTGGTTGGTTCCATCAGGGCACCTGGCAGTGAACATCAACTCAAAGTCCCTGTAGTGTGAACATTTTTTGTGACTTCCTGAACATCTACAGGGCAGAGAAACCCTTCCAGAGGTGTTTAAAAAGCTGTACCTTTTGAGAGGAGAACTCAGAAGCAGACTTGAGGATTCTTTTGAAGAAAGAGAAAACAATTAAGAGTCCAGATTTGGGTTGACACTGCCATGTTTAATAGAAATTTTTGCATCCTGAATAATCTAAGGGCTTTTCCCTTGCAGGTTTAACTTCAATTAGTCTCTTAACCTATGCACATAATTAGTGTCCTTTAGCTAAACAATGTATATGCAGAGACTAGATTGTTTTAATTATTATTCTAACAAAGAGCAATAACCTGAACTTGCTATTTCAAATCAGGAGAGGAAATTAAAGGTAAGCACAAAATGTCTTCAAGTAATGATCAAAGAGAATCCTTTGTGATTTTCTCCTGGTGTTAATTAATACTGCTTAGTTGGTCTGGTTTGCACTGACAATTTCATTTTTCAGAACATTGGGGCTTGCAGAAGATTAAAGGCTAATTTTAAACATACTTGGATTAAACCAGGCATGTACAGCTATTGCATAATTCAGAAGGCTAGTTCTGAGGGACATCACCAGGGATGTCCACCTTGATTTACAACAAGAAACGCTATCTTGCAATGGAAAGGCCATCTTGCAATGGGAGCTTCCCTTCCCATGGGTAACTTGTCTGGATAACACTCCCACAGCAAACATAGTGTAAGCACGAGGCAGGTCTGGAAAGGTTTGCTCAGGCAGGAGGAACATGTAGCTTTAGTGGAGCCTGTAGAGTCCTGAGTAAGAACCTTCAGCCTTTTTTTCCTGTGTCCTCTCTCTTTTCCATCTCATTTCTTAGGCAGCACCGAACTGGAAGAGGACCCAATCCAGACTCACAGGATGAGAATTATTTGATATAGGCAAGAGTGGCAGAGTTGATCTTCAAAGGAGTAGAACAGAGGTCTTCAGAGTCTCTTTGTAGATAAGACATTACACAGGGAGATAAAAGCAAAATCTAAACAAAGTTAAAATCCTGTGAGAGAGGCACTTAATCAGGTCAAGGCCTGTTCCTAAAGCCAAACTTGCATATGAAGAAGGGGAATAAGGGATCAGAGTAGTTCTGAGTGTGGGGAGCAAAGACCAGGTAGAAGATGCTGCTGTGTCTACTTTCCTTTGCTGAGACTGAGATAATTCTGCCAGAACAAATAACATATACTTCATTTGGTGTCTTCACTCCTTTACTGTTTTCATTCAGTGAGTAGACAGCTGAAATACTGCCAATGAAGGAAAACAGATTTTATGATGAATAGTCCTACCCCATGAAAAATGAGATTAGAGGAATGCCTAAACTAATTTCAAGTTATTGCGTTACAATCTTCATCTCAGACTAATTCTCAGTAGCTTTATTCCACGTTTATGGACAGAAATTTAAAGCCAGTACATTTTATCATCTGTATCATTCAGTCCTTTTTTTTTTTTTACTGAAGCTTTGCAATGTTCTCTTTAATTTCCAGGAGAATGAATTTCACCTTTTATAACATTCAGAGACAATTATGCTGTCTTTATGATGAATGATGTCACCCTGATCCCAGCAATAAAAGAGAATGTACTAATGCCAATAAATATATTAACTGTATCAATCATTCTCCTGATTTTTTTTTACTTTGTTGTTCAGAAGAAATAGCATGCAACCTTGAGCTTTTAATTGGTTAACACTTCCATAAACACCATAATGACTCTTTAAATCTTTCTTTTTGTCATGAGAATGAGGAAAACATAATGAATAAATAATTGAATACCACAGCAGAGCTCAGCACTGATCTATGGGTCATTCAGGAGGTGAACTTGATCTAAAGATTTATTCAAACTCTACAAGACAAATTGAGCGGTTTGTGCTGGAAGTAGCTGTATAATACAATATATATATGCCCTTCCAATTACAAAAGAGTTCCTCAATGAAATGCAATATTGCAATTGAACAGTGGTATAAAAACATGGGCTGGATTCCACTGCAGTCAATGGATGTGGGTCTTCTCTGACACAGCAATTAAATGAGAAGTATTAGAAAAGCAGAATTTAAATCAAAAGATTAAACCAGCCGTGCCTCCCCAGCAGGCACAGGCAAGGTGACGCTGGTGTAAGATCAGCTTCTGCAGCGCAGCTTCCTTGCTGCCTTCCCTGCGAGCAGCGATGCTCCCTGTGCGCTCACGGCAGGAACACATCCCTGACTTCCAGTCACATTTACCTTGCACGTGGCTTTGCAAGCAGCAAGCTCCTGAGAGCTGCGGTCTGAAGCTGAACAGCTTTCCCGAGCGGGATTTTAATATGCTGTCTGACTATGTCACGTTCAAGTGACACGTCTGGCTTGAGCAGAGCTCTAAGCGAGCTCGGAATATGACCCGGTTCTGTTGCCAGCGCACAGACAAGTTAAGCAGAATGAAAAAAAGCCGAGAGAAAAAGGCCTGTTTCTCCCCTCTTTATCGGAACATTGATTTTCACAAAATGGCTGGAAAATGAGGTGGAGAACACCTTTACGAAACAAATGACAGTGGTGGGCCCGCCGCAGGGAAGAGCCGGCGCTGCCAAACGCGAGCGGCTGCTGCCACCTCGTGTCGCCGAGCGGAACCGGGCCGGGCTCCCGGCACAGCCCGGCCTCCAGGGGGAAAGTGACCGCAGATTCCCGCACTTAAGTCCTCCTTTGCTCGCTTCCCCCTCCAGACCTGGATGTGCTTGTGTCTGGCTCCGTTTCCCAGTCACGGGGCAGCTGCTAAGAGAGCGAGGACACGGTGGAGCGGAGCGAAAGGGTGAAGGAAGGGAAAGGGGTCTTCTTCAGCCAAACCTGAGCCGTGCAGGGCCCTGGTAGTATTGTGAGGGGTGCTTTGCTTCTTGAGCATTTTCAGTAACCCGAGCAATGCCTCAGGTGTCAAAATTCCCTGACTTCATAGAGTCACAAAACGGTTTGGTGGGAAGGGACCTTAGGGATCGCTTCGTTCCACCCTGCTGCCATGGGCAAGAATGCCTTACACCAGACCAAGCTGCTCAAAGCCCTATCCCAGCTGGCCTTGAACACTTCCAGGGATGTGGCATCAACAATTCCTCTGTACAATCTGTTCAACTGCCTTTCCACTCCTGTAAAAAAGAATGTCTTCCTTGTATCTAATCTAAACCTACCCTCTATCAGTTTGAAGCTGTCACCCCTTGTCCTATCACTGCACACCCTTGTCAAAAGTTCCTTTCCCGCTTTTTTGTAGGCCCCTTTAGGCACTAGGAGGCTGCTGTAGGCTCACCCTGGAGCCTTCTCTTCTCCAGGCTGAACAACCCCAACTCTCTCAACCTGTCTTCACAGGAGAGGTGCTCCATCCCTCTGATAATTCTCATGGCCCTCATCTGTACTCACTCCAACAGGTTCCTGTCCTCTTAGGACCCCAGAGCTGGATGCAGCACTCCAGGTGGGGTGTCATGAGAACAGAGCAGAGGAGATAATCCCCTCGCTTGACCTTTTGACCACTCTGCTTTTGATGGAGCCCAGGACACCTTTGGCTTTCTGGATTGCAAGCACGCATTGCTGGGTCATGTCAAGCTTCTCATTAACCAGCACCCCAAGTCTTTTTCCTCAGGGCTGCTCTCAATGCATTCTCTGTCCAGCCTGTATTTGTGCTTGGGATTGACTTGAAAACCTTCACCCAGTGGTTTAGGCCATTAAGCTTCTTTTGGTTTAAGGAGGGAGGCTGTGCATTTCACACAGCCACCAAGCAGCTGGCTCATGTTTCCGTGACATGTCTGCTGCTACAGCAGCAGCTGGCTCAGGTGTCCCCTCACCCAGTGCACTCACTGAGCGAGGCAGGACATCTCCCCATCAGGCTAACAGCACCAGCACAGCTCCGCAGCCCTGTCAGACAGGCAAACTGGTGCTGGCGTTGGAAGCACTCACTCTGTCCATTCAGAGCATCATGCAGCCTTTCACACACATCGCTCTGCTCTGCTTGCCAGTGTCACACTGTTTAGTTGCTCCCATTGTAGCCCTTGGACTGTAAGCTTCTTTAGAGCAGGGATCTTGTTCCCCTGCAGTTCTGCAAAGTGCCAGGCAAAATGCTAATTGTGATGACAAAGTCTAAAATTTGAGAGCATAATTGACATATGCAATAGGACTAAATAACTTAAATAGAACTGGAAAAATACTGAATTATCTTTTAGCTGTAAGAGAGCCCTCATTTGTCGAAAGCTATGTCCTATCCTCTAAATATGGGAAAACAGTGATAAGTAACTGAAACCCATGCTGAGATTTTTTTATGGCAATCAATGTATCTGTGGCAAGTGACCCACACATGATCTTTCCTTAGAGAAGATAAGAGAGTACTAATCAGCAGCAATTATCTACTGGCAAAACCTAACAAAATGCTGCGAATATGCACAAAATAAACAGTCTGCTTGCCTAATAACTGGACTCTGAAACAAACTGACAGTTGCTATGGATAATCACCTTATAACTAACCATTGCAAGTTCTGACTGCACATCTACAAGCATGTTGATTTTACAGTCTGTAAAGAAGTTCCTGTCAGTTTTTACAATAATGGTGGTAAAGTAAAAAAAAAAATAAAAACCAACTAATTTTTTCTTTCTTGGGAAAGAAAACAATGCTCACAATACTGGAAAACAACAGGAGATCAGTAAGAGCTACAAACAGGATATAGAATCATCTGTGCATCTTGGTGCAGAGGAATAAGTTGTAAAGAGACAAGAGTAAGTATGGAAAGTCTGCAAAGCAGAGAAGAAGGGTAATGGATATTGTTAACTATCCTTGTATTTCCTAACAGAAAACTGATTCTGCAAATAAAGAAAGGAATTGGATAGGGCAGCACAAAGAATAAGTGTTCCCATACCTATGGCATTTAGGAGTGTGCAGAAAGCTTTGGGCACAACTCATTACTCTGAGATAAAGCTTGAATTTAAAAAAAAAAAAAAGAAGGCTGCATGGCTTAGAAATTTTTTTTCTGAAGACTAATAAGTCTCTGGATAGGTTTTTATGAAATATTGCTTGGTTTCTTATAGGAGCAGCTGAAGGGTGAGTCACATATATTGATATTACAAGATATGTGTGTGGGAGGTAAGCCTGGCTCTCGACTCATACTCTGTGCTTTAATATAAAGCATTATTCACCTGCAGCATAGATAGTTTTTGCAGTCGGAGTATAAGAGGTGAATTAACTGTATGTGGGCATCCTCCCTGAACTCTGCTAACACAAGAAAATGTGAGAAAGCAGAACTGCCCACTGATGGGTCTTGTCTTGGCCATCAGACATCACCTTTGTGGTGTTATGTGTTGCTGGTTTCCATCCCCAGATCACTGTCAGAGTTGGTGCAAGCCTTAGCTCTGGAGCCAACAGCCATGGTAGCTGTGAGGTTTTGTGTCAGTTATGAGCAATTAGCCAAATGGATTATGAATTTAGGTACATCTGTTAGGCAGATCGGATCTCCCTTTGGAAATCTGTGAAACTCCTTCCCCCTGCCATGTGTGATGAGGAATTTGTGTTCTTGCTTCAAAGGACGAGTCCATGAAATCCACTAAAAAAGACTAGTCTGTCAAAGTACTGGCTGGAGCCTAGTAAGATTGACTGGATCCTGTTTGTACTCATTAATGCAAATCTGCTATGTGACTGTGAGTTCTCCAGACCTGAGTTTCCTCTGTTTCTTTTTCTCTTATTTTTAGAGTATGGAGCTAAATATTATGGCCTATATTATAATGCAGCTTAGTCTACCTCCTCTGGTGGTTTCTCTGGTCTCCTCGGTGGATCTCCAATGGGCTGGATTTTGATGTCTGTCCAGAGACCTCTGGGTCTCCCCATCAGTGCTGCAGGGAAAGGCTGACTCCCACCTTCCCAGCCTCTTGGCTGCTTTGGAGTCCTACTTGTGTTCCTCTGAGGGGTCTCAGTGCAGTATTCCCATCAGTTACTCATCTTTCCAGCTTATCCATGCAAGCACAGAGTGTTATGACTATTATAGCCAAGCCTTTTGACATTCAGTGAACATCCATGGGATGATGCATCTGCATCATCAAAGACTGAACTGGCTGTGCATATCACATCCAATCATTTCTGTTTCCTGACTCTTCTTCTTCCTGTAGTATCTCCAGTTGGTTCATTTTGCAAACATTGAAGCAGCCCTTGGCTGGAAAAGTGAGTGGACCCTTGACAGAAGTGATATTTTCTCCTGTGTCAAGCTGGGATTTCACAATGTTGCAGAGAACCTGACAATACTTTTCTGTTGCTGATTACATGGCTCCATGTACACCTGACACTGGCCTGTGCACACTCTTGGGCCATTCATTTCTGAACAGCGGCTGATCTCTGGTGTATTTCTGTGTGTTAAAATCATGCTATAGTTCAACAAGCACTTAAAGCCAGCAGACCTACTAAAAGAGATTGTATTGTCCTTTCTCATTGCCCTTCAGCCATTTCTGCCTCCACGTTTTCCTGGCCTGTATCAGGAATAGTGTGGCCAGCAGGACTAGGGAAGTGATTCTTCCCCTGCACTTAGCACTGGTGCAGCCACACCTTGAGGACTGCATTCAGTTCTGGGCCCCTTAATTTAGGAAGGGTGTTGAGGTGCAGGAGAGTGTCCAGACTCGGTGAAGGGTCTGGAACACAAGAGTGGCTGACGGAGCTGGGGTTGTTTAGCTGGAGAAGGCTCAGGGGTGACCTTACTGTTCTCTACAACTCCCTGAAAGGAGGTTGCAGCCAGGTGAGGGTCAGTCTCTTCTCCCAGGCAATCAGCAATACGACAAGAGGACACAGTCTTAAGCTGTGCCAGAAGAGGTTTATATTGGACATTAGAAGGAATTTCTTCACAGAAAGGGTAATTGGGCATTGGAATGGGTTGCCCAGGGAGGTGGTAGAGTCACGGTCCCTGGAAGTGTTTAAGACTGGATGTGGCACTTAGTGCCATGGTTGGCAAGGTGGTGTTCAGTCATAGGTTGGACTTGATAATCTCAAAGGCCTTTTCCAACCTAGCTGAATCTGTGATTCTGTGATTATCTCCTTCCCTGTGTTCAATTCCAGCCCCAAGCCATCCAGCTGCATTCAGCTCTGCCTTTTCCTGTGTGTGATAAAGACAGTGACACAGGTAACCACGGGTGACTCTGTGGCATCCCAAAGAAACCAGCCAGTTACTGCTTCTGTAAGCTTTCTTACAGCTACCAGGTTTGTTTCCTCAGGAGCTCCAGGCTATGTGTGTCTTGCTGAAGCAGCTGGTGTCACATCTCCCTGTGCTGCGGGGACTTCTGGCATCCAGAGAGGGACCTTACTTCTCTCTTTAAGGTGCTTTGAAAAGGACTTAATCTGAAAAATAAGAAAAATACAATATGAAATTGGGTTTTGATACTGTTCCAACCAAATAAGTCCTGGGGCTCACTAATGCAGAGGTATTTTAAAATATTGTGCTATTTCTCTTTTCTGGAGGCAGATACCTGCATTTTCTGAGAGGAGACAAAATCACCAGCTACACAGAGTGTGGGCAAACTACTTGAAACTCCCTTCAAACTCTGGCACTGCACCCTTCTGATAAGGGGCTGTGTGTCGCTGGGAGTGGGGGGACAGATGGGCCATTGTCCCCATAAAATAATTTCAATCCATGTGTAGACCCTAAACAATGAAAAAAACCAAAGTTCACCCAACTCAGAGCACATTTGTTCTGAAAGTTCATCCCTAGGAGTATAACCTGAATTTTCTGCCGAGGTCACGTTGACTCTGAAGACACGGGACCTGTGCTGCACGTTTTCAGGTTGCACAGTGGCTGCTGCCCATCACTGTTTTTTAATTCAATAGACAGGCGAAGTGCCAAGGCTCCTCGTCAGCCATATATACATGACCCTTGGAAAGCAGCAGCATGATCTCTTCCACACCATTACTTTTTATTGCATTCACTGTTATCTCTCTGTGAAACAGGGAGACAAAATACCCACAGAGCTATTTTCGTTCTTTGACAGAACAAGTCTGTTGAGCCTCATGTGTGTGACGTGAAGAACATCAGACATTTAGAGCCAAACTGCAGTTGAAAAGGTCACAGTCACTGTGACAGAGTAAATGAAATGTTTAATTCAAATAGAATATCAGTTACAGTTGCAGTGGTGCTCAAAGTCACTTGTGTTTTCTTTTCTTTTCCCTAAAGCTCAGCAGAGTATGATTCAGCATCAGCCACAGGCGCCCTTATGCTAAAGAGCCCTTCCAGAATGTAATTTCTTTTTATTTTAGAGGTTCTATAAACTGAACAGCAGGTTCCATCTGCAGAACCCTGCCTCATCTCCATGGGTCGCACAGGAAGAGAACTGGGAGAAAGGGGGAATGTATTTGTATTTCTTTTGTATATATAGTAGTATCAGTCACAGACCCAATTTTGGAATTTTTTTTAGTGAAAACTAGGTTCTTTGGAAAATGTGAGTTTTTTAAAACAGATTTTTTTACGCAGGTTGTTTATGGGAAATAAAAACGTTTTGGCTGGAGATATCATCCCTGCCCTTCAGCTAGGCTCTCTGCTCAAGGCCCTGGCCAACACAGCTGGAAACTAGCCTGGCCCCAGTCCTGCCCCCTGGCATGTGCTCTGGGGTGGACTTGAGGCTTACATGGACATGGGCACTAAAGCCTCTCCCTTTCTCCATCTTTATTGTAAGGATTTCACTCTATCACAGCAAAATTCAGCAGCAGCAACTCTATTTATGTATTCTTGTGGTTGTTCACAGGAGTGGAGAATTTTGTCTTCCATGTTCATGGGGAAACTCACCACCATGACCTGTCTGAGCTATAGCCACATCCTGCATTCAAGTCAGTGCTTAAAACTGCCCTGGGTGTCAGACTTAAGTGCTGAGGCTTCATCTTAGTTCTCAACCTAGCAAAACACATCATCCTAATATGTGAAACACCAGATAACACCAACAGGATACACTGTCTTTTTGAAAATGTATCAATTGCATCATGACTGTCAGCCTGATAAAAGAAGTCTGGGAAGGCTCAGCAGCACTAGTGCTTTCTTGACTTGTCAGGGCTTTTATTTAAATGGGAACTGGAAGAGGGGAAGAGGGTGGCATTCCCTGGAACCAGGAAAAGTTCATTGTACTGGCCTTTGCTGTGGGCTTAGAGACCAGCCAAGCTGCCATATGTCTGTGAGTGATGCAGAATCCACTGGCAAATGAAAATTGTACCCAAATTCCTGGGTCACCAAGGAAAAAGGCCCAATAAAAAAATATGCCAATTATGCCAATTTCATATGTGAATTAGGAGATGGTGAAGAAGACATCGATGCTGCTGTCCATGTGATGTTTAGTAGTGACTTATAAAGCATCCAGAGCAGTGCTGGCTCCTTTGAAGCCAGCATGGCTGTCCTGGCTCTTGATGGCGTGGACAGTGCCCAGTCTGGTTAAGTCACTCACAGGTGCTCCAGCCTTTGCCCCAGCTCTGCACAGCCCAACGCTTTGCTGGTGGAGCTGAGCTGTGCTGGCTCGTGCTCGCCGAGGGCTCAGGGAATACAAACAAGCTGTGACTCACCTGAGCCACAGCACCTCTGTGAGCCCTGGATATGAAGCCATGAGTTTCACCAAACTGCCCTGGAGCCTGAAGTTTGCTGCCTAAACGTGTGATGAAGCATGTGAGTCCACAGCCTGTGGTCCAGAGCCCAGTTCAAGAGGAGCATCCATGAAGAGGGCAGAAAGAAGGGCTCTGCTTCCTTGGGCTCTCTAATTTTTCTCAAATTTCTGACTTTGCACTTCAGTATAAACCTCTGTGATTTTAACAGTGGCTGGTTATCCATGCTTCTCATTTTTGATGTGCTGAGGCTGTACATTTCCTGGGAAAAAAAATGACTGGGAGAAGCAGAGTTGCAGAAGGCATTTGAAGGTTTAGTAATTTGCACACAAAAAACCCTCTTCTCCCAGGCATGCCTGCCAATTTCCCATTTTCAACCTCTGATGCCTTTACTATTAAATTACAGCCACTGAAGCAGATCCTGAATTGGTGCTCCCAAAGACAACAGCAGTTGCTTTGCTGAATGGCAGGAGTCCTAATAGCAGCCTCAGCAATCACAGGAACACCAAGATCTGTTGCCTCTTTGTGGATATCTTCTTGATTTAGGCTCCAAATGTCACTGCTGTGGAGAGTTCCTTGTTTGGTGTTTCTCCCTGCTAATATACTTTAAAAATCAGTTCCTTTCCTTTCTCTTCATGCTACACCTATTTCACAACTTCCCAGTTATAATTAGATTTTGTGTGGCTTTTTTTACAGGGTGCTTGTTGGCTTGACTATAAAAAGAGCTCTGGTGCAATTGCAAATGTTTACTGTGTGCTTTGCGTGGGACCACTCAGACCTGAGAATTTGGGTAAAGAGAGGGCTTAGATAATGAACCTGCAGTGTGGGAGTGTGTAAGGAGCTAGAAAGATCTTGCAATTAAACAGCACAAGGAAATCATCTGAACAGAGCTGGAGAGCACTTGGAGCAGGATGGGCTGGTGGGAGCTGCCTGGAGCCTCTGCAATGCAGTGAGCTGCAGCTCTGCCCCCTGCAAATCCTGTCCCTGGAGCTCACAGAGGGCCTTCTGACGTCAGCCCTGATTACTGCTCACCGTGGCTTCTCCAGCCAAGATCAAACATTATTGGGGTCATGTGTAATTCCATCCTCTCTATTCCTTTTTGCTTTGACAAGGCTGGAGGAAGGCTGAAAATAATTTCTCATGTGAAATATGACCTCTTGTCTGTGGACTCCTGTATTCCTGGGGAGTATCTCCTGCTTAGCAGCATCTGGTCAGTGCAAACATTTATCAAAGTCCCTAAATGCTGTTTGGTTGCTGTCCCTCATTTTCCCAAGCATCTCTGTCACTGAATGTTGTTGGGACACACTCATTGCCACAGCGTGCTACAGCATACCTTCTTTAGGAAATCCTTCTTGTGCCAGGTTCCTGTGTATACCTGCAGCTGTATGTTAGAGAGGAGGGTCCCTAGGAATTTTATCCATAAATACGAAGCAAGACAAATATAAATGTGCATTTGTTTCTTTTTGATGTGATGAGCACTTGGAAATGTTAATCATTCTGCAGTTTTTACATGAGCAAAAAATGGACTGCCTGCAAATCATAGCTAGAAATAGAGCTGCAAGATATGCACTGAGGGCAAGGCCATGTTAGATGCTCACATGGCAAATATATTTGAGAGAAAGTTCATCACCCGACATTCAGCCCCTTTTAACTGCTGTCCCACAGGAATGATACAGGTCAATTCTGACCACCTCTGGCAGCCTTCATCTCATGTTCCACCCTCTGGTATTTGTTCTTATTTTCATGATTTTTATGAAAATCCCCAAATAGCAGTCAGATAAATACTGGATTCCAAGCATTGCTTGGAAAACTGCGCACAGGCCTGCCTGTAGCCAGACTCTGCCAGTTCCTGCTGGATGGTGGTGATCATGTCACTGTGGTTTTTATGTTTCTGTTACTTCAAAAGCTATTATATTCTTAGCTAGGTGTTTTGAGGTGCAATGATATAAATAGGTAAAAAGCAAGATACAGATAAATTCATTGAATCATAGAATGGTTCGAAGTCAAGGGACCTTCAGAGGTTATCTATCTCCAACCCTCCTGCAATGAGCAGGGACATCTTCAACTAGATCAGGTTACTCAGAGCCCAGTCCAGCCTGACCCAGTGTTTCCAGGGATGGGGCTTCTACAGCCTCTCTGGGTAAGCTGTGCTACTGTTTTACCATCCTTATTGTAAAAAAAGTCTTCCTTATATCTAGTCTGAACTGTCCCTCTTTTAGATTAAAACCATTATCTCTTGCCCTAGCGTAACAGGCTCTGATAAAAAGTTTGTGCCCATCTTTCTTATAAACCTCCTTTGAGTATTGAAAGTTGTGAGTTGTGATTAAGCTGTAGGTTGTACATGAACAAATCCAAAACTGTCTTTGCATCAAAACTAAAACAAATGTTGTGTAAAGAACTCTATGAGTAACAGCAACATAGAAAGCACAAGAAATCCATCCGTGGTGGATATGTGCAAGCAGTCTGTCGTCATGTAAATCTTTCTCAGGAAAATCTCTGACTCAGTGGAAGGCTGGAGTTCTGTCATCATGTTTTATCTAGTAAAAAAGATACAAGTGCTGAACCCAGAGCTTTGAAGTCTGTGAATATAGTTTATAGACTTAAGGAAACCAAGTCCAGTAGGTAGCATTTTTTTCTCTCAAATAATAAATCCAGTTCTTTATGGTAACAGCCTGTAAGTGATGGCATGGTTCTGGTGTACAAAATGCCAGTCTTTTGTAAATTTACATAGTTTCCTTCCTTAGAGCAGGAACTTTGCTGTGTACCCAGGTAAAACCTATCTTCAGGGTGACACCCAGTGACATTGTTCAGGAGCCTTCAGCCAAACATCACCCTGAAAACAGTTCTGGATTTGCTTAAAAGCTGTTTGTACTTTCCTCAAAAAACACAATACACTCCAGAGGTTGTTTTTATCACAGATTGTTGTTTATTTACCTTAATCTTCCTGATGAAATGGAAGTCAGTGGTAAATGTCTACCTTTGGTAGATCCTTTTAGCCCATCTATCTCCTGTGACAATGAGGCTTTGTCTGAGTTACACCCGACCATGTAACTTTTGGATGCCAACATCAGGGCAGAGCACCACCACACTCTATACCAGGAACACTGATAGGCAAAGTACTGAAATTGAATTCCAGTAAAGAATTCACTTTGAGGCTTTATGTTGGCATTACTCAGAGAGTAGGACAAGCTATAAACCCTGAAATAGGCAGTAGGGATGAAAACATCTGTATATACTAGATACACTTTAGTAGGCAGCAACTTTCCAGTAGATTATCAACCAAGCATCTGACAGAGCAGAATGAGCTATCATACTAATAAGAACATGTCATAAATATTATTGCTTTGAGAATGTTGCCTACTTTTCCCAAACCCTTTCAATTTTGTCCCCAGTTTCTCTCCAATCATTGTCAATGGTAGACCTGGATGAAAATCCATGGGTTTATTGTTGATCTCTAGGAAATAGTGACTTCTCCATCATTATTCTCAACTCTAAATGAAAACTTAGAGCCAGCATGGCGAAACTTCCCATTCAGTAAAAGTTCCAATAAGTCAAAACCAACAAAAACTTTTCATTGTGATAATGCCATGTATTAGAAAAAAGTTTCCTACTATGCACAATATCTAACTTATTGAATAAAATTGAAACATAAATACAAAAAGCATTTTGACACTGTCAGAACAAGCCAGCTGGACTTTTTCCCTCTGAAAAATGCAATCAAATTGTCCTCTAAAAATTTAATACAACTGCATTTACCAATTGAAGAACTGATCCATCAGCTGGCCCTAGCTTAAGGAGTCTGATCCTGCAAATGGGTATTCTAAAAATCGTCAGCAATCTAACCGGGTTAGAGTTGCAGAGCTTTGGTTGAACTCTTTCTCTGGGTTAAATTCTTGTAGGGTCATTAATCTCTGGTACAGGGCCCTGGCTGATGGAAACCAGTAATCAGCCTGACTTCTTTGAGCCCTGTAACGGTAATGCCAGGTTAGACCCACCTATTTCCTCAGCTTTAGCTCTGGATCCAGAGAAGAGGAGTGTGCTGATCCACAAAAGCCTTGCTGGTGTCCCACAGCAAAAACCTTGTCATAATTTGTCACTTTTCTGAACTGCAGCAAGAAGATGGTGAGAATCAGATTTCTTTTATTACTTGTGGAAACCAGGAGTGGAAGTAAATAATTTACTCAGCAAAGCATTTCCTTTCTTGAAGAACTCTGGCAGTGATCTTTTCGTCCCAAATCCGACATGGTTTAAATCCATTGCTTGCTTGGTTGTATCCTCTTTTCTCCCTGACACTTTTGACAAGCCAAAGTAATTCTCAGAGTGATGTTTTTCCCTTAAAGTGGCACAAGCTGGTTTTACACCTAGACATATTTTCAGACCTAACACAGATTCCTCTTTATTTTTCTTGTTTTAGCGAAAGCATAGCCAAAAAAAAAAGAAAAAGAAAAAAAAAAAAAGCACCTTTCTGTTAATTCTCCCACATTTTCTGCTCTCCTTATTGCCTCTCTGAAGCAGGATTGATCCTCCCCTGCCCAGGATGCATAATGAGCTCAATGCTCCTGCATCTCCACTCAGCAAGTTCCTCCCGAAAAGACACAGCAGGTCAGTGTCCTTGTGCTGTTAATCCATTGAACTAACAACTGAAACATGGGAGGATTTTTAGCCAATTATAAATGAGCAAGTTCTTAATGATTAAAGTTACTCAAGCATGACTTTGTATTCCTCGCCTCAACCCTACTCCCTTTTAAATAGTGTCATCATCATATAAAGAAAAACCCTGATATTGAAATGTTCTTGTACTTACATACTTTGACAGAAAGTTAGCAAAAAATCTAATGCTTACTGTCTCTCTGTTATGTAGAGGTTGAATTGTTTTTAGAGCAACTTGGTACCTGATAAATGAACCTCACCTGAAATGAATCCGGTGGCTTGCCTTGTTATTTTCCAGCATGCTGTTACAAAGAAAGAGAAAATGAAATTCTTATCCTCAGAGGTGGATAAACGCAGCAAGGTCAAGAGGTTTACATTGCATTTCTCACCTAAAAAATATTGTTGCTGTTCACTGAACTGCTCTAGACACCTTCTTACAGCAACTGGGTCAGCCCTGAGTGGGGGGTTGTTCCCCTCTGATGTTGGCATCCAGGTGTGATGTGACCTGAGTGATGCTCTCCTAACCCCTGAACATGGTAAACTGACCAGAAGGACACACCATCAGTGGACTACTGTTTTACTATCCTCCTTTAGGCATTTCATGGATTTTTCAGTTCTCACAAAGCTTGAGCAGCTTCACAGCCATTTTAACTATCATTTAGCTCATGGTCTTATTTCATGGTGAATTAAATTTTAGGTTTTTCCAGCAGAAAGAAAGCAGCAATCATATATGATTTCCTCACAGCTATTCCAGGCATGTAATAGCTGAAATGCACTTGAAAGAAAAGGTCTTGGTCAATGCAAGGAGTTTTAAGGTATCTTACCTAAGTTACAGGATTAGTCTGTGGACTCCCCAGGTAATCAAGGGAAAGTGCATCCTGAGAGCAATTCGGAGCAGGAGCCTAAATTGGACTAAATTTTGGGTGTCCATCCTTCTTATCCTTCTCTCCTACTGGCGGCTCAGTTTTCCAGACTAACTTTAACTTGAGATTCTTTCTGTCAACATTTACTTCTTAAGTGTCACTAACTGAAGCTTTTTCTCACCACTGTCCATAACTACGGGCAGATGACAAGGCATATGATGTAAGAGAAAAAAATTTTTTGAGAGATCTGTGTTATTGTGAGTGAAAACATTATGAAAAGCAACCTAAGACAGATAAATCACGCTCCAGCTAAGGATACCCTCCTGTCATTGCTCAAGAGAGAGTGTGGGCACAAGTAGCACAGATTTTCTTATTTCTGGTTTCTAGCTGATGAGTCTGAAAGGATTTTTATTAAATCTTCCCACATCCTAAAGGAAATCTTGATGTTTCATTTGTGTTGCAGAAATAAAATTCAACACCAAGCATAAATATTTTATGCTGGATTTTACCTGTGGCGCATCAAAGTCCAGCCAAGCCAAGAAAAACAAAGCAGAACTGCAGGGAAGCATCTGCCATTTCCTCCTTTTCCTGATGTGTCCCATAAGCAAATCTGATAAGTAACTTCTGCAAAATGTTGTTTGAAATATGACATTTTAATGAAAAGCCATAGAAAGTGGTAGAAGTAATTCCTAATGCACAGATCTCTTTTGTTCTATTATGCATTGATGAGGGAATTTGCATGATCATTAGGGGATGACTGAATTCTGGAATCTTTTTAATGAATATTACATTCCCATCTATTAATGGGAGGAATGACAGTAAATTCTTCTTTTAGAAAATTTCTGCCGTCTGTGTAACTTTTACTTAGAGCACTACTAGGAACCAAGTCGAAGAAGGCATTTAAATAGAGCAAAGCAAGGAACTTCAGCAAAGTAAGACCTAACCAGCTTTCCGTGTTGCTGGTCCCTTCTCTCTCTGGAATTTTGCTTTTTCTTTTCTTTATTGTCTTTCTTTCTCTTTTTTCTTTTTCATTTTGCAAATTGACCTATGCTCCATGAAGTTCAGCTGACCTCTCCTCATGCTCTTTTTGTATGAAATTTTGAAATATCACGAGACATACAGGCTTCTTTTATTATATTCAGTGAAATATATTTGACAGAAAAGTTGGCATTGATAAGTAGATATTAAAAAAATCCAGTAAGTTTTGCACTAGTTTTCTGCTTCTTAGACTCTACATTTTTCCATTATCAACAGTTTAATTCAAGGAAAGTCAGATGGACTACTTGCCTAGTTTTCAAGAGTATGGATATTTATTCAACCAGAATTTCATGTATATGAAAGAAACACAGGGTTTTTTTCTTAACTGAATATATATTTTAAAGAGATAAAAAGACTTGATTGAGGGGTCTGAGCAACAAGTACTTAATCACGTAGTTAATCAGCTAACATGTACTAACTAGAACTGTTTAGAAAATGTTTCCCTCCCCTTTAATTATTTTGAATCCTGAAATCAGTGTAATTGATTCTCAGAATGCTTCAAAAAACAACTCCAAACACAGGAGATGTGATTTGCTCAAACTCATCATAATCAAATCTGATTAATCTCCATACTTCATTATATTTGTCTCTCCCTTTTTGTTGAGAAGCCATATACATCATGAGACCTTTTGTAACAGACCACCATGAGAAATGCAATCGTCATGCCAACATGGCAACATGCGAGTAAAAGCTGAACCGCAAAGGCATCAAACAGCATATTTGTACTGAAAAGAGATAGAAAACATCCACATTTCCACAGAGAAAACTTTTTGTTTGGAAAGTCATTTATCTGGAAAACAAATGGAATTGCTCTATTTTCAATTATTTTAGCTGGCAGTTTAATTAATTCTTCAATTTATTTTCAAACTTCAGCCCCCAGCCATTTGATATTGTTGTTAAGGAATGACCTGCTATTTCTGTTAAAATCATGCTGTTATCTGGTATCTTTCTCTTATAGACGCTTTTAACCACTCTGCAATATTCTTTGGCTTTCAAAAGCTAAGTAAGTTCACCTCCTTTGGTTTTCTCTCTTCAGGTCAAAAATCCTTCCTTCAGATTCCTTCTGAATTCTTTTTAACCTTCAGAATTCCTTATGGACTGTTTTCTATGAAAGTTTCTAAAAACTTGTCTTTCCCTTTCAAGCACACTCCTAACAGTCTTTCTTCTAATGTCATTGTGGCGGTTCAAGAAGACAGGAATACATCTGACTACTTACTTAAAATGTCTCACCACCCCCTCATGTACCAGAAGTAACTCTTCTCCTAAGGTCTGATATCAAAACCACACCAAGCCTGTCTGTCCCTTGGACCTCTGAAAATATCTGAAATTTCAAATCCTTGCTATTGAAAGGAGATCTAAGCAGGACCATGAAGCAGGTTCACCAGGTCCCCATCAGTAAGTACAATGGAAGGTGGACAGTGCTTGTTAGACAACAAAAGAGCTCCACAGTGTGGGTGCATGAAGCTCACGTCAGTCATGCCATGGCCAAGAGACCTGTGAAGATTTCCTGAAAATGTGCTGCATACTCCCACAAAACATGTTTCTCATCTCTTTGGCTACTTTCCATCTTCTTGAGATGGAAGAGAAGGCAGTGAGCTTTGTGTGACCTTGCTTTTCGTGTTTCATGGGGCAATCATGACTCCTACTGGAGATTTGCTACTTACCAAACCCGGAGTGCTTTCAGCACAAATTGTGTAAATGCACGTATTGGCTCACCATACATTAAGAAGAAACATGCTTGTGTGGGAGACTCTCGGTAGAGAGGTCACTCCTTCTGGGAATTTGTTCATACATGGAGACAGATGACTGCTGAGATTCTGGTTTCAATGCTCCTACCACAAAACCTCCTGGGAAGAAGAGGTACCTTTCCTTCAGCTGTTCTTTGTGCCCTTGTTGTGGGAGAGCTGGTTACCTTGACCTCCTCATTCAGGCTGTGGTTACTCTTGGGAAACAAATGAAGCAGCGAGTTAAGTAAATGAAGTAGTTTCTGTTTTCTCCTTTCTTTTGCTGCTGAAGAAAGCTGAAGCCACCAGTATGATTTCTGACTTGAGGCAAGACAACCTCAACAACCCATGCCTGGAGAGCTGGTCAACTGCAACTGCACAGTTCTGGTGGAGAAAAGATCCTGGGTGAAGTCTGTAACCACAGCCAGGCTGAAACTTAGGTTCCACTGTCTTTGGGGATGTACCAAGATTTGAAACAGAGCTCAGTTTTAATAGGAGAAGAAATCAGTGTAAAGATGAAAAGATACTTAAAGCAGTAAGAATGGTTTGACAATTCAACAGATTCATTGCATTTCCTTGTCTATCTGAGCCATGACCCAGCAGATGCTGAGTACTGAATTGTACTGCCAAAATGTTTATTAATCAGAGTAACTGTCTATCTTGCCACTTCTAGGAATCCAAGACATGTCTTTCTTCTATTTCCATGGTAGTATTTTATGGAAACCAGTAAGGATAGAATAATTTAGGCTGAAGTACCTGAATCATAAGTAGCCATCAAAATCAATGAACTAATTTTCAGAGATGCTAATCATCTCTCAGTTCCTATGGAAAAAAAAGAGGCCCATGGTTGTTTGTAATTTGAATAGACATTTTCTATTTTTATTCATTTTGCTCCAGTAAACCTTTATTCACTAAGAATATGTGGGTTGCTAGCTGTTAATTATTATGCTAACAGTATTCTGCTAAATGTGGTCTGGAAACCAGTTTTCCCAGTTACTGATTCATCTAATTTGAAAAAAATAAAGTATTAAGACTGTTTAAAATAGCTGTGACATTGATATTTTATCTAATGCCCAGTTTAACAGAAGCATTCAGTATCTTCTCTTTGCGTCAGCAGGTGAAACTGTATATTGCCACTCTAATTCTCTAGTTCTGTGACTGGATTTCTTTAGCCTCTTAACCTTAACAGCAGTGCTTTCCATGTGGAAAGATTTAGTATCCATAAAGGTCCTCCCCATAATGTGGTGCTACAGGAGGAGTCCCTACCTCCCTCTGAGGAAAATGTGATTATTAAAGACTTCTTCAGTGATTAAAGGTAACTCAGATTCAAAAGTCCTTTGCAGTGCAGGCATTTAGCTCAAGACTGAGACATCTAAATTAAGATGTCTAAATGTAAGATCTTGATTTAGGTGCCTAGTGCTTTTCAAGATGCCCTTGTGAATTTGTTGAGATGCTCATTTGGCCTTCAGCTGCAATTCTAGAAGCAGATGGGTCTCCTGCAGGTCATGGCTGTATCTGCCAGCTCTGTGGATGTCCTAGGTCATCTGAAATGGCACCCAGCACCTATGTTTACTAATTGGATAGAACCCTGAATACTATTAGATTGAGGAACACAGAGAGAGTCAGTAGAGAGATTCAGCTCTCACCAGGCTGGCAGCTGGATCTGCCTAATCTCCCCTGAGGGTACTGACTACTGCAGTGGTTTAGGCACCGAGCTCACATATAGACATTTACTTGGAAACACCTGATTTTAGGTGTCTTCATCCCAAGCAAGACCAACCCATGACGTATCTGTTATAACAAAGCATGAATTCAGAAATGGAAGGCAGAACATGTTGAAAGGAGGAAACTGCAGTGTTTATGCCTTTGTGAGGGCTCAACAACTGATACAAATATCAGTGGGCACTCCTCCTCAGTCCCCCTCCGAATGTTTCAGTGGGTGCCATGTCTAGAACAAAGGGGACTACAAAAGGGCAACCTTCTCTTTTTACCTTCCACTGTTTGAGGTTAAACAGTGCCTCTTCTATGGAAGACTTACATCAGCAATCAGCTGTAGGCCAAATACAGGGACAGTTTTTTAATAATTATCCTGTTCTTTTATTAACACAATTGGCTTAAGCACCAACCACTGCATTAAAAATAATCTGAACTTGATTGTGCCCTTCTGTTTTAGTCAGGAGTATCTGCCATATGCTTGACAGAAAGGGACAATATTCAATGGTAGAATTTTTGAAATGCTTCCAAAATTAACCTTCCTGTTTCTTACACTATTAAAAACAATTCTCTCCTGCTACTCAATGCAATTTACAGGAGGTGCTTGGAAGAAAACAACCTTGAATTTTCTTATGACACTAACTTCAATCATGATAAATCTCAAGGTGAGAGTAAACAGGAAGATATAAGCCTCTTTTACAACCATGTTTCTGAATAACATTATAGTCAGAGATGTTCTTTATAGTCTCTGCTGAAAAAAATGCACTGAATTTTATTGTCATCATCTGACAGATGCCACTACTGTCCTTGTTTAAATCAGCATTAAAACGTTAAATATAACTTGAAGAAAAAGCCTGTTATAAGAGTTTGCATTTAATGAAATACAAAAGTAAAAAATAATTACCTAGAAATTAAAAATGAAACTCGAATTTGCTAAAATAAAAATTCTGCATTAAAGGTATGTTGTGTGGGATGCTGAATTGCAGAAATTAATACAAATACGTGTAGAATTGAATAGTTTACAAAATTGACAAAAGTGCTAATTGTGCGTGCCAAAACCCCACTTTCTGTCTTAACTACTCAGTGAGTTTAACTTTTTTAATATCTACTTTTAGCACTGTTCTTTAGAAGCAGAGATAACTATTTAGAAAGTTTTACAAGACAGTGCCATACCAGTAACATGAAATATTACTTAATAGCTCCTTCCTAAGTATTAAAATGATGCAAAGAGAAAATATATTCTTCCTTTTAAGAGCAGAAAATTGTGTTCTATCTGATTTTTCATCTTCGCATTTATTGAGATAATTATTAGAGGTTATTCTGTAGTTTGGAACAAAAATCCAGAAGTTCCCTGGTACATGTGTCCAGCCAAGCATTAATTAGTCTGAGTGCCTCAGATTCTTGCTTTACTTTCTGTATTCACTCTTCCTAAGATAGCCTAAGTGAGATTTTCTGTGATGATGTGCTGGACCCTCCAGAAGTCTGATGGAAGCTTTCCAAGGCACTATCCTGCAGTCAGGAGCTCTCACACAGATTGTTGCACCAGCAGCAAGACTGTGGGCAAATAGTGAGAAGCTCTGGAAGTTTCTGTAGAGCTGCCACTGAGGAACTTGCTTTTGTGAAAGGTAACAGCCTTCTAGAAATCCCAAGTTAGGGACCTGAGTAGGAATGGCTTTAGGTACCACAAACCCGGTCCTTGCCTTATCTGATCTGATGGAAAATTCTGTAATGTTTGTTGATGGAGTTTTGCAGTACAGCTGGAGCCATGTGTGGCCATGGAAGTGCTTGTCCCATTTATAATGCTGCCAGTAATATTGAATCCCAGCACTGAACATCACAGGCATAGGGTAGGGTATATTTTTTGTGTAACATTTTTGTAGCACATTCAGTAGTGACATGCTTACTCATTATGAACAACAACACACTTAGGGAATGGACCTGTAATTCTAAGTATTTTGACCTCCACCATCTCCATAAATATTCAGTAAATCTGTACTGAAGTAGAATCAAGAAAACTATGCCAGACCTTTGCTCTCACCAAGAAATATTTCTCCTGACACTGCATTAAAGAGCCATATATAAATACCTCTAGGGCAGTAAGAGATGGAAAGCAACTGCTTACATCAATAAGTCATTAGCAGCAATTAGGACAGAACAAAATTGGCATCTGGCTATTCCAGATGATGATTGAAGCGATGTATAATTGTAAAAACCATGAAAATGTAAAAGAGGTATTGGAAATCCATACTCAGTGAACTAACGCAGGCAGCCTGAGCACAAGCTGCAAGTCACTAGAATTTGACAAGCCTTTTTGAGCAACACTGTTCTGAAAGCAGAGAAAAGGCATATGAAGTGTGAAATAGTCTGTAAGTTAAGAGTTGATGGACTGCCTGGTCATTTCCCAAGTTCCCTTATGAGGTCTAAATAATCAGCAGCAAAGTGAGTGCAAACACAGCCTGTTTCCTCTTGCACTGGAGTTACTGCACTCTTGTGAGCAGCATTTTGTTAGTAAGAGTAAAATTTGGTGTACAATGAGAAAATAAGGCACAGATGAAACGCCACTTGACTAAGTACAGCAAAGCAAGTGACAGAGTGGTGTTGATACAGCTCACAAGTGCAAGCAGGTGGGAGCTTCAGGAGATGGGACAGGTACCCAGCATACTTCAGTTCAAATAAATAATGCCATTTGCTACACTGCATTTGGGTGTGTATTTATGATTCCTACGAGGAATCATTTGCAATAATTCAGGCTGATTTAGACACTCAGCCAAGAGTGTGTAGATTTCCTGTATGTATCCCTCGTGCATAAGGCGGCCAAAATCCTCCTTAAATCTGGAAATTTGGTTGCTCTTCATGGAATACTTGTGGAAAACAACATGGCTTTTTCCTGCTGTATAAATATCAATGTGGGTATTTTTGCACTTAAAAAAATCTAGCCGCTTTACATGTGCAGAAAATTTGCTATATTTTTATATCTGGCATTCAAAATACTCTGAAAATCCACAGAAGTGACTGCTAATGAATATGGCTTTAAGAAGTCTAACATTTCAGTCTCTGTGTCTGTTTAGTACCTAGTCTTTCTGCTGTGACTACCCCTGATGGGTTGGAAGGCAGATGACTGTGCAGCTGGAGGCACCTTCAGGTGCTTTCCTGCAGGTCATTAACCCTTTTTCTGCCCACCCTTATTGGAACTACCAGCATCTATAAGTCACATAGGGCAACGATAGCGCTACACACAGAGATTTTTTATTTATAACATCATGTGAGGCATAAAGCACTGTCAATTCAATGTACAGATCAAACAATGGTGTGACAAAAGAGGAATGCACTTCAGCTCAAGCAGCCTATGCCCCTATGGTCTAATTTGAAGGCCACTGAAATAGCTGGAATGAGATAGTCATTTCCTACGGGCTTTGGAGCTCTCTTTTGGTTGTTTCTGTGAAATCCTGAGTGTGAAGCAGAGTGGTATTTGTGGGGTTCTTTGTGTTTATGATTATAAATATAATCCTTCATTCAGATGCTGTGATGCTGAAAGCTGTAGAAATCCCCTAGGCTCATATAAAGAGTAAGGCTGTTTGGTAAAAAGGAGATTCTTTTGCAAAAATGTGTTATTTCCATTTATTTAAAAGCAGCTTTCCAGCAGCCAATGGATGCTGATGGAGTATCCACTGAAGTATGGCAATTTCCTGATTCCAAATTGGTTTTTCTCCTACAATGCTATCAGGTTGTTTTTATCTTAAAATATTTTCCTGAGAAGACCAGTGACATTTTTTGGCTTTTACAGCTAGAGAAACTCAAATCCTCAGAATTTCATCCCCATGAGCTATCCCTGGCCCTACCATATTTCAGTTCAAAAATTCTTAGTCATGCACCCTTGTGTCACTGCACTTCCCAGTGGATGAATATGAAATGAACTCCGTTAGGAATTAGCTCTTCTGAAGAGCTGTCACTGATGTTTCTGGAGACGTGATGTCACCAGCAGGTCAACGGAGGGGATTCTCCTCTCTGCTCTGTTCTCGTGAGACCCGGCCTGGAGTGCTGCATCCAGCTCTGTGGTCCCCAGCATAGGAAGGACATTGACCTGTTGAAGTGAGTGCAGGTGAGGGCCATGAAGATGATCAGGGGAATGGACCACCTCTCCTATGAGGACAGGCTGAGAGAACTGGGATTGTTCAGCCTGGAGAAGAGAAGGCTCTGGGAAGGCCTTATAGCATCTCCCAGTACCTAAAGGGTGCCAACAGGAGACATGTAGTGACAGGACAAGGGGAAATGGCTTCAAACAGAAAGAGGCAGGTTTAGATTAGGTATCAAGGAAGAAATTCTGTACTGTGAGGGTGGTGAGACACTGGCACAGGTTGTCCAGAGATGTTGTGGATGCTCCATTCCTGGCAGTGTTCAAGGCCAGGTTGAGATGTGGCTCTGAGCAACCTGGTCTGGTGGAAGGGGGGTTGGAACGAAATGATCTTCAAGTCTCCGTCCAACCCCAATTCTATAATTTATGTGATATCTGGCCTCAAACTATTAATATACTCACATTGTAGTAGAGGGGACTTGTATTCTGGTTTGTAAATGAAAAGTAAATTCCAGGAAAATTATACCCACTATTTAGCTTGCTGTCTAACTAGGAAAAAAGAATGAAGAAATTAGCTGACTTATTTTATGTACAAAGCAGAGCACTTGACCTTTGATTCTCTGAATTTTTCTAAGTGTGGATCTCTTTCCTTTTTTCAAAGCTTCCACTCTGTGTCTAGCTAAGAACTGGAGAATACGTTGATCACAGATCCAGAAACCTATAATTACCTCCTCAGAGTAGACATTTCTTTGTTTTTTGTTACATAATACCAAATTTCTTCTCCCCCTCATCTTGAAATGTCTTTCCTCCTATTTTTTCCCCATCCAGATCGCCAAACTAGAGTGTGGCCTTTTATTTTGAAACTACTAATCATGATGTGAAGCCATTTCATATGCAGGTAATTACATTCATTTAACTTAGTTGCACAGATAATGCTAAGAGAAGTATCAAAGCTCTCACAGGGCTGATAGAGTTGCAGAGCGAGAGTTGCAATGTTTTGAACTGAATTTTGTACCATCATTGTCCTACCTACACTACATATGTAGGAGAAGTCATGGGGAAAGAATCTTCAAGGATGTAGTAAAATGTACAGCTCCCCAGTTTGAGAAATGTGTACAAGCATTAAATACAAGTAGGGCTTTGTGCTTGTTGCTGACAGACATCATTGTTGGGCCAGGAAGTATGGTTTGCATACAGGAGATGAAAGCTCTTATCTACCAACCCCGAAACAGTAATTTAAACTAAATATCTCTATTACTTCCTGATGCAGGCAAGCCATTATTAATTTGATATCTCATCAGGCTTATGTGCTTCTAAATTTGTCCATCAAGTGAAGATTTTAACAAAGAGCTTCAGTTTTACAATGACAAGTAGTGAAAGCATAGAGAATGTGTTCTTTAGGGAAAAAGTAAAAGCACTGCCATGGGAATTAATGAGGTGATAATTGGTGCAGGGGATGCTTGGCAGACACAGGGCTCCACTCGAATTCAGCGTGTACCCTTTGCTGTGTGACTGTGTGTGGGGCAGAAGCACGGAACTTTAGTCAAACGTTTGAAATTCAAGTTGTCCTACAGTTGTAAGTGTGGTGTAGCTGGGGATCAGGGATTGGCCTGGGTATGCAACACTTCACCCTTAATTCCTGGTTCCAGAGCTCTCTCAGCCAGCTGCTGCATGCATGAAACAGGGGATTGTCCCAAGAGAAGACCCTGCCTTGTAAGGAAGGGATTGCCTGAATTCCCAGCCCCTGCACAGCAGAGATGTTGGGCAAGAGCTGCAGGAGCTATCCAGAAGTGTCAGACTGGCCTGGAGATTCCCCATGGCAGCTTCTGCTGTGCCTGGATGGACTGACAGGCAATATTTATGTGTTAGATGTGTTGATTAACCTGGCCGGGAACCCAGCCATCCAAATGACTCACCCAGACAGTTTCTGCTACAGAACTGACCAGACTGCACAGGGAAGACACTTGTAAATAGTGGAAGTTGTGCAGATGAAGAAACAGGCACATAGCTCAGCACTTGGTACACATTCAAGATACAAATTTTGTGCATTATTTAATACTCTCAGTAGAAACAGACCATACATGTGCTGGAGTGGTCATGCAGGACCACTGCCCAAATGGATCATAAACCCTGAGCAGAAGTTTGAGGAGCCTCACCAGGTCCAGCTGAAGATGCTGCTGAAAGGACCCTCACAACAGAGAGTCCCATCACCACCTGGACAGTAACCAACCATGCTGTTTGAGGGACTGGAGCACTATCCCATGGGAACAACCTCTCAAATCTATTTCGTTTCAACAAATACTCTGTGAGTGTCCATGCAACAGTGGCGCAATGCTCCTGGGGCACTGAGACAACTTGCATACAGCAGACCCCAACACACTCAACACAAAGAAAGAGAAACATGATTTCACCTCTATTTGAGCACCTGTCCTTTCTCATAGAAAGCAAAGATAGCCTCCATCTTACTCCTGATACTCCTGTTTTGGACTTCAGCTCTTGTGCTAGTGCATATTTAATTGTTTTACTGGAAGTGGGATCTGTAGCAAATATTTTCTGCCATCTTAGAGATATTATGTGGTGATTAAACAGTCTTCTGACAGGGAGAATTGAATCAAATCTTATCATGGATAATTAAACATGGATCCTTCATATCTCAGGAGTCTATCTTTGTAACTTTGAGTAAGATGTTTTGCAATCTCCTCTGCCATCTTGCATGAGACTCCTCTTACTTACTAATGAGAGTCTGCTTAAGAGCTAGGAGCTCATGGCTCCACTTATAGGGTGCATTTTGAAGGAGAAATTCCTATCTGTCTTAAACATTTCTCAAAACTTTTGGTGATGGAAGGTTTGTGCCCTTGGTTACTTGTTCCATTGATTAACTATTCCTCTAACTAGAGAGTTTCTTGCTCAGCTTTCTCTTTTGCTGCAAATTGTCCTAATCTGCTGCTTGTCCTTCTTGTTCTCTGCACACCTTCTGCAATATCACCTTTCTTCTGCATTTGTACCAGTCTGCTAAGCTAAGTCAAGCCTATTATATGTCAGTCATGCTCTACAGAAAAGATTTTCAAAGTGCCACTTTTCTTAACATCAAGCAGAAAGTCTTTATCTCTGTAGATATGTAACATCTAAACCAGGACATGGCACTCCTTGTCAAGCTTCAGAAGTGCTGATGAGAGGAGAACTGCTGTCCGTTTTCCAGGTTTGAAGGTGCCTTTCTGGCAACAGCATGATATCAGTCATTTAGATATGACTCCCTGTAGCCATCCTTTCTGCTGTGTTTCTGCCCAGTTATTTTTCCTTTTTCTTTTTCTTCCCAAGTGTAGCACTTTTATGCTCTTGTCTATGCCACGCTCCATCTTCCCGACTTCAGATCACTTCTCCAATATAGTGTTTTAAATTCTAACCATCTCAAATGCTTTCAGTTCCCCTTTGTTCATTATTTTCACATTTGAGGACATCCATGCTTTTCTGTTATCCAGGTCATTGATGGGGGTAGGGCACAGTATACCTGATTGTGTAGGATACAGCCTGTGTGAGTTACTGAAAATTGAGTGCAATCTTACATCAACTACTGCATTCATATTTATAGTGTTTGATTCCACTAAATTCATACTCATTTCAAGAATTTCATTAAAAAACCACAGCTATACAGCCTAGACAGTAAAAAACAAAGTGTGGTTGTGAGGAGCCGGATAGCCAAAGTACCCATTTAGTCAGATTTTTCAGCAATAAAACATTAATCAAGCTTTTTCTAGAAATCTCACCAAATCCTTGGCAAAACCTCAAATTTCAGCAATGCAAAATCTATCAGAAAATAGGGCTGACCTCTTCACACTTTACTAACAACACTTTATGCCTGAAAAGCTATTACTTGCTATCACTGCTACAGTTATATTTTGAACTCTCCAGAATGTTTTTTACTTTTCATCTATTTTCATAAGATCTACTACAAATGAGCATCTTTCTACCCATCAGTGTAACAGAAAGAACTGTTATCCATATACTTCTGTGAATAATTCAGGAAAACTTGGCTCAGTAAAATCTGGGACTCTGGCTACTGTTAAAGTTATTGCTGGCTCAGGTTACTAAATTTTTTAACTCCTTGATAAGTCATTTGAAACATAAGCTTTCCAGACTGTTTCGGTTTATTACTCTCTTTAAGTGAGCAGATCTAAATTAGAATCTCCTCAGATCAATAGCTCATTTTTATCACAGGACATTTGAACTGTACCATATAGATCAGATAAATCATCTTTCACTGCACTTGAAAGTTTTAAGCTGCAGATCTGTGGTGTAGAACTGCTGTAGGTTGGGTGCTAGGAAAATGATATATTACAATTGTTTCTCCCTACCTATGGCTCTTCCTGAATAAGTACCACGTTTCAGCACAGTGGTTATTTTAATTGCAGATGTTTCCTCAAAATGCATGATATATTTCTCTCTCTTAAAGCAGGTTGTTTACTTTTACATTACAACCAATATTTCCTCACTGGGTGCTGCTCAGATTATTTACACCATGAAAAACACTAAGTAATGTATTTGACTCCATGAGATCCAGACCTAAAGGAAAGTGGAAGTTGTAACCACAGCTGTGTCCTGGGCAGTGTACAAATCACAGGATGATGGAAAATTCATGCTGGAAGGGACCTCAGGAGCTCTCTACCCTATCCTCCTGCTCATATCCAGACTGAATTTATCTTTCTTTTTCTTTCATTTTATGCTTATTATCTCTCATCCTCCCACTAGGCACTCAGCTGTGAAAAGTCTGGCTCCATCTCCTTGATGACCAACTTGTGGGCACCGGGAGCTACTTTTGGGAACACCCCAAATTGTCTCTTCCCCAGGATGAACCAGTGCTCTTCCCTCAGCCTGTCGTCACATCCTCACAGGGTGAGTGCTGCTACCCTGAGCATCTCAGTGGGCCTCGGCTGAACTCCCTTCTGTTCATTGGCGCCTTCCTTGTGACACTTTGCCTTCCAAAGATGATCATTCTTTGATTTTGATATTGCTGCCCTTTATGTATTAAGCCATTATATGTTGTCTGCTGATCAAGAACTGCCACAGCAAAAGTCATTACAGGGCTTTTGGAGGCAGATGACATGACATTGCATAGAAACACTTGAACTTTTTTTCTGAAACACTTTTTTTTCTAAAGAAAAACAATCCTTTTCATAGCAATTTTTCATTTGTTTTCTTTTACTTCTTTCAACAGAAAAAGTTCTTGAATGCATAGGAGATATTTTTTTCCTTCATTTTGCCTAATTCATGATATATAAAAATAAATAAAGGATTCTTAATCTCAGTCTAAAGTATAATTCTTTTGAAACAAATCAACTTCTTTGCAGACCCTGTAGATAAGGTGAAGAGCCCTGTGAGTTTCAGGGCAGAAGGAAGCCTGATATAAAGAGGGATCCTGCAGAGCCACACAAGCAGGAACATGTGCTCACCACCCAGCACGTTACTGGTGTGGAACTTCAGCCACCAAATCTCCACAATTAATCCATTCTCAAGGCCTTGACCTGAGTCTTTCCATGTGGCAAATGTGAAGGGCAAAGTCTCAGAAAAATAACAGATACAAACCAATATTCCCCCATGATCTTGTGCACAGGTGTTAAAAATTAAGTCCTGAGGTGTTTTTCCAGGACATCATCTATTACCCTGGTCAAAACATGGTTCCAAGAAAGCATTTATACTCCTGTTAGAAAATAAGGATAAAGTCCAAAGTTTTTCACTGTGCTATCATTGCTTCTGTTGGACTTGCAGCCGTACATTACAGCACCACCATAGCGACCACAGGTAGGCTTCCACATCTGTGAGTTCCATGCTAAATCAATTGCAAATTGTGTACACATGCACTTTAATTCATTAAGTTCATTGTGGTCTGTCCTTCACCGCCATTATTCAGTATTTTCATTATTGCTATGAACAGAGGCATAGAGGATGTGTTTATTAATTTTTCAGATGACCCCAGTCTGGAAAGGGTTACCTGAAGGACTGAAAAATAGGATTGGAATTCAGAATACTTTTGACAAATTGAATAAATTGTGAAAACAAAACAAAATAAAAGAAGATGCAAATAGATCCAGTGAAAAGTACTTATACACAGATAGTGGGAATTGCCTACTCAAATATGCAATAGCAAAAGTGGGGTAAGCACCGGTAAGAGGAGAAGATCTGGCTGGGGGGAGAGGGCACTTATTAAATCACAAGATGAAACAAGGTAAGTAATATTATACTGTTTTCAGAGAAGTATCCACAGCCATGAGATATATAAGTAAGATTTTGTCTACGTGACACGTGGTGGAAATCTTTCTTCTTTCAGCACTGGCATGGCCCCAGCTGGAACATGTGCCCAGCTGTTGATGCTCAGAAGCAATACAGCCTCTGGTGAGTGTCCAGGGGAGAATGGTCCAAAAGAACAGCCTGAAGGAACTGGAACTGTTTGCTAAAGGAAAAGAGAGAGGCACGACTGCGGCTCGTAACACATAAAGTGTAGCTGTAGAGAGGGAAGGAATTAATTCTCCATTATGAAATAATGGCTTAAATTACAGTGAGGTTTAAGTTAGGCATTTGGAAAAGCTTTCTAATAACAAAAGTAATTAAGCACAGAAATAGACTGCATGAGGAATATCCATCATTGGAGGCTTAAAGAGGGGGCTGTGTAAGCTGTATAGGAATAGGCAGCCCTGCCATGGGGCTGAAAAGGGGGAAGAGCTGCTCTGATTTGGGTGCTAGCATGAGGAGAAGATTTTCCAAATGCAAATCTCATGGCTGTAACACACTGCTGTCTGTATAATGCTAGCACAAGATGACCTGGAACAATTACTTAATTTATGGATGTGCACAAACCCCAACAGAAGGCCTGTTTTTACAGATGGCACCTCAAAATGTTAAAATACATGGAACAGGGCATAAAAAAAAATCCTCTGATTCAGTTCTTGGTATGAGGTCAGCCCAGATACTCTGCAGGAATTGGGGTCCAGCTGATGCTGCAATGTTCTAGTATTGATATGCCAGACAAAGCCTAGCAGGTGAGTGCTACCAACCTTTGTAATAATCAGCATGCTCTTACTTAGATGCCTTCCTAACAGATTTTGCTTAGATCAAATTTTTATTGGTGTCTGAAAACCCCAGACAGTGGGGGACAGTGAAGAGAGGCTGGTGAAGAAGTTTGTTTCTGGTAGGAACACAAACTTCTATTTTACTGAATCAGCTCATATGTTGGTATCCTACAGATATCTACAAAAGCCAAATACTTTTAAAGAGAAAACTAGATCCAAATTTATCCACAGAGTTTTAATATTAGAAAAAAGCAAGAGCCAGAGTCTTTAAATGTCATATTAAATGCAAACTTATCCGTATTCACCAGCTTGATGCTACCCCTAGTATCATCAGGTAGCTCAGGGACTTGATTACAGTCATCATGACAATGCTATAATAAAAGATTATGAATAGCTTGTTGCTGACTTGGGAGCAATCTGGAAATCTCATATCATAAAACCAGCATTCAGTCTCTTTATTATATTAAAAAAGTTATAAAAACTCTCTGCGTAATTTTTACCGTGCTCCATACACAAGAGAGCCATTATTCAACTCTTCATTTAATTTCCAGATGCTTCACATGCACCATATAAAAGGCATCCGGAGAATCCGGGCAGGAAACAGACTTATGGTAGGCAGCTCAAAGGTATGCATGTGTGGAAAATGCCATTAAAATTATAGCTTATCTAGTGTGCTTTGCTTCCCAAAACTAGAAGAGTTTCAACTACTTCCTCAGGTTTAGCTTCAGGCTGCAAGGTTGATGTCCCTTCAACTTGTCTGGGAGTCCAGGTGGGCACTACCTGGGGGTCACATATGTGCTGCACCTCTGAGATGCCGGATCCTCTGAGATGCCCATGTGTTTTTTGCCTTGCAACACAGCCAGTGTGTCCCATTTGGTTCCCTTACATCATGGTACATTGCTGCAGGCTATAATGCAGTGCAAGTGTGGCAGTCTTTGAAGTCCCAGCCCTGGACTTTTCAGTTTTCCTATACTGGACTTCTCAGTTTTTCTTTAGCAGAAAAGAGAGAGAAAATATGTGACTGCAAAGAAAATCTTACCCAGTGGCAATTTCCAGGAGACAGAGCAATGAGGGCTGCCTCCCACCAGGAATTTTCAGGCATGCCATCCCTGTGCTATGGAAGAGGTGTGGCTGGGAGCCCTCACACTGCAGCTGGGCTGCCTTGGCCCTGGTGCCTGAGTGCATTGTACATATTCACAAACTAGGAAGGGAGTAAGCAAAAAACCATCTCGCTTCTTCAAAGTTTCAGTGTTCTTGAACATTTGAATTGTGAGCCCTGGTTTCCTCCCTCACAGTAATACACATTATTACAAAGAAAATTTTAGAAGTCATGGAAGAAAGAAGAAGTGCTTGAGCAATGACCAGTATGGCCCAGGCAAGAAGGATGTGAGCACTGTTTCAACACCCACTGCAATTTTACAGGCTTGAGAAATCCTCGTTGCTGGGAAACAAAACACAAATTGTCCCTGCAAATGCTTTTACCAGGTCGCTCTGTCCTTTTCCTAATTCAAACTTCAATTATAGAGATGATAAAATGGAAAATAAATATATATACAGTAGCTGAGAAAAACCAATTAGTTTTGCACCAGGTGAGAAATAATGCAGAACTCCTTGTGTTTTTAACAAACTGGCTCTCAATATATATTGTAATCTATCTTCATGACCCAAATATACTTAGGAAGAGCATGGCAATGAAATGTATGTAGGAAGTGTAATAAAGGAACTAATTCAGTAAAGTTACTATATTTTATTAGTAGAAGAAAACAATTAAAATTATATCCAGGTAGTAACTTAGAAGCCAAATGTCATAGCTGTCTCTTTTGCTGCCAAAATATGTGTACTCTCTTCCTAACACTCTCTTCCCCAAGGAAAAATAAATGTATCTAAGAAATACTTGTTAGCAATGCAATTACAGGCTTAATTCCCCAACCAACTTCAGACATCATAAAAACAAAACCATGCAGAAGCCCTTTGCAATTGCAATGGAAAAGAGACAGAAAACCACTAAGTGCTCAGAGAAAGATGATATCTTTTTAAAACAAAAGCTGACACAGTCTTTGACAATAACATTTGAGATTACATTAGCATTAGTTTTTCAAATGCATTGTCTTTTTCTTTTAAGCTACAGCCTAGAATGAAAAACTTCTTCTAAGGTTAGACTGCTACTCCTGGACAGGCCTTTTGGGACACTCAGACACCAAAGTAGCTTGCCAGACTCTCAGAAAAGCAAAGTAGCTTTGTATCAAAATAACATTTCTTGGCACTCTTTACTTGTGAAGGTCTGGTCCCTCCAAGGAACTTAATGACAACTGGGTTATTTGTATATTGTGGGTTCAACCATGAGATCTGAGACACTGGGAAGCTAATTGAGAGCACCTCTGAAATGTTGGCACTAAAAAAATGAGATCAAGATAAAAGTTTGAATAAATAAAATAAAAAGCACAAAAAAATGCTAAACCTTGCTCTTTTTTTCCCCCCCACCATACCAATTAGACCCATATTCGTATCGCAGCTTGGAGAAAGAAAACCTTCAAGAAGCCTTGCATGGTCCGTGGGAGTTTGTAGCTGTGCAAGGCTCATGTTTGTGGTGTCCTTCAGGATTCCCATGCTAGGGTCTAGATTCATCCCTATCTCCTCATCGATTTGCCAGTGTGCTCCCTGCCCAGCCTGAGCACCCTGGGCTCTCTCCCCATCCACGGCAAGGCCTTGAGGTCCTCCAGAGATACCTGTCTTGGGAGGGGCTGTCTCATACCTTGGCTTCACCAGGCAAAACTTTGGACACTGTGGAAAGTCTGCTCACTTGAGGAGTAGATGTCCTGACCTGAGGCTCCAGGCTTTGTAGAAGCTTTCTACTTGATTTGGTAGCAGCATATACTTTTACTGTTGGAAGTAAAGGTGTACACCCCAAATTAGTACCATGTTCCTTCTAGATCCTCACTCCCAATGAAAGCTTGAATTTCTTTGACAAGGGCCTCAAAAGTCTTTTTCTCCCCAATGACATTGTGCAATTTAAAATACCCATCTAAAACATTGCAGGTGACTTCTACCCCTAGTCAGTTACCGTCAAAAGTCTCCATTCTTTTGAAAAATTGGCAGCAAACCCAAGATAAAAATATTGATGTTTAAAAATTTAGTATTTTAAAATATTGAACATTAACATCCTTTTAATGATTTTTAAATTGGATCAGGGTAGATATTTTCCTTTTGACACTCACTTATAAAGGGTGTTTGCATTGATAGGTTCACAAGAAGAGGCAAGTGAGTTTTCTTTCAATTTGTCTTGCCTCCAGCCTTGGATCCCAAAATTGCAGATGGCTGGAAGGCACTGGAGCTTCACTGGGTGAAAGAGCATATTCTCACTACAAATGTAAAAACTGTAATAACCAAGTCCCAGAAAACACAAATGCCTGGATCCCTAGGTTGAGGGTGATGCAGTGCAGAGCTACTAAAGCTGATGCCAGAGAAAGGTAGACAGAAGAACTTTGCAGATGATCTTTAAGATGTCTCATGGCTCATGAAAATGATCGACTTCAGTGGCATTTTCAATTAATAAATGCACTGATTTTTCCTCTGTACATTTAAGCTATCAGTATCTACTCCCATAATGACAGGATGAGAGGGATTGGATTTTTTTTCATATTTAAAGTGTAGCTGATTAAAGTTGAAATGGGATAAAGGATATGCTTTTTTACTAATGGAGATTTTGGATAATAATGACAAGAAGCTTTCAATTGCAAAAGCCAGTGTGATGCCTCACATGTCTGGATTGGAGGCAAATCTTGAGAAGTGTCCTTGACTAGGGTCATTAAAACTGGTATGATTGGATTTGCGGCATTTTTAATGTAGGCTCAGAAACAAACTGCATTATTATTGAAAGCCTGAGATGAATTTATTGAGATGGTATGAATAATTTTTCTGAAACAGAAATTCCACAGACAGCTGCTGTCTCTCTCTTAATGAGTTTCAGAGTCTGTATAAAGAGGAAACCCACATCTTTGTGGAAAGCTCAGAAGAGATTTCTTTCTATCCTGCCTCACAGCCTGTCTCCTGAGAAGCACAACCATCAGCACTGACAATAATAAACACAAAACAGAAGTCTAGATTAAATGCTGTGAATGATCTATGGCTTCGTTTTGCTGGTATGCACCTGAGGCTCAAGACCCTTTTGCAAAACGATGGAAACTCATCTATCTCACTAACACAAGTTACGTGCCTACAGTGATTTCAAAGAGAAACTGGCTTTATCTGTAATCTTCTAAAGTGGATTTTAAACCTTCCCTGAATTGAAGGTGCTTAGACCTGATACTTTGGCTTAGCACCCTAGAAAAGCTGAGATCCACTGTAAATCAGGTTCCAGGTCAGGTTTATTTTTCTGACATCACGAGTCTGCAACAGGATGTTGCTATTTGGTGATTTCTAAAGGAAAGATTTGTCGAGATGCTCACAGATACACTGCAATAATGGTGACATTTATGAGATGGGGAGCCAGCAGAATCTCTCACTGGGAATGAATTATAAGCCTGTGTCAGGTTCCAGGGTGCTCTGCTGGAAAGGCCACCTTCATTTTCCTCCCTTACTCCCTCCTGGCAGCAGAATAAAGCTGCTTCTCAATGGTGTTTCTGGGGTGACAAGAAATGTGGTACTTCTGTTTTGTAAGATTGCTGCAAATGCCCTGGGTCCATACTATGCATCCTTGGACCTGAGTCTATTCGCAAACCAGCCTTGCCAGACAACCACATTGTCAGGTCCAGTAAGTGGCATCAACTTTAAAAAACATTAAAGAGCAACCTTTTATAGTTCAGAAGAAGACAGGAAGCTCCTGGAATGAGTCATAAAGTTGATTGCTTCCACCTAATAAGGGTGTATAGGTGGCTATAAGAACCTGGGAAAAGGCTCTCAAGAAAAGGGCATTAGAGAGGCAAAGGTGACAGCACATCTGAGAAAAAACATGCATTTCTGCTGTGGCTGTTCAGAAAAGTGCCTGAGACACAGTCAGCTCCTTGGCTCACAGGTTCCATAGAAATGTTTGCACAGCTGACATGTGGGAGGCAACATGTGGATCTCTGATGGCATAAGCTCAATTATTTGCATTTATATGTACAAATGTGCTACCTTTCCCCATGAATTTCAGAGTATGTGTTCTGTGAGCTGAGGGAAGGAAGGGGTGATCCCATTTCATCGTATTCATATTAGAGCACCCATGGTAAAAAAGACTGGAGAACTAAGACCGGCCCACAACATTTGCTCACTGCCTTGTTCTAATCTGTCCCATGAAAGCAGTGCACAGGTAGGGTTCTCAATCACAGTTTACTTCTGCCAATAATATGGTAAAACAGACAGCACTGGTGCAATGCTTCCCATTAGTGCTGAAGCAAATGTCTGAGGTCAGGCTGTGAGAGGAGTGAGGCTGGAGGACTTCTCCTCCCCTCCAGGGCCCGCAGCTGTCAATAGAACTAACAATCTGAATAAAGCAGAAATAACAACCTGCAGTCCTTCCTGCTGAAATGAAGATTTCAATAACCTGTGCTGCAAATGGCAATAATAAGCAGCCTCTTCTGTTTCGAACCATTAGGATAGAACATGCCAGGGGTAGAAATCAGTCGTTACTTAGAGTGATTGCTTAGATTAAAAGGATTGTGCAAAGCTGGAGTGAGGGAGGTTGACTTTACTCCCAATCCAAGCAAGCAGAAAGGCAAACAGGGGGCTGACTGTTTCCAGGCAAATCAGCCTGTTTTAATCACCCTCCTTCTCTTTTTCAGTGCATTCACTCGAGCTCCTTTGTGCACATCGGTGTGTGCTCTCCTGTGCTGGACCCTGGGCCCGTGACTGGGACAGCACGCACTCCCCGCGTGACCAAAGAGCAGATTCAGCACCAAACATGGGTGGGAAAAAAAGAAAAACAGGGAGGGAGGCCCGAAACCTCCAATCTGACACGCTCAGGGAGTTACTGGTTGGCATGGAGTGATGCCACTGGCACTAGGAAAGCAGCTTTCTCTCACAGTTTGTCTCAGGTTTATTGGGAAGATTATTAAAACATTTTAATTTAAAAATATTTGGTAGAGACTTCTATATAAATCAAGAGGACATTTCTGCCCATATCGCTTCAGACAGAGAAAAGAGAGTTTAAAGGGAAAAAACAAGCAAAACCCCATCGACTTTCCTCATGGCTGCTAAAAAGAGTCTTGAAAGAGCTTGTCTTGTGAGCGAGAGGGACACCAAGAAGTACTCCTTGGCCTTAGACAGGTAACACAACTCTTTGTTTCCTTCACTGCCATTTCTGCATCAGAGCAATATGAGATCACCGATCTGCCAACCAGCTGCAGGTATTGAAGTCTGAAGAGTATCACCATGCATACATTTTACTACTTTCAAAATGTTTTGTTCATTTTTTTCCTTCCCAAACTTTCTTATTAGATATTTGAAACCTTTACTAGACAGCAGTCTGATGTGTCTGTGTCTGTGATGGATTGAACCAATCTACTGTTGAAGCAAGTGTCTCCTGCTATGTATTTTATAAGCTTAGTAGATTTATTGTAGGATGCAAAACCTCATCGATTATGCTGCAATTTTAGGCTGAATTATAATTGTGCGATTGACACCATGTTTGACTCAAGGCTCCTTCATGCTTGAATGTCTAAATTATCCACTTGGTTTGAAAGAAAGATGATGCTATATTCTTGTGGATAATCTATTGGGCTTAGAGTTAATGTACCTCTTGTGTGCCAGAGGTCCTGTGAGTAAAAGCTTGCTAGAGTGGGGAAAGATCCTCTGAAAACATATGATATACTGTAGATTGGGTTAAAAAATGACTATAAATGTCTATCATGAAATAGTTTTGCAGTTTAACTTATTTTCATTCTTCGTCTTGACTCAGACTAGCAAGTATTTTTAAAAGAAAATAGCTGCTCAGTTACAGCTTAGCACCTCTTGACATTTCCATTATCTCATTGGTTTTCAGGTTATTTATTGCTTGGCTCTCTTAAAACATGTGGGACAGAAACTTGGTGTAAACACTGTCAGTTCAAATAGAAATCTGTCTCTGTCTCTTCATGTTCTTATACTGGGGTCAGTGCCATCGTATTTTAGTCAATTGAACATCTGGGTTATTATTTAAGTATTATTACATGGCTCCATAAATATAGATGGCACTGTCCAAAATGACTTCTGTGGTAATATTTATATTTCAGAAAGATCCCGTATGATTCTGCAGTTCATTTTAGTTTTTGAAGACACTCAGTGCTTTTTGAAAGTTTGCAGTTTTGTGGGCACAGCTTCAGTACTTGAGGTCCTTTGGCCCCTTGCAACCTCTGGACACAAAGGACAGCTCAGGGCAAACCCATTATATGGTCCCCTGAGACAGGGACAGTTGTTAGGCTGCCTTGTGAGGAAGCAATTTTTTCCCTGGATCACCAGTAATGGGGAATATCCCTGGTAAGATGAGAGGTAAAATGCACACCAGGGGCAAGTATCCCTGGCAGTTGATCCTCCCATCTGAGAGCTGACTCATGTTCTGAAGGAGTCAAATTTTTTCTAATAATTATTTCTTAATTTAGGATTGAAATTAGTTGAGGTGAATTGCTGAAGCAATTGTGATTGTTGGGCTGATGCTGCAGCTACATGCAATAGCCCCTGAGATGGAGGGCTCTGCAGTGGTGGTCCCGAGGTGGCTGAGTGATGGAGGTGGCAACACAGCTCTCCAAAATGAAGACAACTTGTCGTCTAGCCATGTGACTTTTGTGCTGCATCTCCATTTTGCTTTTTCTGCCAGATGAAATTTGATTAACTGCACAATCTAATTACTCTATTCCAGAAATAACCAAAAATGGGGGCTGAGAGCCAGAGTCTCCCTCCTGTTGGAAAGAGCTGGTAGCACAGGGGAAGCCCTTGCCCTGCTCCCTGTTGCACCCAGCAGCTTGGGGTGCCAGCCCGGTGACACAGGGTGCCAGCCCGTGAGCCACAGCCAGCCCATCAGGGGATGCAGCCTTCTGGTCCTGGGGTCACAGAGCAGCTGCCTGCACAGCTACAGGTGTACTAAGCTAAGAGTAGTAATAGGCTTATCTGTTGTAGATGTGGTCTCACAAATCTGTCTGTCCCAGGTGCAGGACTTTACATTTGTTCTTGTGAAATTACAGATGGCTCCTGTTGAGCTCTTCCTCCAGACTCCTTATGGCAGCCTTGCCCTTCAATCCATCAGCTGCCCCTCCAAGGTTGGCATCATCTGCCAATGTAATCAGGGTGCACTGCACCTCCCCCTCCAGAGGAAGGCATTACACAGGATGGGTCTCAGGACAGGACACGACTTCCCACCAGACTTGAGGAAGGTTATGAACCATTATGGCTGCAGGGTCTGAAGCTGAGCACTCAGATCCTCCTGCTTCATGCAAAAGTGTTGTCTGTAAGTCATATACCATCTATCTTTAAATTAGATCTAAACTAGGTGTCTGAGGTAGTTTTGTTTGGTCTTTTCATAGTCAGTGGTGGTATTAAGAGAGAATTAAGTTCTTCTAATGATTAATCATTTATATTCTATTTTGTCTCTGAGACAAGAGACAAAGTAGGGGAAAAACCCAGCGGTGGGCAATGCTGAAAGCAGGAAAGTCATGTGGAAATGTTGGGGTTTGTCTTCATGCAAAAGTTTTTAACAGAGGGCATTAACATGACCTGTAGATATTCCTATGTATAGGCCTTAGACTCATAATTGGTTCCTGTGTGCCAGGCTCATACCAGCAGGTAAAAAGCTTGAAGTGAACCTGGGAGATTATTTCTTCAGGTGAAGAGTGATTTTCTATAGCAAGAACATAAGGAATATTTTCTTTTTCTCCCTTCCTGCAGGCAATATGAAAACTCTTATGAGATCAAAGACTCATCATCAAATAAAGGCTTTCCACCACTCCTTATCCTTTACAGAATCAATGCTCAGGAGGGTTATAGGTGTTTCTTGTGATTTCTGGACTGTTTTAGCTGAGGGCCCTGTGGTTATGTCTCCTTTGTACTGGCTTGCCAGCTGGTCCTAGTAGCACACAGTACTTTAGCAGACTCGGCAAACCCAATCCCATCGCCTTTGCCCTCCTGCAGGGGACATAAGGACCCTGCAGAAAGGACTGTGTCTGCCCAGTACTGGCCATATGCCGTCTCCAGTACTCCCACTTCAGCTTTGGCCACTTTCTCTGAGAAAGAAAATTAGAACCAAGGTAGTAACTGATATGAAGTAGAAATTAAATAACTAGGGCATCAGCTCAGAAAATTGATGGTTCAGAGGTATAACAATGATACACAAAATCATGAATGATGTGAGGCAGGTAAACAGGGAATAGTCATTTATTATTTCTAACAGTATAAGAACTAATTAAAATAGCAGGCAGACATCTTCAGAGTGACAAAAGACACATTGTTTTTACACACATCATAATTAAATTGTGGAACTCAATACTTTCAAGTCAGCTGGTTTTGTGGAATAAAGATGTGTAAAAAGGGGTTGGACAGGAGCTCTGGTTCAGAACTGGGGAGCAGTAACTCTCTGGGAATGTTCCTCTTTAGTACTTTGACATTATGTATTCCTTCATGCTTATGACAGAATTTGGATACTTGGCTCCATGCACCTCTGGTCTGTCTCCAGGCAGCTATTGTTATAGTGTTATGGAGAAGGAAAATTATTGACAATGCTTTTACCCATATAGGGCCAGGCCCTCAAAATGAGGCCAAATAAAATAACTAAGGCATGAATTCCTATCTAATGGAAAACTAAATGTATGCAAATATATAAATATTTGCCTTTATTTTGTGCCCTCAGTAAGGAAAATGAGAAACTGGACAGACAGGCTATTAACAGGGTCTTAAATACCTTGGAAATATTCAAGATTGGTACATCAATTGAAATCGGAATGGTGCCAGCATAAGGGATGTGACTATGGCTTTGATGAATTTTTCTCTGAAGGCAGTTTCATTATCCTTTCAGGCACCAGAAAATTACTGTTTTCCCTCATGAAGAAGATGATCTCCTGTGGAAAGTGCAGTGATTCCACATTTTCCTCTTTTGACTGGGGAACTCATAATGGTCTAGGAGGATAGCAATTATTCCCATAAGCCTGCAGATCAAGGCACCCAGCAGATCAAGTGAAAATAAACAGAAAGGAAGTTGTAATAAAAAGCTATTGCTAATGATTTGTGTGGAATCTGCAATATGTATTAATATTTTCTGCTTCCCCCTTCCGGGCATGACTCAGTTGGAGCCCTTCAGTGACATTCCCCTGACTATCTTTTTTACAAAGGAAAGAGAATCCAAACTGGAGAAAAGATTATGTTTTAATCTGTGACTTTGCACAGAGATCTGATGCTCAAAGGCTGTATCTTGCTCTAAAACACTATGAAGGGGTTTCTGGTCTAACACAGCTGATCTTTGCACTTTAAGCTTTTGATTCACACTTTTATAAAACTGCCTCTTAGATTCTTAGATTCTTTTAATTAGTGGCAGGCAGCTTTTGAAAGAGAAAAATAATGGTTACATACAGGAGCTGGCAGGAGTTTTCCCAACTCATCAGGCCAGATGCTGTTCTGCAAGTTCAAAGGGAGCAGTGAATGCTTCCCACCTCTGGCAACTGGGGCACTTTTATTTAGGTACCCTTTAGACAGAAAAATGTGACATTTGTGGGTTTATGCTGTCTCTGTTTGCTTTTGCATCTGTCCAGCAAGATCTGAGGGGCAGTGCTTTCCTGCCCCTCAGTGATGCCCCGAGGCTTTGTTAGTTGACAGAGAGACTGGAAGACAAAAAACAAAAGAGAGTGAGATCACAGAGTGACCTATTTTGCTAACAGCAAGGAAAGGACTTGGAGGCTCAGAATCTGCAGCAGTAATTTTGGCACTCCTGCCTGAGAGGCTGGTGAGCTGATCATGACTCATGTCATTAAGATGATTTTAATGTTCAATGCCAGCTGATGAAAATTGAGGTAAGGGGAAATTAATTTTACATGCAAACCATATAAAAGCATTGGAAGTTAACTCCAGAGAGAGATCATGAGAAAGAAAATCTTGCCTGCCTGGATCTCCAGGGGAGAGTGAGAGAACTACAGCATTTTATTCAGCCATCTGGAAGGAATTAATTTGTGGTACCTTCTGTGTCTAATTCATCAGGAAAATATTGTACAAAAATGACACAGTGCACATTAAGAACCTGATAAATGTAAAACTAAAGGACTGGAGAAGGACTGGCTGGTGGGGACCCCAGCTGCCAGATGGGCAGCCCATCAGTATGGGCAGCCCAGACAGTCCAGCTCCCATTTATTTGTTGTTGTGGGGAAAATAAAGGAAAATGCTGACAAAATGACTAAGAAGACTCACTGTCTCCAAACATCATGCATTAAATCTGACCAGTTGCTCTTTCACACATATGTACAAGGGGAATCAGTCATCTCTGCTGAGCAAACAGAGACCACATGCTAACCTGGCTGGGAAAGAGGCTGACTCAGGGGAACACCGCACCCTTGGAACATCTCAATAATATTTACAGAACCAAATCCACATTGATTATCTACAGTTGCAGGGCTTGGCTGCCTAGGTGTGTCTTCTTTCTCCAATACCTCTGTGGTGTTGATGAACATAAAAGGCCAAGGCATTCACAGCTCTGCAGGTGCCTTTGCCTCTTGCCCATCAGTGTGGGGCATCTGGCAGGACTTCAGACATGCTGAGCAGCTGCAGCCCCCTCAGGCTGCCCAAAAAAAGCAGCTGGAAAAAGCTTGTGATTTCAGTACAGTTTTTTTCTTGACATTGACTACTGCAGGTTGGCAGCCACCAGCTGATTTCTTTCCAGTGAGATTTTAGGCATCTTGACACTTCTATAAACAGTGCAGAAACACTACAGAAAGTCACCAGGACTCTTGTTACTTCCTGGAGCCCAGGTTTCCTTCACTCAGCTGAAGAAACAATTCTTCCTGGTCCCAGAGAAAAGTCTGAAGTCAAAAGGGGGAAAAGCCACTGGGGCAGCTAAGCTCAGCCCCACCCAGGCTGATTTCAGACTTGGAAAAAAAAGCGGTGGAGTTTGCTGTGTTTCTGGGTAGCCCCTGCACACACAGACCTCAAATAGCTGCAACATGTGGTTATATGGACGTTGTGTATGTGCATCTTGGCAGAATTCATCTTCTGGTGCCACAGTCTCAGTACACTGTGATCACATCAGGAGTAGCTCTGGCAACAAGGGTTGTATTGGGAGACACAGAATGGTTTTAAGTCGAGCCTCCTGGGACAAGCTTTAGAGGGGGCTTTTTGCCATTTGGGCTCCTTTTCTATTGAGAGATAATGAGAAGGGAACATCCTTGCTCACCAAAACACCTTGGGAGATTCTCTGAGTTGCTCTACTGAGAGCACCAGATGTTGTGGTCATCCAGGAGCTTCCACAGTTGCAGTGCAATGTGCTTGGCCCAGGAGCTCTCTACCCCCACCCTGTATTTCCTGTGCAGGAATCCTGAGAGGGACAACACTGAGGTTTTGTGGCAGAGCAGACTTGGCTGAGAAATCCCCTTGTGATGGAGCAATGCTCAAAGAGCCACTTCTGCTGGACTTCTCACCGTTCCACAAAATCAGTGGTGCAAAGGATTCAACATACTATGGAGAATTGATTTCTTTGATTTTTTAAATACCTTTGAGATTTTTTGGCTAATATTTTCTATGCTCAGGCTCTGCTGGAATATTGGTAGATTTTGTACATATGTGGAAATTTGAGATAAAATAGTTCTGTGTGCAAAGAGATGAGAGAAATATCTTTATCTGATTTTATTTAAGAAAAAGAAGTTTGGGGTGGTTTTTTGACTAGTCTTCCTGACAAAGCTGTTTGGAATAAAATCCTGACTTTTTTAGTAGAATTTTCTCCATGTTATGCTGAATTTGGTAGCTATTTGCATGAGGTACAACTTTTTCAAAGTCATGTGGTGTGCATGAGACACACAGGTTAAGAAAGCGACCCTGCGCTTCATAAACTGCTAAATGATGTAGGAGCGCCCAAAGAGCTGGGAAACACGGCCAGAGCACTCATTTCATGTGCAGCTCCGTCCCAGCGCCTTGCTTGTGCGAACAAGCCTCTTCTATGACCTGCTCTGCTGTTCCCAATGCTGCTTTTATCCTTTGAAAGCATTAATTACATAGTTTCTGGTGCTGTAGGACTAGACGCCTGAATAACCATGGTTTTTCTTTTCTAACCTTCTGTTTCTTTCTATCCCAAAGGATGAGCTGGCTTCAGAAGAATTCAAATGAAGAGAGGCAGCAGCAGGAAGCAGTAGCTAATCCAGCGTATCACTGTCACAGCTACTCACAGGCCTATAAGAACAGAAAGAGGGAGCAGCATCAAGCCAGGAGGAAGCTCTGTGTAGCATCAGTAATTTGCACCTTCTTCATGATTGCTGAGATAACAGGGGAGTATGTGTGTTCAAAAAGAGTCCAGTCAGGTGCCCAGCACAGCCACATTCTTCCCTTCACTCAGACTACAGGGACCATGGTGACAGGAGTGAACCCATCTGGCATTAAATAACTCTCCTTTGTCCTTTAAAAGAATTGGGAGGAGGAAAGGGTTTAAGTGAAATTATCAAAATATTTTCATATATTCATTCAAGGATTGCATCTGGGTAGGAATACAAAGATCTGAAATGGTCTGAACCGTTCTTCCAGGTCTTAAGCTTGACTAGAAGTGACTAGCATGTCTTAGCATCATGTCACAAAAGGTTTCTAATAAATTGGGTTACATTCTTTTTAAAAGATTAAAAGATTTTACATATTTATCCAGGTGAATGAGACCTCAGCACTGATGGAGGCTGCTAGCAGCAGGATCTGAAAATAAATGCAAGAGTCTTTACAAAATCCAGGGAAATCCAGGGCCAGATTAGCCATCTGTTTTTCTACAGTTAAGTCAGTGTATTTATATCAGGGCACGTTTATCTTTTAAATTGGCCTGCTGGTGTGTCTCTGGATCAATGGAAGATTATTCCCCTACCTAATTAGCTTTCACTTCTGAACCCACCCTACAATATCCAGTATAGGTATTTGGCTTGCTCATAGAGCATCAGCTTTCATTTTGTCTCACTGATAGGCTCTCTCCATGGATTCTGTGATATTTATATCCACCTGATAGTTCCTGGCTCTTTAATTTGCCCTTCTCTGCAGTGAGCTGAGGTAAGGGAAGGCATGAGGAATCCCACAGTCTTTTGCCATATGTGTTCCAGTCGATGTAACAAAAATCAGCCAGGAAGGCCTCTGAAACCCATATTTTCCCAGCTCAGACATCTCTGGAGCCCCATGAAAACGAAACAGAAAGGCTTTGTCTTCCCCACAGGTGAGAAGTGGAGGCACTGACAGAGTTGCTACATTTCTGCATTCTCCCCTGGCTGCCAAACCCAGCAGGGACTTCTCCAACTCTTCCCTCCCACGTACTCCCTCTGCACGAAGCCCCATTGTTTGTAGGTGACGTGCATTTCCCCCATGAAAACCGGTGCATGCTGCTAATCCCCATGCAGCAATTTCCCGTGCCAGAAGTAATGCATTATTAACAAAACCATATAATCTGTAGGCTTAAGTTTGGTGAATGCAGCTATGCTGGAGGATAATTGGAAGGACAGATGATATGTTAACTAAATGTTTCGTTTTGCTTAATGAATCATGCAGCTTTTTTGCAGTGACAGCTTAAGTAACAGGCTTGAAGATCGTTTTGCTTCACACCATTAAACTTTGACAAACCAGTTATTAACTGCAGTTACAGACAGCTCTCTGTGGAGATTTTTGTAATTATGAACCATACATTTAATTTTTTTAATCATTAGGCAAGACTGCTGTGCCTGATGATTGACCACTGAGTGACTGACAATTTCTACTGCTTGTGGTCTATAAAGCTATAAGCATCCATTGTAGGGAACGGTAAGTCTTAAAGGCCACTTGTTGGGAGTATTGATAAAAAGCTGTAAAAGCCTGTAACTATTACACACGTTTTGCTCCTGAAGATAAAGAATGTCTTCCCATCCCCTCCTTGCCCTCTAAGGGCAAACAGCTTCCGTGGGCATTATTATGCTAAACAGAAGAAACAAAGCTGCATCACTCTCAGGGAGGCTGAGAAGTTGTGCTTCTTTGAATACCTAGATCTTTCCTGATACTTTTTCACAAACCGTCTGTGCTGGCCATTACTGGTTTCTCAAACAGGGCACTGCTGGTTGAGCCTGATACACCACCAACTCTCTTTGAAAGACAATTATCTTCTGTTCTTCTAAGGCAGATCCATCACAATTTGCATAGACTTGGAGATATCAGTCAGACCAATACCATCCTGTGTGGAGCCCAGATATGAAAGTGCTTTCCAATTGTTTTTGGTGGTTAAGGACCAAATGTGGATTTCAAAGTACTTCACTTCCACTTGGGCAGTAGAAAGAAAGACAAACCCTGCATGTGGCCTCATGTCAGAGCAGAACGTAAAAACTTGATCAGTGAGACAAGTTGCTAAGTTAAGCAGACTGAGATCTCTGAAACTCACCCGAGGCATTAGTTATGCCATCAATACATAAAATAAAATTTTGCAAACATTTTTCAAAGACAGCAGGCTAGAAGCAAACTTTTGAGATGCTGTCCCACAGAACACGGCAATAGAGTATATAAAAGGGTTTTGCCCACAGCTTGTGATCAACATATCTGTTTGCTGAAAGATACCCGATGCCTGTCTTATTAACATCTGGGCACTGCCAGACAAGCCTTCTTCCCCCTGCTATGCACAACTGCCTCCCTCTTGAGATACAGCTACTCTGCAAACAGTGAAAGTCTAAGAGATGTGCCATGACCAAAAAGTATCTGCGCATTTATACTTGAGCATGTGCTGGGGAATACTTATTCTGATGAATTTTTCATTTTACTGTAAGGAATGAGATGCCCCCAAATTCCACAGACATGCTTTCTCTCTTTTGGGAAGTAACTTTGGGCAAAATTCTGTGCTGAAAAAACTTAGGTTGTTAGGTATTCTAATCTAAAATATGCATAGAGGAGGAAATTAAATAGACAGTCCATCCTGCTGGCACGAAAATGCTCCAACTATAAGGAAACAAGAGATATATCTACATGTCCTTTTGGCAGTGGTATGTTGCCAAAGATTTGAACGAGGCATTTTATTGTTTCAGTATCCGCACTGTAACAAATATACATCGTGTTGCAGTATCTGCACTGTAACATTTTATGATGTTTTATAGGCTTCATTGATTCTCATATGGGTTGTGGTCAGGAGAAATTAGTGAGCTGAAATTAATTAAATGACTGAAGAATGAAAATGATTGCCAAATGCAGAAACTAGGTGTTTTGGCTCTATTATTTCACATTTCTGATGAAAAGACTCCCCTGTTGTAATGAGTTGGAAGGACAGTGGGATCCTTGTCTTCTCCTGCAGCCACCAGCAGCTGGGGCAGTTTAAAGCAAACTTTTAGTTTATTGGATTTGCCTTTAGCCCTGAGACATGGTTAGAAGAATTTGGCAAAATAATGATATTTAGCTTATTGAGTAAAAGAAATAAAGAATTAAAATAACCCAAAATGTTTTGAATTTGGTGGGGTTTTTTCTTCAGAATCCACATAAATCTAAACCCCCACAGAGTAAAATTATATTCAGCCACATTTTTTGAGCTCTGGCAGGAAAATTAAGTTGTGCATTACAGATTCAAAATGGTAGATTTGTGCTGAGAACAGAACATTTTTCTCTATGCCCTCACTAAAATGATTGATTGCTTATCACAGTTCTCCTACGGGGACCTTTCCATGTATTCCTGTTTTAGTGTTGCCTGTGACAAATAGAGTCAGGCAGCAGGAAGAACATTCATATTTTCCTATAACAAATAGGAAATGAGTCCCATAAGCTAGGTCTCTGAACTGCTGTACATACATAAAAATATCAGTGTTCTGTGAAAAGATAGTGGGAGGATACTGGAAATGTGATTCCTAATATGGCTTTTCACAAAAAATCAGATATTAAAATAGTCAACAGTCCAATAGTAATATAACTACAGAACTAATGTATCACAACTCTTATTGTTCTTAGGTCTCTCTCTAACAAAGAAATCTGGCTTATGTATTTCCATTAGTTCATACCTTTCATTGCTTGAATGAGGTACAAAATTAAATTATCTTTGAAGATGTTTGGGTCTTGTGTATGATGACTGAAAATTGAGTGCTCCCTTTGATTCTCAGCAAAACAGGTCTTGAGTTTGATGTGGTTGGCTCAACCTTCTGACCAGAGCCATGATGTGGACGCGTGTTTCACACAGGTGGGCAGATCGCCGGGAGCCTGGCGGTGGTCACCGATGCGGCACACATCCTGGTGGACCTGACAAGCTTCATGATCAGCCTCTTCTCGCTGTGGCTCACCTCCAAACCTCCTACCAAACAGTTAACTTTTGGGTGGCATCGAGCAGGTAGGAAACACGTCACAGTATGAATATGTGGAATGGGAAAGAGAAGTTATCACAGCCAGGGGCTGGAGAACATGCTGATGTCCAACATAGGTCTGCAGGCATTGAGAGACAGTGCACTAATGTTCCCACGGGTCTCAAGACACAAAACCAAGAAAGACAGTGATTTTCAAAGAAGAGTCATCTCTTAGTTAAAAGCATGTCTTTCAGTTCATTATTTACCATAGTTTTGGGCTGGTGCTAACTTTGGTTGAAATAACAGTAACTTCTTTCAGTGACTTGAATGTGTGGAGGACTGAGCTCTCAATCTGTTATGAAACACAAGTTTCTATAAAAGCAACAATAACTATAAAAATGAGGGTTTGCTCCATTTCTAAAGCAAATTATTATTTTAAAAAGTCAGCAATGTTACATTCATAGAAAAGTGAGATCCTTTAACATTTACCCTTTTCTAGATTCTCTTCTTTCATATCTCTTTATCACTGTTGGTTTTTATCAGATGCAAACACAGGCAGGTTTTTTAAGCACTCTGTCCTCAACCTAAAACGATGATTTTACAGATGATACCTAATACCAAAAGCCTGACAATCAAACACAAGTGTTTTTATAAAAACAAGACACTAGCAAAATATTAACCATGAGAATCATTTTCTGGGAGTATGAGTCTGTTCAAGATTTAGACACGTAAATATCAATGCCTCCATGTACATGAGCACCTTTAAGCATGGGGTCCAGGTCTCTGATACATTCAACAGAAATCTTGACTCCATTCAGCCTCCTAAACATGGAAGTCCAGTGTCACATCTCTAGAATGTTTGAGGTTTATGCATGGTAATGACAGCTGTTGCACAAGACCCATAGCAGACTGCACAGGGTGCCAAGCACAAGACCAGGGCATGTCATATGTGACCAGACACTCACAGTTAAGAAACCAGTATTTTTTCCCAGTCAGTCAATGGAACAGGGAACTGTGTCAATCACTATTAATTTGATGTCCATTGTCCACAGGGCAAGCTTAGACACTTAGCTAATGCCTCCAGGAAGATAATTTAGTTGTCTCTGTCTGAATCTCATGCTGGATGTCTCAGGGCTCAGTTTTGTCGCTTATATGTAAATGATTTGTGATGTTTGAAATCCAGTTGCCACTCTGGAACTCTATGAGTCAATTATACACCTTGTGTCAAGCCATACATGGAGGTGTTAGTGTATCTCAAATGACTCTGGACGCCTGTGCACCTGAACCAAGGACTCAGAAGATAAATGCTTCAAGGATGTTCAGTAGGAGGGTCCAGAAAGAGCTTCTGACTCAGATGTCTGTAGGCCAAGGTTTGTTGGAGCTGCAGAAAGTACCAGGGAAGACATATGCCATAGTCATCCTGTCTTTCTGTAGCTTCCTGAGTGTAATCTACCAGCTCGGCTGGAAACAGGCTGCTGGGTGAGTGGGAGGTTCAGTATGGCTCAAGCATGGCTGGCATTGTGTAGACAACACACAGCTGAATTTTGCAGACTTAGTAAACTACTACTTAACATCAGTTGAGCCACCATTACTTTTTATGTTTATGACCTCTTAGCCTGGGGGGAAAAAAGTGAGACACCTCTCTTGCTAATGTAGGCAGGTTCAGCCACTTCATGTAACTTCATCCTCTGTTGGAACTAGATTATTTTTATTTTGTCATTGCAATGCAGAACTTCAAAACCAATCCTTTATTGCCTTTTTATCCTGGTAGCAAAGAGAGCCTTGCATCAAATGTTAGAAGCTATTTAATTGCATTCCATGATTGGTATCCTGTTTCTTGCTTAGTTTCCTGGCTATATTTTCAGTTAAATATGCAGGTGTGTACCTTAATAGAGTAGCCGAGGGCAGTCAGGTGGCAAAGTCACTATTCACTGACTACCAAGGTCTTGCAGGTGCAGCCCTCCATGTCACTGGAAGCTGTTTCTTCACTGCTTCCCTCAGACTGATAGATATTGTCACGAAAAGACTCTGTATGGCAGTGCTGAGGTTTAGCAGAAGCCATCTGAATGCCTCCTGCCCTCCATGCCAAAGCAGTGCAGCTACTTTCAGCAACACAGAAACACAATATTGAATAAGACTGATAGTGTGAGCCAAACTATTTCCAAGTACAAAAACTCTCTTGCACCTTAATTTCCCTCAGCTGTGACTCAGAGATTCCCACACAATCCTACACTATTGTTTGCTGTGCTCTGTTAGTGCTAGTAGGTCTGAAAAAAAGTAACTGAGAACATCTCAAGTGAAGTATTTAGCGCTGCTGAACTGGTCTGTAAGCTTAACTAAACTTCTGCTAAGATACTCCATTGAAAAGTAATATGTAAAGATGACTGCTAATGTTCTGTTGTGGAAGATATACCTAAATCCACACAGGTGAATGCCTGTGTTCACAAGAGCTCTTGGCTGCTTTCATGTCAATGATAGCACAGCCATCAACACCTTCAGCTGGGCCAAGTTTGCAGGTTCAGCCTATAACTTGCAGAAAAAAATTGTATTATTTATGTTTACTTCTATCTACTTTTAAGCAAAACTAGATTCCCCTGTTGGTGCACTTTCATTTATTACTTGCCAGTTTTAGGCAAAACAATTATTTGATAAGCATTTCCAGCCTGCAGAAGGGGTGATCCTCATAAAATTATGTTAAAAATCATAAGCTGTTTTAATGGATTGTCAGTGGAGGTCTGTGCAAATGCTTTCTGGTTGTCTACTGCCTTTCACTTTGCTGTGAGCTTGCATTTTCTTTGGTATTGTCTCGGTTGTGCTCATTTACCCATTCAAGTCACATGGCAATTACTAGTCCCACATCCTATTAAAAGCATGCTGCACATTCATATGCACTTCCCTGGACCTCTCCTATAACAGTGCAATAAAAGGTGGCCTTGGGGACTGGATTTATTTGAGCCCAACTCAAAGCCAATAGAGACAAAATTAAATTTTGCTACCCCAGGGAAAAAATAACTTCTTTTGTTCTCATCACAGCTAGTGGCGCAAAATGATTTTGTGGCAGTGGCAGGATGAGTTCCAGGATAAGTTTTGCTGACAGGACCTCGCTGGAGGCTGCTACTGTCTTTCTGAAGTGTGAGGTGGTGAGAGATGTGCAGAAACGGGGGAGGCTAATGGAGGGGGATTATGGCTGACAACGGGTTTGGGTGAGCTGTGCCTTTCTCCTTCCTTCAGACCTCTGCTCCTGTTGATGCCTGAAACCTAAGGCATCACTGTGATGAAGATAACCTTGTTGGGGGAGGAGGGCTGGTCTTTGGGGGTTTCACACCACACTGTCAGGGCCAGGCAAACTCCTTTTGCTCCTCCCAGAACTCCCCAAATGATCTTTTACGTCTCTCCAGTTTCTTAGAATGTTGCATGAACTCAGCAATGGAAAGGGCACAACAGTAGGAGCAGGTAGAACAGGGTTAGGCCACCCCATGCATAAGGCTACCCTGGATAGCCACTGGATTTGCTATGATCAGAAAGGAGGTTGACCCATTCTTTGTGAGCATCAAGTCTGCCAGCATACAAGAAGCAGCTCTCCTCTCTATAAAGCTCACAAACCTGGAACCATTATCATCAACCTCTTAAAATTTCTTGCATTCCTATTCTGACTCAAAATCAGATTGTTTTAATTCCTAGAAATTCTGGGAGCTTTGATGTCTATGATAATTGTTTGGATGGTGACGGGTGTGCTGATATATTTGGCTTGCATGAGGCTGCTACACCTGGATTACGATATTGATGCTACAGTGATGCTCATTACCTCTGCTTGTGCCGTGCTCGCCAACATCCTGTAAGTTATTTTGTTCTCCTCTCATGACATTTGAGCCTTGAACCTGCTGCTGTAATTCAATAAAAAAACTACAAAGAGATAATGGCCTCAAAAATATTAAGTGTTTATAAGTTCCATGAGGATATGGAAAAGGGTCAAAACGAGAGGTCCTGCTTCTCATTGAAAGTTGCAGCTGCTCTCCTCCTTTCTGTTAGCTGCCACCCTGGAAAGGCAATTTATGAATGTACAAACCCCAGGAAAAGATTATTCTCCATCTCACTTTTTATTAGATGTCAGAATATTCAAGAACTCTATAAAAAATGTGGCCTCATTAATTACCCCATTCACAGTCTTTCTTGATTACGCAAACCACTGAAAACCTAGGAATTATCTGCTCAGCCGCTCTGCATCTCTACTAGTGTGTCAGATTTTACTGTTCAGCATTCAGAAGTGAGAGGGGTGATGATGTGTATGACCTCACTGCTTTCAAGGATGCAATATATCCACTGATATTTGCAACTTTACCTGTCTTGCAGACTAAGTCTGATTCTGCACCAGACTGGCCACAGGCACAGCCATGGGGCACAAGCCAGGGAATGTGTGTCAGCGCCTCTGGAAAAGCCAGCTCTGAGCAATGCCAGCCTGCGGGCAGCCTTTGTGCACGCCATTGGAGATCTATTCCAGAGTATTAGTGTGTTAATTAGTGCACTTATAATCTTCTTTAAGGTTGGTTTTATTAGCTCATGTGCCTTCCCTGCAATCAAGGATAAGTGCTATTTTCACAGCATTGTGACACTAGGTACTATGTAAATATTTCCTCTGTCTTAATCATACACATTGTAATTGTGTCAAAGAGAATTATTCTTTTTCTTGGGAACTGAAATAACTGTTGAGAGTGTAACCCTTGCTTCTTGGTGTTTCAACTGGATGCTTTGGTGTCTCTCCCTTTCTTCATCTGTAGCACCTTCATTCCCTGTACTGAGGCTCTCTAACTGGCAAAGGAGGCCAGCATTCATTCTGTACTAGTTGAATGGGATATATTATTCTTTAATGTTAACTAATTAAAAATGACAATAACCACAAATAATGAAATTAACGAAGTGGTGTTTTCATATTTTTCTAGCCACAGTACAGAATAGCCGACCCAATCTGTACATTTGTGTTTTCCATCTTTGTTTTGGCAACTACCGTCCCGATTTTAAGGGATATCTTGACTGTCTTAATGGAAGGTAAGACCTGATTCCAGAATCAATACACTTACATTATGATTTTTTTCTGTTTCTTTCTCCATAATGATTATATATGCTAAAAAAAAAGTATAATAGCACATTTCTGAATCAGTTTCTGATATTCTCACGACTCTGATCGTACTTTAAACCGACTTTCAATTTTAATCAAAACAGTTTTCTACCATTACATTAGGTTTACACATATGCCAGTTTTTGTAAAAATCAGTGTACTAGTGTTTTGCTAATGAGCTCTGAGTTTCTTTTGTTTATCATATGTGTAGCATTTCTTTCTATCACCCCTTTGGCATATGAGATGCCTACTCACATTGTTCATTGTGTAGTTCCTTTACCCGTGTGAAATACATGTCTTTGCCAAGAAAAAGTGCTTTGAACTGTGTCTGTGAAATAGGCTGAGTGCAAGAAACAGAAGTTTACAGGATTTTCAGTTGCACCAGTCCAGAAAAACAAGCTATTGGAGCTTTCCAGTTGTGTTCAAGTGCATGGGAATAGAGAATTCTCAGCACAGCAGCAGCAAGAAGAGCCAGGCTTAGCAATATTTAGTCCTGTCAGATGTGGGCCTGAATATTTGTTTTGCAAGGCCAAATGACTTGAACAGTCACAGATGCATGTTTTTGCCTTCCTCACATTGAATAATATAATGCAAACTCTTTCTCAGCTATGAAGACATGAGGATTAAAGGGGAAAGTAGCTCTAACAGTGCAGGTTTTGAATGGCTACTCAGTGTGACTGCCTGAGTGGCTACTTCTGTCTTTCACTTGCACCTACTGCTGTTTCAATAAATAAAATATCCAATATTGTTACAATAGTCTCATTCTAGGGTTTTTTTGCCTTCAGTGATTGTGAGATAGAGATACTTCCATGTAGAAGTATACCTAGACAAGAGTGTGGCAACTAACTGTATTTTGGTTGCCAAAATATCAGATCTCTTGATTACTGGAAAAAAAAAAAAAATCAAACTACCAGGAAGGGGGAGCAACCCTTGACACTCAGGAGTTTCTTTGTCAAAGCAGTAACTCCCAGCTTCTGTAAACAGTGCTGATATGCCAAAGTCATCAGTGCTCTGTTCCCCTCTGCAACAAGCCCACTGTCCTCCTGAGCAGCTCTCTGGGGATTTTCCTATCTCCTAAGTAGCATATTCTGCCCAGAATTTTCTGAAAAGGGATTGGAAGCTGGAGCTGCTGTTTCAGTTTACTGATCCAAGTGGATTATGATGAGTATAGCTGTTCACATAGGCATAGAGATGCACTTATGAAAGATGTTGGTTCAAGGCCAGGACATGATCTGGCTAAATAGCTCACTACCATATGTAAACTGGACACCCAGATTGTTCCCTAAAACATGCTTGAGTCTCAACCTTCCATGGAGAAGTTTAAAACAAGGGATAAGATTCAATAGCACAGTGAACTCTGAAATAGATGGGCTTTCCAAAGCATCGAATACTTTTATAAAAATGATACATCTAAGTGAATAAAGGTTCACGATTCATTTTCCTCTATGGATCATCATTCTTATCCCTTAAAAATATTGTTTTCCCATTGTACTAGTTTGAAAACAAACCAGTGGGAGGCACCAAGTCAGAATAACAATTTAATGGAAATTAAAGAAAAGGAAAAAAAGTAAAAGAAAACACTGGTTCAAACTGACGGAGTCAAGATACAACCTGAGTCCCTGTTAGGCAGGGTGGTGGTAGCAGTCTGGTAGAATGGTGGCTGCAGTCCTCTGAAGCAGTGATCCTGTAGTAAAGGGGTCTGCTCTTCCTCAGAAAGTCCAGTGGTGGCTGTGTAGCTCCTGTCCTCTGGAAATCCAGTGGAAAGGATTATCTCTGGTGTTCAAAGTCCCAGATTATATCCAGGATGGGATGCTTGGTTCCTCCCTCTGGGTGGAGCATCTCACAATGGTGTAATGAGTCATGAGGCCAAGCCTTGATTAGGCTCATTAACAGAAGATGGTTTGGAGGGAGTTATCTCTGAGTCATGTGGCATGGCATTGATGGGCCATTAACAGAAAGATAGTCTGGGGGGAGGAGGCAAGGAAACACTGCCCCACCTGATTTCAACAGCTCATGAGGATGGTAATGGAATACCCTGCAACCCAGGACACCCATCAATTTCTCCTTTTCAGGAACATCAAAAGGATTTGCTTATGATGCCATAAAAGCAAGAATTTTAGCAGTTGAAAAAGTGGAGTCCGTTCACAACCTTCATCTTTGGTCTCTGACAATGAATCAAACTGCTCTCTCTGCTCACATTGCCACAGGTCAGTAAATTTCTATAAGCAGGGAGTAACTATCCAGCTGTTGTCTAGTAAAGGTCAGTCTTTCTTGATTCAGATTAAACTGACCATGTATCTGTTACTTGTCAAAAAAATTGTCATCATTTTGTTGGGAAAATAAAACCAACAATAATAACAAATAAAGCTCTCAGATCCTCCTCCCAGAAACCTTGACTAAACAACAAGGACCTCTCCTTAGCCCAAAACTTGAAAGCTGCAGAGGCTGTGGGGCAAGGAAATAAATGGCAAGCTATTTTTAATAAATTAAAAGAATTAGACTCAAACTGGATTTTTCTCACAATTTTGTCAAACTTGAAAACTGTTGGTCTCTACAAGAAAAACTTACAGGGCAAATCTGCATTCCTGATGTATCTCCCGCAGTAAAACAATCTTTTAAAATAGATGGAGTTTAGAAGTAGCTCCAGTTCATCTTTTAAAATATTATTTTAAATTGTTGTTCTTATCCCAGTTGACAAACTGTCCACTACCCAGGTCAATTTTCTTGCTTGTCTGTCTGCTTTTTATGTATTAAGAAAAAAAAAAAAGCCACCTGTGTTTGACCAAGGACAGGGCTAGAGGTGAAGTCCTCCATGGAGTCCCCACTTTCCAAAAACAGAGGGTCTATCAGCCACCCAAATCACTTGGCACTGCTGCTACTCCCTGACTGGATGAACTAATCTTTATTAAGTATTTCTGCTTTCCTCCAGTCTTCAGCCAAACTGAATTTCTATGGTGATTACTTTTAACTTAACTCTTGCCAAAATTGCATATTCCAACCACATTTGAATGAACAAATTTTGCTGACATGGAGGTTCCTGAAAGGAGGATAAAAAGGACAAGAAACACTTTTCAAACAAACTTCCTGTTCCAAGTTTCTGTCTATCCTAGAAGTATACAATATCTATACTCGATATCAATGTCTATATTAGAAGTATACAATACTTCTTTAAAGTATTGTCAAAATGTATGTGTTTTGATTATTTTCTGCTTACTATCTGTAGCAGACACAACAGACAGCCAGAAGATTTTGAGAGATATTACCCAAGTCTTGTTTGAGCACCACAGCTTCCACTCCATCACCATTCAGATTGAATCAGGACAGGATCAGAAAACAGACTGTGTCTTCTGCCAAGAGCCCAGGGATTAAAGGGAGCGGTGTGCTATGCCAAATAAATTTATCCCCTCTTACAGGTCAATGGAGACTATATGTGCTGGTTGAATGTAATTGATTAACAACAAATGGTAATTAACTGAAATAACAAGCCCTGCCATTGCAGGCAGAGCACGGGCCTTTCTTTGTTGGTATCATCTACCATGAGAGAACATGTAGTAGATCCAGCCATCAGCCAGATTGCCTGTCCATCAGCAGTTTCTTTCAATTACAAGAGGAATATCTAAATTATTCTTGACTAGACCAGAAGATCGGCAGTAAAGCAACATTTAGAGTGCCTGTCTGTAATTACAGGTAACAAAAACCAATCAACCTTCAAATTACCAACAGACAAATTATCACAGGTATAATGAAATGTGAGTTTGGTGTTATTAAAGCTCAACACTCAGGATGAAAGAGAAAATTTAAATTACCAAAGAGTTGAAGAAATCTGGGAAGGAAAGTGATGGTAGCATGTGCTTTCCCTGCCTTTTGGCAGACACTCTTCTTCCTGCCTATTAAGGGAAGTATCAGATATGTACCATATTCTTCTGCATGGATCACAAGAGAATTCATTCCGTTCATATTTGGCAAATAGCTCTTTGTTTTAGCTAACCCTATTTATTTTTCAGCCAGCCTTCAGGCAAACTCTTTCTTGCCAGGCATGGGCAGTATTCTGTACTATTAAGACAACCCATAACTCGAATAGTGCTGCACCATGATAAGTTACAAGAGAAGATTTGAGGTGGATTTCTGTGTGTCCATATCACAAGGTACCACTGAGTCATGGCAATAAAATAGTCCAGGTGCTCTTAGAAAATGAAAAAATAATCAGGGCAAGGAAAGACTGAGACCCATTGTGAACATCCTGTCTGATGTCATAGCTCAGAGTTCACGCCTGTGGGATGTTACCTAGTGACACTACTTCCCTGAAGTTATATCAGGTAATTGGAAAAAGCCTTTGGCATATCACACAGCCATTCACTTTAAAGGGAAGTGACATGCTTCTCCTTCAGGTAACTAATTCCCATGTTTCCTAACAAGATCTGAGTCATGGTTTCCCCGAGTGTTCCCACAAAACCACTCCAAACCACATGCTGCTTGCTCACTCCCACATTCCCCCTCCGCTTCCCCTGGAGAGGAGAAGCAGCGGCACAAAAGGTAAAGATTATAGGTTGGGATAAGAACAATTTACTGGAAACAGCAATGAAATAAGAGAATGAACAGGAGCAGCAGCAGTACCAATGACAGAGTGTACAAGAGATGAACAATTCACATGAGTGCTCACCTGTGGCAGTACCCCACTGTGCTGCCACACTACATGACCCCAAAGGGACCCTTTCCCCATCCCTGGGAAATGAGAGGAGGTGGTATAGAATAACCTCCAGGTCTTGGCCATGCCCCATCCTGGCTACTGCAAAAAATTAACTCTGTCCTGGCCAGAACTAGGACAATGTGTTAAATCTTCCTCTTTTACAAACTTGGCAATGCTTACAGCAGAACTGACAACAAAGAGTCAGGTCTTGCTGCAATCCCTCTATTTTTGTCCAACCAACTGAATTAAACTCTCGCCTGTTAGCAAAAGCAGGGCTTGCACTTCAAAATGCATGCTCCATTGCTCCAAAGAACTTCAATTCCGCCCCTGGCTGTAACAGTGCTTACCATGCAGAACTAGGCGTAATGTTTTCCCACTCCACAATTCTCTCTCCAACAGCTTTGGGGCTCACTTTACTAACAAGTTTGTTAGAACAAAATAAATTATATGATACCAAGTGGTACTGAGTTTCCAGAAACAGTAATGGAAGGACCATTGTGTTATTAAGGTATAAATAGACCTTGCTTTTTAGGGAATTCAGTTTTATTAGCAATAGGTTCACATTAGTTTTCTCCTTTATCATTCTAAGGAGATTAGAATTTTTTATTGGGGCTTTTGACTACAGATAATACATAATTATGTGATGATGGATTGATGTATTAAGCTGGCATTTGTTACCTGGTAGGGGAAACAAGAAATTATTCTGCTTAGTGGAAGATCTTAGTCAGGTAAACCTCCCACTGAAATCAGATGAGGTATTAAAACAAAACACCCGCTAGGAATTTCATGAGTATCTCATTACTTACCAGCTTGAAAGAGCTGAGGCCATAGCAGTGATATTCAGTACAGCAATAAAGACAATTCTTGCCCTTCACAGCTGAAACTCCAGAAGATAAGACACAAATAAATCAAAGCACAGTAAGAAATTCTAAATGAAGAAGTTAACTTGTATTTCAGCCAGTTTCTCTGCTGGTATAATTTAGCCTAGTTGCCTCCTACCAAAGGCAACTCAGCTGTGCTTGTCAGGCAACCTGAGTATTCTTTTCATTACTTAGAGAGGACAAGTTAATAGTGTGGCCATTATATGAAAGAAAATGTCTTTCTAAGTGTTTGGAACAAAATGAGGACACAGACCTGAATATAATAGGGAATTCTGAAGAGTTTTATGGTCAAGGACAATGTAAAAGATAGTGCATGGGTGACAGAAACATCCATATAGGACACAAATTCAGTTCTGAGATTAAGGTTGAGGTAGGGAAAAAGACCAGAATTTTAAGAGCAAGAGTAGATTTTGGAAAGAATTTAAACAGGCGATATGGTCTACTAAGAAAGTTATGTTCAATAGTAGAGCTGTGAAAAAGCTGGATGGAAGCAGCAGAAGAGGGACTGGAAAAAAAAAAATTCAGAAGTCAGTACCAGGACTGCTAAGGCTATCATGCAAATTAATTGAAAGTGGGAAAGTGTTTCATTATGTTTGGAAATTATCATTATTTGATAACTAGTTATCATTAGTTGTCATTATTATTTGAAAAGAGGAGCAGTGAAATATAAAAATGTGAGGAAAGAAGGAGTTAATCCAAAATAATGATCGGCAATGAAAAGGAGAGAGGGGCAAGTTGTAAAAATGTTTTAAGAAGGAGTTGAGGCAGCAGCTTCCATCCACAGTAATGTAACCTAGGTATGTGAGTAGTAAAGGTCAGGGCAGGATCAGGGAGGCAGAGGAGAAGTCTGGGTTTGTTAGCAGCAGCAAATGTATTTCAAGCAAAAAGAATTTAACCACATATCTTTAGCGAAAGCTAGAGACGTAAGGCAATTTAACATAAATATGATAGATTGAAGATGAATTTAGAGAAAATATTTACTTGTAGTTATAAATATTGCTATAAGGAGCTATGCATATGAATGTAAAATATATGTTTGTTCTTCATTCCTGTCTAAGTCTGATCCTCAGGGATATTATCTTGTTATAAGGTTGTCTTCAGAGTACTGTCTGACTGACTGGGGAGGATTTCTGCAGAAATGCTATTGCGATATGCAGAGGTCAGAGACAATTTCTAGACTTGTCTGCTTTTATTAACTTTACATCCTTTTGATTGTCAGAAGAATAACTACAATAAAACTGACCAAAAATTGTTAACTCTAAATTAGTCTTGGAACCACTGTGAAAAGGAAAAGTATTTCTCATGTAAGTGGTCTGTTTTCCATGCCTGATTGTTTTTTGATGGAGTTCAGTTCATGTGGGCAAGTACAGACTTTACTGGATAACCCATGCTGAAATTCTGTGAACATGTATGTACTCATTTTCCTCTAAATTTTGAAGTAGATATTATGCAGCTTGTAAATTATGTATTTCTCTAGTCCCCTAAAAGCAGTGTCTCTTTTTCGCTTTCCACAAGGATAAGGAGTTTGTAGAAACTCAAGACTTTTTGGAGTAGAAATCATGAAATAGGCAAATGCAAAGCTAAACTTTCCTCATTCAGCAAATTAATTGACAAAGAGCTTAAGTGCCAATAGTGTGCTGAGATGACCACCAAGCACCGACAGAAGTATTTATAATTATTCCAGCTGGGAACAGTTAAGACGCAAATCTGTTATTAACACCAATAGAATAGTCTCTTACTGTAACTAAAGTCATAGACATAGTTCTGTGATCTCCTGAGATGTTATTATGAGAACTGCATATGAAATCAAGGATTATATTTCCCACTTAGTGTGAGAAATCACAAAAGTAATTCATCATCTCCAGAGGAAGGCAAACAGATATCCCTGCCCATGGCAGCCAGTGGTGGGCTAAGGAACAAGAACTGTGCAGGTCTGCAATATGTCTCTTTCCATTGTCAAGAGGTTTTATCAATTTTGTCTCGGAGCATTTTCTCCTCTGCTTTAAAAGCTAGCATGCCCCAACACACATTCCCCAGTACCTTCACCCCAGCCACAGCAGATGTGTTCTCCTTCCTTTTTCATTCCTTTTGGCTATTGTTCCCTTCTTCTTTGCTCTTCTATTTTTCCCCATTTGTCTTTTTTCATCGATGCCTCTATTGCCCACCTATTCAAATTTCAATGCCAACATATCCTTTCTGCTTGCAGCTCTTCCCATTCCTCTTCAACCTGTGGTTAGATAAAAGCTACTCAGAAAGAAACTGCCTTTTGCTCCGTGTTTGTTGAAAATGTGGCATAATGACCCATCTTTTTTCATAACAGGAACTTAATAAAAACAAAGACCAACAGCCATTCCAGACATCACATATTAACTCATGTCCAGCACTGCTATATATTTACTTTGTACTACAGTTTAGAACTTTCATAGCCAGAAAATTATCAGAACTGTCTCCAGCTTAAGGTACTCTTTCATGTTCCTGAGCTTTCTGATAATCTCTTTCAGCTAAGAAAAATAAAATCCTTTCTCACTTGAGTACACACAGTTTAAGCAAGAAAGAAATTACAGACTTCCAGTTGTTTAACTGCCTCCTTTGACTTCTCTCTGTTTGGACTTTGTGTCAGACAGTCAGTGTCTAGCAAGAGTGCACTGCAGCAAAGGAAGTTTTGGATAGCAGCCCGCTGAGAACAGTGTCTGGAACGGAAGCACAACAGAGGGTTTTTAACATGGTTACTGGTGCACATTCAGAATTTTCCATCCCAGGTGTTATGTCGATGAGAGACATGTCTGCTTTTCACTACAGTCTCAGGGTTTGACTTTCGATTTTTGAAAAAAAGGATGGAAAGAAATGAATGAACGGAATCTAGAAGGGTTGTATTGTGAAATGTTCCTGGTGGCAGCAGAGACATTTTACCCTACAGCTTGCAGTCTAACAGCAGGGCTCTGTAGCTTTGCCTCCCAAACTGCACCGCCGCATGCTCTGCCAGCTGTGCTGTCTCTCCTAACGCACAGCACAGAAGCTGCCATGGCATACAATGAAAGGTGTCCTGCTGGGACACATGCCATGTGACTCCTCGCATGCTATGGCTACGAGCTTCTCACCTACAGGGACTCCTCATGAATTGCAAGGGCAGAACCATCATCCAGGCTTTGGTGAAGCACTGACTTCTTTTTTCCTACTGTGTCATTATATTCTGTACTAATTTTTTTCTTGGAAACTGAAGCTGACTGGAACAGTTCATGTACCTTCTGTCTAAATAAGAAAGAGCAGGAATTCATTAATCATGGCACAACCTGCTAATCCACAAAGAGGTACAAGGCACTCTGGGCTAGCTCCTGGTCTAGGCAGTAGTTCTGAAATTAAAATGCTTGGAAACAGTGTGCTTCCCAGCAGCAACCTGCAACCTGGGTCTTTAACTTTTGGCTCCTGCCTTGCTTTCTCATTTGCTGACAGGCAAGCATTAGCAGTGCTTTGAAAGACATGCTGTGCTTTGAAGGATGTGGTGCACTTTGAAGGAGCAGCATAAACAGCTGATGAGCTTATAGGGACATTGCATCCAGCCCTTCTCTACCATACAGATGGTTTTTGCAAAAGCAGATCCTTTGTAGGATGGAAAAAAATAGTTATAAGGGTATAAATGGGAAACCCCATGGGCTGCAATGCTGTCACGGTACCAAGCACCTGCGAAATGGCTGGGAATGAGCTGCAGAGATGTACTCTGCCTGCAAAGGGGCACATTGTCCCTCAATATGCATGAGCAGCAGCAACAATTCCACAGGAGTACCGACAGGAGAAGAGTGTGAATGTGAAATGAAATTTAACAACTGCCTCTGCCCTTTCAACTACACTTAGAGAATTAAATGCAGAACCAGGGAGCACAAAAAATGTTCTCTTAAGAAGAATAGTTTCGAGTTTCTCTGAGTACTTTCTGCACTGTGAGTGTTTTCAAGAATTGATCAGGCACACTCATTTCTATGGTGTATTAGCAGAAAATAGCTGGTCATCCATTAGTCCCCTGCTGAGTTTCAATTGCAAAGATGTGACTGAACGCTGGTATTAACTGTGACAGAGAGGCTTAAGAGCCATATAGACTTCAATATTGTACAAAAGACGTGAGTCAATAAGGCTTTTCAATAGTAGTTTAATGTCATTAATTTGTATTCTCCTAGCGTGCAGAGTGTGTAGCAGGCACAGCTCAGGTTTTTGTGGTCAGAGATGGGCTCTGCTCTACCAGGGCTGGAGAGACCAGGGACAGGACAGGGAACATGATGAGGGAAATCTGAGTGATTTTTGTGAGGTCATATCCAGGGTCTGTGGTGGAAGCCGTTATACAAACCAGCTTTCTCTGAGCATGCTGCCCAGGAACAGACACATAAGTCAGCACTTACCTGTATGGACTGGGTTGCATTAGACAGCTACATACTTTAATATTATGGGAAAGAAGAAAGGACAGTCAGAGAGGACTTAACATCATTAACAAAAAAAGGGATACCAAACACAAGACCCAAGGAGGAAAAAAACCAACAAACCAAAAGCTTCTTTTAAAGGTGCCAAGGAAGGTGTATTGGAACACATCACATCATATTACTTTGTATTTTATTTTTTAGCAATGTGTCCACCTAAGCAGGCTGACTTTGAGGACAACCAAGGGTGTGCCTTTTTGCCCTGGGAGAGTCTGCAGATTTTCAGGAGGAGAGATTTGTTCTCCATGAGCCCTATGTTACATCCCCTCCATAATGTCCAAGAAAGGGAATGAGCCTGAATAGTGACAACACAGTCAAGGATACAGACAGCAATGAACACAGTACTTTTCTTCCTGCAAAAAATATAAAAACCATTTTATATTTATCATGGATATGTCCCATCCTTTCTCTACCAAAAAAAGCATTGAAGACCTACCCAGCCAGGCACATCACTGAGCCTGGGTTGAAAGCATGAGTCACTTTCTTTACTAGAAAAATTAAGTTTTATTTTTATGATCCACTAAATGGTGAGAGGAGACACCCTGTCATGGAACAATAAATTCAGGCTTAAATCCTGGGGCTGGAAAAAAAGATTTTATCTTTCCTTGTGTAATTCTTCAGGCAAATTTAATTTTCCAGAGAGTATTTTAAGCCTCAGCTAACACAGTGTTATTCCATTTGGTAGTTGCCTGCAGAATACTATATTTTGTTTCACCTTTTCACTTCTGTAATTCCAGTTCTTTCATAAGAAATAAATGCCTATTAATCAGGCTTGGGTTATTGTAATGAAGGTAATGTCCTACTTTGGTTTAAAAACCTATATGAAAAAACCCATGCATGAAAAGGAAATATTGCCACCATTTTAGGGCAAGGACATGGAAGAAATTAGTCCTGGCTTTGCAGGCACGGTCTGTGCAAACCTGACACAAGGGCAGGTCTCACTTCTCTAGCATTACTGCATCCCTGAGGAGCTCATCTGTAGCTGCTCAGTAGTGGAGGGTCCTCTGAGTGTCTTGAGCATGAACTTCAAATCCCCAGGAGTGTTGTGTTTCCCTGTTGGTAGGTTATATGTTTGGGAAGTCCCAAGGCTGAGACAGCTTTCATTCTTCCTGGTCACCCACTCCTTCTGTGGTGACCCAGCTTGGACATCATTTGTGCATCAGCCATGGTGAAGAAGATTTTGGTGTCTTGGAAAGCCGCTGCTGGGACCTGGTAAAGATTTGTTCTTAAGCAGCTGTCATTTATGGCCAACCCCAGGGATCAAATGCATTCTGTATAGACACTGCACCACACCTTGTTTACAGCTTTCCCTTCTCTGAAACACTGACCTGGGTTAAGTGAGCAATGAAACACTGAAAAAAAAAAAAAATTGAAAAAAAAGTGGATTATTAACTACTAAAAACCAGCAAAGCACTAGGAACCTTCTTGGATTATTTTTCAATGTATGTAACAAAACATTATTGAGAGGAAAGAATATAATCAATACAGAGGAGCATTATAGCTAGCTGTGCAGCAATTTAATGTGAGAAATGGATTAAGGTGACAGGAAAAGTCAATGCAGTCTTAAATTAAAGGTGAGGAAAGTCAATGAAAAGTCAAAGCTGGTTAGGAGTCCATCAGGTAAGAGAGGCTAAAGCTCTGGTAAGTACAAAGTGCCTCAGAAACCTTACCTTATCACTGTAGCTCTGTGTTTTTCATGTTTGTTCAACAGAGTAACTGGGTATGTGTTTGTTCTCAGTTTGAACCATTAAACGATTTGAATTCATTGAGCTATTTCAAAGAAGATTTGCAAAAGTGAAGAAGTCTGGGGTTTTATCTTCTTTGTTTAAGGAATAAAAATGTGGAATTTTCCCTCGGTGTTATATTTGCAAACCAAAGTCACTGGAGAATAAACAGGATTATAATGTTGCTGGTACCAGAGCAGACAGCTTTGGTTAAATAAAGTAGGGATAATTTTTACCTGCAATTTTAGCTCAAATTGTAGCTTTGTTTTGTTATGTGAAAACAAATTATAAGGAAAAAAATTTGCATTTCAGCAACACCTCTGCCTTTAATTCTCTGGGGTTTAGGAAACCCTTTGATAAACTGAGAAATCCCAACCTAATATTTCTCTTATTTCTTAAACAAAAACAACAAACAAACAAAAACCCACCCCCCCCCAAACAAACACCACCCCGCACCCCCCCCCCCCGAAAAAAGGCTGTGTCTCTAAATTTTGTTGTAATACTCAAAATCATGGATATTCAACAATGGTTGCTGTCAAAAGGCTCTGCTCTTAAGTCCTTGATTTCTCATACTCCTACTGGAATATAAGGCTGACCAGAAAAACCTCAAAATGTCATGTCCCATGTGCTATGATTTATATGCTAATATCTTGCGTAGCTGTTGAGATTTCAATATTTTTTAAGGCTTTGACCAGTTCACAGCAGGAACCAGCACTGCTAGTAACACGGAGAAAACATACTGACGAGGAGCATTGGATTCTAGGTCTTTGGTTGCTCAGTTGTGTTTTTGTAGCTTCATTTTTGATGATGCTGAAGTTTCAAGTTATGTGTCAAGCTACCTGTTAGTGTTCAGGCAGAAGCAGCCTAGAAAATCTTGTCTTGCAATTGCCATTACCTGAGATGTCAGGCAGAGCTTTCTCTTGCCTTTAGCGTCTCCCAGGTGTGCAACAGAACTTGAAGGAACTTCCATCACTTGCACCTACTGATGCCAGAAGACAGGCCGTTGTTTCAGTGCAGTCTTTGCTCCGTTGACGCTTAACACTTGCCCCACTTACTAGCTATAGTAGTCACCAATTATTTGTTCTCTACTTAAAAAAAGCTGCTTTACCTAGACATAATCTGTAGCATAAATGCATGTGAATCTGGCCTTTAAGCCAGGACCAACAGGTCATATTTCAAAACACAGCACTTTGTGACATGAAATAACAGTAAATCCACACTGAAGTAGGCACCATGTATTTCCCCCCTTTGCAGGTGACCAAACTTTCTGACAAGTAACAGAGATTGAAATCTCTGCCATCACAGAACACAGATAATGAAACAAAGCAGTTAGCATATTGGGGCTAGAAATTTTGGGGGCTGCCAGTGTTCAATTCTAGTTTGCAAACAATTCCTTTGTAGTACTTTGAAAACAAACCAGTGGGAGGCACCAAGTCAGAATAACAATTTAATAGGGAAATTGAAAAAAAAATAAAGGCAGAAAACACTGGTTCAAACTGAGAGTCAGGATACAACCTGACACCCTGTTAGTCAGGATGGTGGTAGCAGTCCGATAAAATGGTGGCTGCAGTCCTCCTGAAGTGGTGGATGTGGTTCTGTTGAAGCAGTGATCCTGTAGAGAGGGGCTGCTCTTCCTCAGAAGGTCCAGTGGTGGCTATGTAGCTCCTGTCCTCTAGGAAACCAGTGGAAAGGTTGTTTCTGGTGTTCAGAATCTCAGATTATATCCAGGATGGGATGCTTGGTTCCGTCCTCTGGGTGGAGCATCTCACAATGGGGTAATGAGTCATGAGGCCAGGCATTGATGGGCTCATTAACAGAGGATGGTCAGGAGGGAGTTATCTCTGAGTCATGTGGCAGGGCATTGATGGGCCATTAACAGAAAGATAGTCTGGGGGGAGGAGGCACTGCCCCACCTGGTTTCAACAGCTCATGAGGATGGTAATAGAATACAGTGCAACCCAGGACATCCTTGTACCACAAAAGCAGAAGATAAAAAGAGTTATAACAGATGTAAAACTGTAGTCTTGTCAACTTTGTTGACTCCTCTGACTGGTGGGGTTGAAAGTGCAAAGGCTTTTAGGTTGAAAGGCTTTTATTCCAACAGCTAAACAGCACAATGCAGTCTAGCTCCCACAGAAACCTGGAGAAGAAGATTTGCAAAGAGAAGACTTCAAGTCTCAGTTTGCTTGCTACATGTTTTTCAATCATTCTGTCAATCGTTAACAAGAGCACACACAAGAAAGGCAATGGGCAACCGCAGGTCATAAGCACTGATTTATTTACTCACTTTTCTTGTAGTGGAATATGGAAGAGGTTTGAAGTCCATGTCAGTGGTCATGTTGCTCTCTAACAGAGAAATGTATCTTGCTATTTAGAAGTAAATATCTGCAGAAAGTCAGAAGTAGCAACAATCACCAGAGTGGATTGATTCTGGTTATGTAGAAGTATCTATTTTAAATTACTATCCAAACCTTCTTCTTTTTACAGTGAAATTAAATCCAGACTTTTCTCTAAGTTTAGTCAGTTCATCAGCAGACTTATGGGGAATTTGGGCTTAGGAGACCACCCCAACTGACCTGTTTCTGCATCTGAAAACACCATGAAATACAGCGTGGCAGCCTCAATTACACTGCTCTCCTATATAGACCTGACATTTGGATGGGAAGTGTGTTTCACCCAGTCATACATGCCCCATTCACAGCTAACACAAGTGGCCTCTTGATGCTCAGGACACCTTTGGGCTGGGGATGGCTGTGGGCAATAAATTTCATGGCAGATACATGACATTAAGCCTGTCCTTGGCTTAAGTTTTCTGACTGCTCCAAAGGCAGAAAGAGTAGACAGGGACTTGAGAGCATTTTCAGTGAGCTTCAGACTCACTGCTGCTTCATAGCCTCTTGCATGGGCGTTTGTTTTTGCCATTTCCAGCCTAGACAGCAGAGCTTGGGGCACTCAGGGGAAAGTTTCAATGTGTCTCTGTGGCAATGGTATCACTGACACCAAGCTGCAACATCAGTGAGGGCTTTTGTCTTGCTCTCGCTAGTCTTTCAAAAAGTGCACATTAACTCTTCTTGTGAGGGTGTCCAGAAGATTTGGTTTTGAGAAAAGTAAGTAGGGCTAGAAAGCTGATTGCTGAAGTATTTAGAAATTTTAGTTGCTTAAGGGAAGAAATAGAAACTAATGAGGAAGGACATGCCAATTTTAATGTGATGTTGCTGCACCAAACACAGATTTGCAGAGATTTTAAAGTTCATGGGGTGTGGAAGAGTCATGCTTATACTTCTGCTAATATCGTTCATATTTAACCTTGCCCTCATAATCAACCTAAATTAAATGAGTTTTCAGTCCACAAATCCATCACATACATATGATGTTCTAATCTTACTCACACACCAAGGGAATTTGTTTCTCTAGCTAAATCCCTAACACAACATTATATAGATAACTTGACAGCTTATGTAACAAGCACAGTTTGGGTTGGTGAATGTGTATGGGGAATGTGGAGAAAAGGAAAAAAAAGAAGTAGGTTCATAAAGGAGGGAAAAGTGTACTGCGAATTATTCTACTATATAAATATTTCCTTGAGCTGCAAGCATGCCAGTGTGGAGTGAGATGAAGGACCAAGATTAATCTGAAAAACAGAGTAATGCTTAGTTCTTAGGGAAAATCAAGGTGAAATGCTCTCAGTTCTAATCTACTTCCATTTACCTCATTTGACTTTCTTTCCTCAGACTTCAGAAGAAGTAGGCTTCATCACAGCAGAGTTTTATATCTTTTTATTTTATTATAGTTATACCATATGGCCTTAATCGCTTACTCTTGTCCTCCTAAGAGTCTGAACCATCAGTTGCAGCTGAAACATGTAACATTTTACAAGATTTCCAAAGACCTTGTCCTTCCACTGGAATAAAAACCCTTAAGGGGCATAGCACGCAAAATGAACAAAGCTTTTATGCTCCAAGTGTGGATTTAGCTGTCACCCATAGTGCTGTCATTCAGTCCCTTCCTTCTGCCTGAAGGTGGTCTGGTTATTGCTCAGGACTGTGAAGATCCAAGCAGGTCATGCTACTACCCACTGTAACAGAAGCTGGCAGCAAGGTGTACCACCTTCCCATTGGGTTTTCACTCTGCCAGCACTTCGGAAAGAGAGAATCTCCAAGTATGGAAATCAAAAGCCTTTGAATCAGCCAGTGAAAACACCCTGTTTTCCTGACTCTTAAACACCCAGAATAATAAATCTAGTTGGAGGGGACTTGTGGAGGTCACCCCGTTCAACATACAGTTCAATGCAGGCCTAATTAGAGTAGGCTGCTCATCTCCAGCTGAGTTTTAGATCTCTCTAAGGATAGATATTCCACTCCTCTCATGGCCACTTATTCCAGTATTTGATCACTGTCACGATAAAAGTTTTCCTTCTATCAAAGAGGAATTTCCCAAATTTCATATTGAGTCTGTTGCCCTCTGATCCTGTCTCTGCACACAGCTCTGAGAAGAGTCTGTGTCTTCTCTGCATCCTCCCATTAGCAGTTTCAGGTAGCAGTAAGATCTCCCTGAACTATCTCTTCTCCAAGCTGAAAAAAATCCAGTCTTCTGCCTTTTCTCCTAGTCATTTGCTTGAGCCCCTGACCATGTTGGTGTCCTGTTCACTGACTTGCTCCAGTCTGTAAATGCCTTTCTTGTACTGAGGAGTCAAAAATCATAATCACAAACAAGACTTTGATCAAAGGAATCATCCGTAAAAGAATAATGAAATCTCAGTAGGAACTTTGGGAACCTGTATCAAATCTTTCCTTAGTCTTATATCAGGACATGCCTATCTTAGCACTAAGATCTTAACAGGTTAAGATGAGTCAGTCTGGAGTACAGACTTACAAGAAGCACCAACCTTACCCATGAATTCTCATTGGAAGCTGAAATTGAGGCCTTCATATAAAGTTTAATATAAAGATGAATGCAATCTACATCAATTCACTGAAGTTGTTTCTCTAATCCTCTTATGTGCATCAGCCCTTCTCCCTCAGGGGACATAACACACACAAAGTGCTTCATTATCTTTATTCTTCCAAGCTTAACTGAAGCAAACTCTTCACAGATGAAGGCAGAGCCTTTTCCAGTCACAAATTTACTGAAAAGACTAGAGGAGACCTGGTGAAGTTGAGAAGGTTTTTGTAAGGCAAAGGCTGATTTTGAAGGGTACTTGTTCAGAAGAAGCTGTTTTGACTTTTCTCACTATTACTGTTAGCAATTTCATCAACATGCAGCTTACATGCAAGTAGCAAGGTCACTGTTGTATGTTACAGCTTCAGAATCATAGAATTGGTTGGAAAAGACCTTTAAGATCCTTGGGTCCAACCCTTAGCCTGTCACTGCCTGGTCCACCACTAAACCTTGTTCCTAAGTGCTACATCTGCACATCTTTTAAATACCTCCAGGGATGGTAATTGTTCCAATGTTTGATAAGCCTTTCCATGAAGAAATTTTTCCTAATATCCAATCTAAACCTTCCCAGGTGCAGCTTAAGGTAATATCCTCCTTTCCTGTCCCTTGTTACCTGGCAGAAGAGCCTGACCCTGCTGGCTACAGCCTCCTTTCCAGGAGTTGTAGAGAGTGATAAGGTCTCCCCTGAGCCTCCTTTTTTCCAGGCTAAACACCCCCAGCTCCCTCAGCTGCTCCTCATCAAACTTGTGCTCCAGACCCTTCACCATCTCCGTTGCCTTTCTCTGGACACGCTCCAGCCCCTCAATGGCCTTCTTGTAGTAAAGGGTCTAAAATTGAACCAAGGATTTGAGGTGTGGCCTCATCAGTGCTGAATACAGGGAGGAAACCTGCTGGCCACACTCTTTCTGATACAAGCCAGGACACTACCAGTCGTCTTGGCCACCTGGGCACACACTGGCTCATGCTCAGTCACTGTCGACCAGCACCCCCAGGTCCTTTTCCAATGGCACCTTCCCAGCCACTGTTCCCCAGCCTGTAGCACTGCATGGGGTTGTTGTGGTACAAGTTCAGGACCCAGCACTAGGCCTTGTTGAACCTCATACCATTGGCCTTGTCCCGTTGATCCAGCCTGTCCCTTTGTAGACCTTCCTACTCTCTGGCAGATTTCAACACTCCACCAAACTTGGTGTTGGCTGCAAACTTTCTGAAGTGGCACTTCATGCCCTTGCTCTTATCATTGATAAAGGTATGGAACAGAACTGGTCCCGGTACTGAGCCCTGGGAACATTCAGGGTGCAGCTGCCAACTGAATTTAACTCCATTCCCGACCACGGTCTGGGGCCAGCCATCAAGCCAGTTTTTTACCCAGCAAACTGTTCACCTGTCCAAGCCACGAGCAGGCAGTTTCTCCAAGATAATGTTGTGGGAAATGGTATCAAAGGCTTTACTGAAGTCCAGGTAAACACATCCACAGCTTTTCCCTGATTCACCAGGAGAGTCACCTTGTTATAGAAGGAGATCAGGTTGGACAAACAGGACCTGCCTTTCCAAACCCCTGCTGACTGGGCCTGATCCTCTGGTTGTCCTGCATGTGCTGTGTGATGGCACTCAAGACAATTTGCTCCACAACCTTTCCCAGCGTCAAGATCAGACAGCCTGTAGTTCCCTGGATCCTCCTTCTAACCCTTTTTGTAGATGGGTGTCACATTTGCTAATTTCCAGTCAACTGTGACTTCCCCAGTTAGCCAGGACTAATGATAAATGATGGAGAGGGCTTTGCAAGCTCTTCTGCCACCTCCTTCAGTACCCTCAGGTGAATCCCATCCAGCCCCATGAACCTGTGTGTGTCTAAGTGGTGCAGCAGGTCACTGGCCATTTCACCTTGCATTATGACATCTTCTCTGTCTTCCAGCTCAGGGGTCTGCTCACCTGGAGAACAACCGGTCTTAATGTTAAAGACTGAAGCAAAGAAGGCATTAAATAACTCAGCCTTTTACTCATCCTTTGTCACCATGTTTCCCCTCACATAATAAAGGATAGAGATGATCCTTAGCCCTCCTTTTATTGCTTTTGAAACCCAAAAGAATGCAGGGATCGCCTCTTTTAGAGTCCTGGCACAAGCTGGAACTGACCAAACATCTGGTTCACCCTTGGTAAACTGTGCTTGTTAGTTCATATTTGGTTTTCACAACTGTTTCTTTTACACTGCATTCTGTAAATCTGGAGAGTTTCAACATGTCCTTTGTCCCCTTTGATGTAAAAAACCCTGTCTACGAAAATACTTTTTTCTTTAATTTTCAAGGGCACTTTTAAAGACTTCCCCTCAGCCACTCTATACCACAGAAGCGCCCCAGGACAGCTGTAAGGTCTCTGTTTCCCTTTATGGAAAAAAAAAGGGATTTTTATTCTAATTAAAAAATTTAAGCCACCAGTAACAAACAGTTATCAATCATGGTTCCCATTTCAGGATGAAGTATTATTGACATGACCAAAAAGAATTGTACCCATTTCTTGCCCAAAATTTCTTTTTTTAATCTTCATTTTTATTTTAAGATAGTTTGTTTCTCCAATAGAAAAGATAGTTTCATCTGCAATAAAGCAGTCAGAAATGGTTCCAAGTTTTCATTTTTTAATAATTTGCCAGTTATATTCCATAATTCCAGTGCTGCTCTCTGCACTGATCTCACATCTATTGGGAATTTTCTGTGTACTTGTATTCAAATGCAGGCTGATGGATTCAGTAGACTTTTGCTATTTTGGAGCTTTTCTTTTTCCTAGCATTAAGAGAAATCCCTTCAGTTCAGAGTGTAGAGATTTTAACTGCTAATACCTCAGGTAGCATGAGGGCTGACTCCATGAGTAACCAGAGTGGCTTGGCATCTGTGATGGAGAGAAAACATAAATTACTTTGTTTGCAGGATCAGAGTAGCATGTTTCCTCTGCCTTGGATGCTTTCCGTGATTTTAAAAGCAGAGCACTTAACAAAATATTATTTACTTTATCACTGCATCTAATCACTGATATGCAATGGCATGTGGAAAATCTATGGTTTTGCTGGGGCAAAATTATGTAGTTATCATGTGGTGGGGGTTTGTGACCTTGGCACCATGGAGAAATTTTGCTGATCTTACCCAAATGCCTTTTGGAACCTGTCCATTGGAGAAGGAAAAAGAAGCAATCTATAGGAGCCATTTATCAAGTATGGAAAAAGAAAAGGAGAGAAGGTCACAGGTATGACCTTCTTTGATCTCTTCCACAGCCTGTGATGTAGTGGCACTAAACAACTCCTGTGCCAGATGCATAAGATCATGACGATGACTGTGTAAAGGGGAAACAGATGAGCCCACAATGGCCGTAGCAGAGAACCACAGCATGTGCTCACCAGTGGTTGATATATAACACACCACAATTATAAAAAGGCTTTCTGATAATCTTTTCAATGGCAAAATTTTGGGCATTTGGAATGCTCAGGAAGATGACTCAGTCTTCATTGATAACAAAGCATAGCTGTGTCATGTTTGCTGACTACCTTGGCTAACTGCTGTGCAGATAAGCAGATACCCATGCCCTGACATGCTGTTGGCCAGGCTGAATTATGTAAGCCATTACCAATGTATAATTTACATTGAAGAAAAAACAACAAATCCAGGGTCTTGTTTTCTTTACAACTATGCCTTTTACACTGATGACATGAAGTCCTACTTGTGACTATGTGGCAATGCTGAGAACCCAGAAAGTCTTCAGCTTCTGAAATGCAATAGAATCTGCCTTAATTATTTGGGAAAGAAGAGACTCCACACCACAGGCAAGTTGAACAAAGATCTTCAAGTCTGTTGGGCTACAGAATGAGCATTTTGTGAACAGTCTCAGGCCAATCACCATCTATGACTGTGTAAAAATTACAAGAGCAAGAAAATCACTTTCAAACAAAATATGGGCAAAATACAATTTGATCAACTCTGTCTTAGCTGAAGGCAGAGGTAGGAACCTGAGCTGAATAACAGTGTGAGTGCCACATGAACACTGACATATTCATTCTCACCTTTAAGGAGTTATTATCCCTACTTCAGAATACAGAGAAATGAGAGGCAGGGAGAACAAGTGATTTGCCCAGTCACAGTTAAAATCTATAGTATGGATAGAAAATAAATCCTGATCTATAGAAATCTGTGTTTGAATTGCAAAATGACCCTTTCTTCATTTTATGGATAGGTGTTTAGAGGACTTAGCAATGTGAAAATAGTTTAATAACCCTGGCAAACATGCCACAAATCCATAGCTGTTGTATATAAATATCTCTCAGATATCATTGCACATCCCAATCTGTCCTCTATTCCTTTTGCTGACTCAGTAAGGTGTCACAGAAAATTAGACTGAGAAGTTAACACATTAAGCATTTATTGACCTCAATAAGTTACAGTCAAATATGCCCAGTGTCTTAATGAACAGAAATAAAAGGTCATTTAAAATACTCATACAGTAACTGTGATGTGATACAAAATATTAGTTATTTATTATAACAGAATAAGTATTAAAGTCTTTAACTCTTAAAATACCAAATTACAAGGGTCAAGATCCAAGATTATCCTATTTGTCTGATCTACTTGTAAGACATCCCAAAGAACTGGCATATGCCTTGTTATCACTATAAAAATCCTTCCCTAAAGTCACTTACTTCTAATAAAAAAATATTTCAGCTCTAACCTAGCAATATCAAACAGAGAGTAGTCACTGCTTTGTCCTTTCCATGGCAAGGGTATCAAACAGAAGATTAAATTAGCTCTATAAACCAAAGTGGGGGTTTTTTTAAAGAAAAACCTTTCTTCACTTTGGTTCCCCAGGAAGTCTCCCCTGCCCTCTCTGCACACATTAGCAGAGAAGAAAAGTCTCAAATTCTGCAGGTGAAATCTTTATTTTCCTCAAGGTGATGGCAAAATATCAATCAATTTAAGGCTGTAGTTTCACTGCTGGCACTTAGCAAGAAACAGGGGAGAAGCCCATAACGAAGATCTCTGCCTTAAAAGTCCCAGTCTCTGACATCTGCATTTGGATGGCCATCTACTGAAGATACACATTTTTGCCAGCTGCTTTGTATGACTGAGAGCAAGAAACACCTTTTGCTAGAGACAAGGAAACTCCTGTTAGTCCTTAGATGTCTTTGCATTGATGTAGCAAAAACTTTGGGGCTAAGATTGGTGTGGTACTAACTTGCAAAGCCTGGAAAAGAGAAAGCCTCGAGGGTAAAGTAGGAAAATTCCTCTTTAGCCCCTGAGCTTGAATGAGGAGGCAGATTAATTTTTCTTTTACAAATGCTCATTTCAGTTCAGAGGAGGTATGGCCTAAAGGGCATGCTGACGACATTCAGTTTTATATTTCTTCCTCAGAAAGCTTAATGAATATGTTTGAATGCCTCAGGAAACCTCTTGTTAAGGAGCTGGATGAGAATGAGGTCACACAAAGGTAACTCAGAATTTGAGGAAGCATAAAAAGGACAGGAAAAAACCGAAATTGTTTTATGTTGTCACAATTGCAATCAGTTGACTATTTTCCTAGTGCTGAGAATTCAGTTTGTGATCCTTGGAGCCACAGGTTTCAGTGAATATTAGGAACCTGGTTGCCTTTTCGAGAGCCTGGCAGGTCCAAAACATATTCTTGCTTGGAGTCTCTCACCACATGCCACAAAGTTTCCCTGAGAAGGGCACCTTGAGGACATCAGTAGAGAAGCTGTCTTGGTGTCCTTTAAATTTTCTCTTGGCAACCTTTGCCCTGCCTGTTTGTTAACATTTGCTGTAATATCATCAAACTCAGCATCTCTTTTTGACCGGATGCCCCAGCTAAACCCTTTCAGAGTTCCACGTCCCTCAGCTCTACAGAAAGGAGGTGAGTGATGAACACTTTGTCACTCCAGCTGACAATGGAGATGTCAGAACAAATTAAAGATATCTTCACAGCAAGCATGTTGTTTAAACTTTAATAAACCTTTTGTCTCTGCTGTGCCCTTTGACTGACCCCTGTGCAGCAGCCAGGGACAGGAGCTCAGCCGGTGTCGCTGTCAGAGCAGAGCTGGACCTTGGGGCTCAGCTGAAACTCCTGCTGCAGCACATCCTTGGGGCTCTGCAAGGGCCACAGCCATGCTGACCAGCATTCAATAAGAATAAAGCAAATAAATGTATAAATAAGAGATTAATAGATGAATGTGAAGTGAGTTGAAATGCTTTCCTTCCCTTCAGCACACCACTGCATTTCACTTCAGAGAAACTGGTTTGGGGTTAGAAAAACATCACTGAAAATAGACACTGGCCCTTATCTGGCAAATAATGAGACTGGGAAAAAGTATTCCTCTGTTGGGGCAGCCTTCTGCTCTAGATGACATGCAATGTCTTTATTACTGGATTACTAGATATCAAATTAAGTCTAAACTCCAAAGCCTATGGTAGTGTTTGCATGAAATAAAATATCTTCCTTTGCAAGATAACTTCTGTAGACACAGAGAAACCTTTAGATTGCAAAAATTCCTCAGCAAAAAACACTTGACAAGAAATCTCGCTGATAAAAGAAAATATTCTTCTTCAAACTATTCTAAAAATCCTGTGACCAGTAGAAAAGAAATGCAGCCAGCTGGGAAGAGGGAGAGGCCCATAGGGAAATGAGAACATGAATCTGACAGAATCCTAGCATGGTCCCAGTCAAATTTGCTTTGAAATTGCACTTTAAATTATTTCTGCAGAGCCAAAGTCAGATTACTGCCACTTTTTAGCATACCTGATGCTGACAACTGTCAGCATCTCATTGATTTTTGCAATAGTTTATGATTTATCTCTGGAAATGGGTGACTCAGTGCCAATCTCAGGCAATTTTTTTGAAAGAAAGAAAGGCAGCCACAAGATCCAACCCTAATGGTCATCAGAAAATCTGAGAGTGTAACAAAAATGCCTTTTTACTACAGGCCCAGAAATCAGATGGTAAATATAGTAAATCTAACCTTTCATTCAGTCATGTGAGCTCAATCTCAGTATTTGTAGCTTCAGCATGACTTTGGGGATAGGCAATAATAAAGTCTCCTTGTCTTCTTTGACAAAAGGTTTAGCGCTTCTGTCCTTTTGGTTCTTCTCAGGGCAATTCCTCTTCCAAGCTGGCAGTGTATCCTTGGCCCATGGGGCATCTAATGCAAAAGCTATATTAAAAAGAATCTAGCAATTGCATAAGAGATACCCATTTTCCTTCTTCTGAATTGATTTCTTCTCTCTTCTTGCAGTTTCCTTCTTCTGGTAGTCAGGCAGTGCTGTTTACACACAAAGCCAGACCAGGATGAGTGGTTGTTCTGCTGTGGTGGGGAAGGTTGTCCTCATCTCATTACTTCTGTCCCTGCTCCTACCCTTTTCACCTGTACAGGTCTTTGCTCCAGGGCAGTGTAACACTTCCCTTTTGGGAGTGTTTTGCATGCCTTTAAATCTTCCTCACAAAACAACTGATGATTTAGCTAATATTGGACACACCAGATTAAAATGAGGACTGGAAGAGACTGACATTTATGTTTACTGCAAACTGACAGCTATGATTCTGGATATTCATGTTTAAATTTATTGCTGCCTTTTTTTTTTTTTTTTTTTTTTTTTGTCAGTTTCACAAATTTGAATGACACATATTTACCAAAATTGGAATTTACCTGGCCAGGTCATGGCAGAATTAGTCATAAACTTACTGAGAGGAATGGATAAATTTGTGACAGGCATGGGTGCCATGGGCACAGGCAGACCATGTACTGGCAGGTCAGGAATCAAACACCTTCAGGAATAAAAGCCTGCTCATTTTTTCCAGTAATGAATTGCAGTTTTCCCTCTATTTCTGGTGCACTTTCTGCCATGGAGATATTGAATGTAATTTTCCTTTCTGATAGTTGCATCAAATTGTATTCATTAGCACTTTGTACAACCCAGCGTCTTTCAACATTTGAATTGAATCTCCTTTCCAAAATACTTTTTCTCCAGTTCTGGAGACTATTTCATCTTTCTGCTGTGTCAAATACTGTCTACAAGATTGTATGGAAGCTGTTTATTAGTTTCCTTAACACTTTCTATTATTGGAGGGCTTGCCTTTCCATTTGCAGGTATACCTGGAAAACTATAAGCTGAGCAGGTATTTGCTCTACTAGTGATGATGCAGGCCAATACTATAACTACAAGAAGAGTGTCTGTCTCCTGATTACTTATAATTTTTGATAACAGAATGTAGAAAGCAAAGCCTTATCCCAGTATAACTTTTATTTTTATCATCTCTGAGCACATGTTCAAGCTTCCTCACTTTTTACACGCATTAGCTGATTCCTCTGAAGAAAGAAAAATGGTAAATTTCCTTGTTGGTGTGTGTGCATCATGCTGACTGCATCAGGAAAACCTCTGCTCCAGTGGGAAATATTCAAATCCTTTCTGGCAACTTCATTCCCCTAACATCAAAACAGGAGTGTTTTGTTGCCTGAGAAATCTTGTATTACATCGATGAAAAATACAACAAATATGCAACATGGGAAGATGCTCTTCAAACAGATCTTTTGCAAGATCCTGTGTTCTAGGAAGTTTTATTCCCATGCTGTGGGACTGACCAATTAATCAATTTAATAGTAGAAGGCTCTGAGTACCAAAAAAAAGCTGTTTAAGATAAGACTTTCAAAAGCACAAATATGCATTGAGGTAAATTTAAAAAGGAACACATTTTATACCAAAATAAAACTTCTTAAAATTTCTCTGTGGTTTGTTTTTGTGGCTTGGGTTTTTTTGTTTAATTTTAAATAAAAGAATGTAATGAAAGACATAAGTGTACTAATTGTGAGTAATTAAAATGGAAACCTTCAGAGTCTGCTTGCCAAGCTGTACAGACATGGTAGAGAGATGGTGTTCATAGCATTCCTTCACTGAGGAATTCCCAGCAACTCAAGGGAAGGACACACAGCCACTTCCAAAGCTAAACCATGCCAAGGGATATAGCATGGTTACCTCTGTGTCAGGTCTGTTCATGCCTTGAATCTGACTTGCTTTATCCTGCTTTATGAATATAATTTAATACTTTTATACATACAGGTGTGTGTGTATGTGTGGGGGTTACATGCAAAAAGATGAAAGCAAACATATTGTTTAAACATGCTATTTAAAACTGCTTTGATGCAAAACAAAGAAAATTGAGGAGCGTTAGCATTCAAAGCACCATTTCACTGGTATTTACTGAGAACTCAGACCTAATACAGACAGCACAATGCATTTCTGCTAACTGTGGTTTTATTTGCTTACCAGCGCAAATAAAATCGTTTTCACTTCTTCCAAAAGATATTCCTGGATAAAAGGTTGTGTCACAGCAGCAACTCAGCAGGAGAGAACTCAGAATGACCAAAACCACCAAGCAAAGCAGACAGTAATAAAACAAACAAACAAACAAACAAACAAAAGTAAACCCAGGAAAGACAGGAGGTGTTTTTCATCTGCGTGCTTATTATCGGCAAAGAATAGCCTGTCTCATTGGCACTTGAGCTGCTAGAAATCCCTACTGCAGTGGGAAGGTTATTCCGCACACAGGATGTCAAACTGACAGTGTGGTCTTGGTGCAAGGGCTCTGGCAATCATCAAAGCAACTGTGATGGATGGACTGTTGACTACAGATGACAGCAAGAAAATAGCAAGAAGGTATGGCAGAAAGCAACAATTGAGGGTTATAATGACAGAAGCTGCAAAGATGCCTCATTCCCATACATCATGAATAAACAGAAATGAGGCTGGTAGTTCCATGGAACGTGTTAATATTGAGTGCTTATGCAGTGTCTTAAACCTACGCACACCAACTTTGTGTAAATATGTGCCAGCATAAATCAGATGAAGTTTGGAGTTCTGGATTAAAGGGTTTCGAGTGTGGATTTCATTTCCTGACAAAAAAACAGGCTTTGAGGGAAAGCAGATGTTTTCCATGAATGTTTCTCTTGCACTAGAAAGCTATTTTTCTAAAAAAAAAAGGAGACATCAGAAAGAATCTGCTCAGGACTCTTGCAAAAATAGACTAGGGGAAAATATTATCTTGCAGACGCATTTTCTGTAGTGCACAAGGAACAGCTTGTGTAAACACACACATTTGCATAGAGGAGAAATGCAACAGAAGGAAATTATGCTGACATTCAAGTTCAATTATTTTTCTTTTTCCAAGATTTCCAACTATTACACATGTATTAATACTTATAACACCAGAATGAGAACACCTCTGGAGGTATTGTATCTGCATTATAATAATGGAGCTTTATTGGAGCCGTCGTACAATATTTTCAGAACTTTGAGTGAAGAGGAAGGTGAAGCCAGACAAATTTTCCTTACACCAGCACATTGTATTTTTCCTCCACTGCATTGCAGTATAACAACTGCTTTGCTTGGCAGAATGGCATTTCATTACCCAGACATATGGGAATTAATTTAAAAAATGGCTAAAGAATTAAACCATCCAATTAATAGCAATAGTTGAGCATTAATTCCCATTGACTGGCAACCCTGGATGTACAGACAGACTGGGGAATGAGAGGCTGGAGCAGTGCCATGGAAAGGGACCTGGGGGTCCTGATCAATGGCAAATTGAACATTGAGTCAGCAGTGCTCTGGCAGCCAGGAGGGCCAACCCTGTCCTGGGGGCATCAGGCACAGCATCACCAGCTGGGCAAGAGAGGGGGATTGTCCCTCTCTGCTCTGCACTGGGGTGGCCTTACCTCAAGTCATGGGTACAGTTTTGGGTGCCACAACATACGAAAGGCATAAAGCTACTAGAGAGTGTCGGAGGGTAATGAGGATGGTGAAGGGCCTTGAGGGGAAGCTGTATGAGGAGCAGCTGAGGTCACTTAGTCTGTTCAGCCTGGAGAAGAGGAGACTGAGAACAGACCTCATTGCAGACCACAAGCTCCTCATGAGGGGAAGAGGAGGGGCAGGCACTGATCTCTTCTCTATGGTGACCAGTGACAGGACCCGAGGAAATGGCTTGAAGTTGTGTCAGGGGAGGTTTATGTTGGGTATTAAAAAAAAGTTCTTCATCCAGAGGGTGTTTGGGCACTGGAACAGGCTCCCCAGAGAAGGCATCACAGGACCACACCTGACAGAGCTAAAGAAGCATTTGGACAACACTCCCAGGTGTGTGATGTGACTCTTTGGGATGGTGCTGTGCAGGGCCAGGATGATTCTTGAGGGTCCCTTCCAAATCAGCATTAGAAATTTTTTCTAAGTAGTAGAAGTATGAACTGAATATAAATCCATGAAGACCATCTCCCTAAACTCATCATATGAAGAAGTTTCCAACGTACTCTTTTTGAGTGCTAACTCAGTATTTAGGCATTTTGTTCTACCTCTCAATAGGACATGACGTTTCTTTTCATGATGCAACATTCCTGCTGTAACTTCAGAAACAGGTCCCTGAAAAACAGATTGCAGGAGTTTCCACTCTTCTGTGTACAGCTTTGAGCAGTAGGGTTCCATCTCAGGGAACTCTTAAAGGGAGTTGGCAGGCTGGTATTTCAGGTGTTTTGAAGGGTAGGGAAGAGGAAATTATTTCCCTAGCTACAAGTGAATTTTCTCCCTCTTTTCAAATGTATTTATGGGGCTGGGAAGGGGAAAGTAATGTTGAAAAAGAAAATAGATCTTTTTTAGGAATTGTAGGAAAGGGGTTGGACAAATATATTAACGGCAGAAAAATAATTTTCTGCATATCTGCCATGAATTTGCATAATGCTATCTTAACTACTGTTCAAATCAAAGCCAGTTCAAGTAAACAGAAAAGACCCTGATTGAACTAATTACAAATTTCAGAGATGAGAAAGGCTAAGTAGGAAGTATTCGCAGGTTTACTTTGCAAGCACACTGTAGTGTACACCATAGTGCAGTGAAAAATATTCTGTTCATGCACGGTTGTGTTATAATTGCCAAAATGGTTCAGTATCATTTCAGTTATTAAGGCAGTAATGAACCTTTAAATGCATGCTGAGTCCCAGTGATGTTATAGATTTACTTGCAGGTTAAGGAGTGAAAACCTTTTGTATGTTTGCTTTTCCCAGAATAGAAATGTTAAGATTTTAAGTAAGAATTAAAATAATTTGACTTTAAAAATAAGGTATCTAGTCTAAGCTAACCTCTTCAGTGCCATATAAAATCAGTGGAAACAGATAGAAATTCCAGAGGCAATTCATAAGTAAATGAAACTCTAAGAGCAAGTAGAAGCAAACAGACCACCTAATCCTCTACTGTGTCTCCAGAACTGCTCAGCATAAGATGCCAAGTGGAAAGTACACAAACAGCTCCCCACAACACTCCCCTACAGCCAGTGGGCTGGGGGGGGTCCAAGGCCAGGAGCATCATCTCATCCTTCCCCTCCGATGAAAACAGCCCAAGAGACAGGGTACGGCTCAGCCTCCTCCCCAGTGCTTCTCTCTCACCACTGGCCATGGGATGAGCATGGCTGCCTGAAAGCCTCATTTGTAAATGATGCAGGCAGTTGTGATGATGTTTGCCCACACCTGGCACCTCCTCACCAGGCAATGTCCACACAGCTGAGGAGCTGCTTTACAAAATCAGGGCAGCTACTCGTTCTACTGAGGCAATAGAGCTGCGCCACAGGAACTTCCACTGCGTGGCCTGCAGGATGGTCACCATACCCACCATCCATCCTGCATCCAAAACAAGAAACCATCCCAAAAGGCCATTAATCCCTGAACTCAGCACAGCAGGTGCTCGAGCTGGTTAATGCCTAGCTAGCACAAGAAGTTGCTGAGCAGAGCTCTGCTGCAGCTGCAGATCTGCTCCCCAGTATGTGATCACTGAATTGTCATATTATTTAGAAGTCCTTGACCAGCAAGATGTATCTTTAATTTCAGCATGATTCAAGTGCTATTTTTCTCTTGTACCTCTTCTACAAATGAACTTGGTCTGCAGAAAAAACGTCTATCATGTTATATATCTGTATGCATGTATAAAAATCTTACCAGATGTCTGGGAATCAATAGGAAGGTGCTGGATTCCACTGGAAGTATCCAGACACCTGAGTCTCCTTATGGGATCTCAGTCTTCTATTCACAGATGGCTGTTGTGAACTGACTTAAGAGATAACTTTATAATTAATTCTGCTTTATTCTGACAGAAAGCTGAAGTCTTTTAGCAAATCATATGGGGTAAATAACAAGCAGAACAGTTGGTTTGTTATTAAAATTAAAAATTTCATCTGCCTTCAAATTGCAGTTATTTTTAAAGGTATTTCTTAATATGGCTCTCTGCTGTATGAGTCATGACCTGATCCTGGTATCTTGGCAACTGCATTAGTTACTTCATATCTAGCAGCTCACATTGCTTGAGGAGATTGCACCGATTTTCTCTCTATATCCAGTCCCATTTTCTAGCACCATTCTGATTGCCACACATGTGGCGTCTGTTGCTCCCATCATTGAACCTAGCAATTGCAAGGACTTTATTCCTTGTTGCTGGTGCTCTGAGTTTTGGAGGAAAACTACCATGAAACAAGGATTTTCTCTGTCAAGAAACACATCCATCTGTTCGAGGCACTGGGAGAAGAGGATGAATAAGTACAGTAATGCTCCCAGTTTGTGATTCAGGAGGAGTGGAAGTTTAAAAAGACCAAATGAATGAAAGGAGGAAAAAGGAAAGAAAAGCTTCCCCCCCCCCCCGCCCCCCAATACCAGGCAAAGCATCACCTGTCTCCAAATCACTCTCAAAACACTTTTCATGCTATCACTGGGAGAAAGAATTATTTGTCAAGTACAGGTCTGAAAAATCTCAGATCCACTTGTTTCTCTTCTAAATGATGAAGGCTGTAGAATAGAGATTAACTGCCTGCAGCTAGGAATCAGGCTGGAAGGAAAAGAAGCAGGAAAAAATTAAGAAAAGCTTTATGTTTTATGAAACATGCAAGGTTAAACCTGCTATTAATTTTCATGTGCAAATGGCAGTTCTACAATTAGTATTCAATCAAACCTGAGGAATGGGCTCAAGGGTATTGACTTTATGATCTTATCTACTAATTAGTTCATTCTATATATGAAATAGAAATACTTTCTTATTAAAATCAATGTTATATCTACTAATATTGGATTTGATCTAATGTTAGAGAAAATCTAATTATTACCTAAATAATAATAATGTAATCTCCTGGAAGAAAGTTAGAAGGAAGATTAAATAGTGTCATATCCACTCTGGAGATAATATGACTAAAGCAGACATGGAGAAGGAAAAACAGAAAAACCCTCTACCCACAATATGCCTGGACACAGTGCAGTGAACATCTTCCCCCTTCTCTGACACTAAATGCTAAGATATGTTTACTTTTTTAAAGAACTGAGTCCACACTGCTGATGTCTATACTGACAAATGAGGCTGTGCCAAAGGTCCTGGGAATGATAACTCATTCATTTATAGTGGTAAACTCTTAAAACAAATCTCTGGCATGATTTTGCCCAAACCCAGTTAGCTGCCTTCTAAATATTTCCCAGGCAAAATGCAAAAGTTAGCACGGCCAAGCAGACTTCCCATGGGCAATCTGCACATGGCTAACCTGTCCTGGGACTGACAAGTGCAGGTGACAGCATAGCAGTTAGCCTCAGTACTGGAGAATAATCCTGAACATATTTACTTTACCTGTGTGGTCACAGACTCCTCAGGGAAATGTGACATTCTCTAGAAATAACACAAATGATAACTCCAATTGATAGCATAAAGCAAGTTTAGGATCCTCTCACTCATTGCAGAAGCTACAGACACATGAGAATGACAGAAAGGACCTACTTGTACTGGATCCAAACTAAATATCTTGTTGAAAGTGGATGCCCATTTCTAAATGGCTTTCTTTGTAATACTGCCGGTTTACAGCAACACAGAAACTGCTGTCAAAGAGCAATTTGCTTTTTTTTTCCCCCATCCAGAATTCTTGTTAGCTTTTGAGTCAGACAGTAAAGATGGTATTTTTCTGTTGTCAAATACAATCCATTCTAAGTCTAGACCTGAATTTATTTTGTGACATGAAGAAAATTTATTAATTTTCCCTTTATCTCCGCTTCTGGAAATATATCTCTTCTTAAATTAAACTGTCTGAAATTCACTAGCGCCATTTGATTTATTCCCCTGGGAAGAGAAGAGGCATCCTGATACATTTTTAGATGTGACCACCACTGGAAGTGTTCAATGCATAAAAAACACATGCAGAATGTGTAGAGAAGAGTAATAGGAATGTTGTGACTGGTGTGAATGGGGAATGTATGGAAATGTCTGATCATGTTTTGAAGACACCCAGAGATCAGCAGCTCATCACAATCCTAGCATGCAGCAAGGAGCAACTTCACAGGTCACCCAGCTGGAATAGTACTGCGAGTAAATCCTGACAACTCACAGAGTGGGCTGAAGGGGAGACACGGAGGACCATCAGGCCCAAAGAAGTACAGAAAGGCACATGCAGAAGTCAGCACATGGCTCCCAAACCAGGAGACAAGGTGAGGACCTCTCCTACAAAGACAAGCTGAGGGAGCTGTGCTCAGCCCAGAGAAGAGAAGGCTTTGGGGAGACCTCATTGCAGCCTTACAGTACCTAAAGGGGGCTTATAAAAAGGAGAAGAGGGACTTTTTGTGTGGGCAGACAGCGACAGGACAAGGGGCAATGGTTTCAAACTGAAAGAGGGCAGGTTTAGGTTAGATGTTAGGAAGAAACTCTTTACAGTGAGGGTGCTGAAGCGCTGGAATAGGTTGCTGAGAGAAGTTGTCAGTGCCCCATCCCTGGAGCGCATCCCCCCTGGGTGGGACATTCAGAGTGATAGTGTTGGCTGAATACCTGCCTGCCCATGGGAAGTGGTGAACGAATTCCTTGTTTTGCTTTTGCTTTATCTATTAAATTGTCTTTGTCTCAACCTATGAGATTTTTCACTTTACCCTTCTGTTTCTCTCCCCCCTCCCACTGTGAGGTGAGTGGGCAAGAGGCTGCATGGTATTTAATTGCCCTCTGGGCTTAAACCATGACAGTGAGACAAAGACCATCAGTTATAAGAGCAAAGCTTATTATTAGCAATGCCAGCAGCAACAACAAAATCCAATAAAATAAATAAGATGGAGATTAAAGAGCAAGCTATTATTACAGAAAAAATAGAAGTAAAATACATCCCATTTTCATTCAGTTCTGTTATCTATTTTAGAACTTGTATTTCCAATTCAACAAAGTAGAAAATAAATTCAGCACTATACAGGGAAACAAATATAGAAAAAAATATAATCAGAATTATAGTAAGAAACTGGAGAGGGGACTGGAGACTTCAAAAATGAGTCAAGAAAAAATCATATACTGAAGTGTGTGAACGTATGCTTACCTACATTAACAGGCTGAGTGTGGGTGGTGGGTATGCCCACTGTAAACATGCATGGATAAACAACATGCAAAGCAAAATAGGTTAAATCAGCACAAGACATCTTAGCAGACAGAATAGGCAGTTATTGTAAAAGGCCTGTATAGGAATAACTCATAAAAAATCCTATCCAGAAAGATCGAGATGGAGAGAAAAAAAGTATTATTAGAAAGAAATACTAGTAGCAATATTCAAGTTTTTATCAAATATTAATGCAGCATTTGATACATGAGGACCTGTTAATATTAAAGCATAGTATTGAAATTACTAACATTTTTCCTTCTGATTTGTTTTAGGAAAATAATTTTTCTTTTTTTTCTTTCCCTAAAATTTATTTACAAATCAGATATCACATCTGTCATTTTCTTGTCCAAATTATTTTTACAATTCTTATTTAAAATTGATGATTTGGGCTAGCGTCTTAACTAGAACTACTCCTCACCTAAGGTTTCAGTGAAGTGGCAAGAGAATTCATTCTGAACATGAGCTCTGCAGAGTTCATTTCAATTTATTATTCATTTTAAGTGAACTAATCTAAATTAAAATCTCCTTGAATCAATACCTCATTTTTATCAGATCATTCTGACTATATCACACAAATCATTCAACGGCTCCTGTATCTGGCAAAGCTAAAATGGCTTTGTGGTGAAGATGGGCTTTTTTCCACCAAATAGACTTACACACAAATGCCACATGCCCAAGCTGTTTATCTCTCACAACATTTGCTCTTTTTATGCTCATCAGCCAGCATGCTCTTACCATTTATCTTTGCATTATTACAGGATTATTCAAGTAAAATACCAGTAAAATACTAATGATGTGCAGGAATTTATACTTGGCATGGAAAATAATTAATTTTTCACCCCTTCAACTTCCTGTTTTAGTTAGCAAAATGAACAGCCAGTTTGTGTTGTTTGTAATCAGAATCATTTTATTCATGTTGTGACAGATTCTAATGTTTTTGTTGTGGGTATAGAATGAGAGAACATTCTGAACAGATTTTGTTCTAATATTGCATCTTTATATGAAGGTACTGGCAGTTACAAAGTAAGGTGTGGGGGGTTGTTCTTCTGACAAAGGCCATAAAAAACTCTTTGGAGGCTTATTTGTGTCTTGTTCTCTTTATTATTCTTTTATGTTTTGCTTGTATTACATAGCCTACAGTCAGTTCATAAAGTACAATAAAAACCCCGTTTTATACACACACAAATTGGCATGGCCGTATAAAATAGTTGCTGCAGATACTTTATGTCTTGAATTCTGAATTCTCTATGCATTTCCTTCCGGATTTTTTCTTTTTATTTCTTGGCCTTCTCAGCTCTGCTCATGATTTTTCAAGTGTAAGGCATGTGAAAAAAATGCCCTCATTCAGCAAAACGCTTCAGGATGTAGGTACCTTTCATCATATGAATTGGTCCCTTGAAGTCCTTTGGACTTACATGCTAAACTATTTCACTGGGTTTTGTGTTGGTGCTATGGAGAACAGAGTCCTCTGTGCACCAGCAACAGTCGTGAGCATATGCTTAATCTAAGACAAGGGGAGTTCTACTCTATTCCCTAAAACCAAGCACATACTTGGAGAACCCAGAGGAACGAGCGACTGATGCTATAGCTGCATTGCTGCAATGAAAGTGTCTTCCCGTGCCTGGGCATGCCTTAGTGGGATCTTGATGGGTTGGGGAAAAGCCAGGCACATCCTCCCATCTCATACGCCCCAGGTGTCTTCTGACTGATTAGAGGGCAAGAAACCTATCTCATATCAGAGGATAAACGTGGTCACAGCACAGAGTACTAGTCATGTTGCTGTCAGATTACTTGTGTTAGAACCAAAAAGAGACTGTGACACATGGCATCAGAGGCATGAGATTACACAAGGATTCACAGGGTTTGGCTACAAAATGCATGAGAATGAGGGGATCCCCATATGCAAGAACATTCAAGGCCTCATTTTCTAAAATGCCCATGTGTAGCCCTGCATCAGGGTTCCTTGCAGAATCACCGCTATATTTGTGCTTGTGCCTTTAGATCTGAGAAAACAGTGCACTATAAATACATGTGTGATTATGTGGTCACATTTTTAAAAATAATTTTAAAATAAATTAAAATAAATCATCTAAAGATTTGATAATGTACCATTCATGTCCATGAAACTGTCTTCACTTAGAAAAGCTATTGCACAATTTATCCTTTAAAGTACCATGTACAAAGTCTACTCTTTTAGATCAATTGCCTCAGTTTTGAGCTCTTCCCTTTAAGTAGAGGAATGGACTGTATAAACCATGCCATGGTGTTGGAGTGTATACAAGTCTTTAACTATATTCTGTGGTTCACTAGTTCTCTTTCTTTCTCAAGAGCACGTGGGTATGCTGTAAGAGAGAGACTACGCACAGCTTCATGGAGCTTGTTTTGAAAGAAAACATCAATCTCTTGAACTGACAGGTTTTATAAGAACAAATCTGGATTTTCCAACACCTTCCAACTTTACAACTGTTCTTCCATACTGCCAACCTTGTCTACCCCCTCTAGCAGAGAAAATCTATTAGAGCCCAAAACAGAAGCATTTCCACCAGGTTTCTAAATTGCAGTTCCTCCATGTAATTGCTGTTGCTGTAACAACTTTAAAAATGTAACACGTGGCAACACTTAGCCAACAATCAAGCTATATTTAAAATTTGAGAGGACAAGAATAATGAGATGTATGATAAACACCTTGTGGTCCATGGGTATAAATCAGAAGCAAACCTGGTAGATCTGTTCCATCTCCAACTACTGCTATGTTGTAACTAGGAGATTAAAATAAAGTGAAATTAGCACACCTCTGACACAGACCTTTTTTGACAGAGCCTGGAAAGGACCACACTGTGGACTCCACTCTGCTTGCCTCTGCCTTGGCATTAAACTCAAGAGGTCAAATTAATTCAGATATGATAACATTAATATAGAAATAGTGAACAAGTTTATATGAAGAGACCCCATAGTTCTAAAACAAGTTATGCTTGTTTTTTCACCTTCTGATTGAAATTCCTAATGCTTAAATTCCTACTTCCTAAACATTTCAATAAAAACACACAAAAAGAAAAAAAAAAGATCCTGAAATTTCTGGTGAGTTAAGAAAAGGTGAAGAGATGCCACGACACTGCCTTTCTGAGAGTAAGGGGAGGGAGCCAGACAAACCTCAGATCTTTAGTAGATAAATGTACTTGAAATTGGCTCTGCAGAAGAATAGGGAATATAGCACATCACACAAATTGTCACCAAGAACCAAATTCATAGGCATATAGGTGTCTATTTTAAACTATTGATGCCACGAAGATTTTTTGCCTTTTCTTTTATACCCCTGTTATACCTTTTTACAACTTCTGTATTCCTAGTGCTTTTTGCCTACATTCTTGGACTTGTTTGTTCAGCTAGGAGACTAAATATTTTAGAAGCTTCATAGGTAGGGGTTAGTGTGCCCCAGACCCCAAGGTCCTCTCCAGAACATGTTCTGTAAACTAAGATAGAACCATCCAGGGGAAGGCTCCTTGGGCAGGGGGGCTCATTCGAGCCTCTCATTGGGGACTTTTGATAGATATGCTAATTAGTAAGACCTATAATGTTATACTAGATCTTGCGTGGGGTGTGCATTGAAGTGTTCATTTTGGTGCATTCGACCTGGACATAGTGCACCTACAGATCCTTAAAATAAATACCAAGGTAAAATCCCTTTTCCCCTTCCAACCGTGTTTGACTCTTAATTTTAAGACCAGGAAAAGGCATCACTATAAAATAAAACTTCTGGTTTAGGCAGACATCAGATTCAGGCTCTTACAGAGAATTTACTCTTCTGAGAAAGAAGCCTGCCTTAGATTTCCTTCCACATAAAGTTGCATAAAACAGAATTAAACTTGCTGAGAAATGTAGAAGTGTAATCTTTCATAACACATAAACCTTTGTCTGCAGCATTACAACTAAATCCTCTGAACAGCAGATGATGGAATGGACTGCAGTTTCTTTCTGTGACATGACACACATATTTACCTTTTTTTTGTAAGTCCTTCTCAAAGCCTCTTGGATGATCTGATACAAAAAATAATGTATACCAAAGCAATGCATTAAGGAAAGCTTCTCTACAGCATGGGTAATCTGCACACAGGCTGGGAAGCATCTTGATTAATTTCAGAGGACAACTTTCAAAGGAAAGGCACTGTAGGTTATTGGAAAGGTAAGTTTAAAAGTGTTTCAGGTCCTTTTCATTTAAATGAAGTATGTCTTTCCTCTTTGGGAACAGAAAAGTTTGAAGATCTCTCTCTCTCTGTGGAAACCACCTTCACTCTCCTTTCAAAATGTAGTATTAAAAGCTGTCACACAGTGGGAAGAAAAGTGCTTTACAAAGTAAGAAACTGTTTCTCCCTCATCTGGCCTGGGGTAATAAGAAATGTCAATATACATGTAACTGCCAGCTGAACCTTGAAAGGCTGGGAGCACTGGTTTGGCAGCAGAATTACTCTAGCTCAAAGAGGCAAATATGTTGTGGTCTTATTGCTTTAGGCAGACCTATTTATCAATGTTAGTGATAGGATCACACAGAGAAACTGGGCAGGCATTCAAGAATCAGAAAGACATTAACCATATCATCTAGTGTGAAACAGTGGCTTCTAAGGAGCAGTAGATAGGGATCAGTTGTCCTCACTAAATCTGAGACCCTTCTTGTTCCCAGCTGACCACTAAATACTTTGCCAGGTCTGTTCACAAATAGTATTACTTACTCTCTTTAAATCAACAGAGAGAACAATAGGTGTTACTGTTGGGGTTTTGGGTTTTATCCTACTGATGTTAGAGCAAAGTTCTGAAATAGAACACTTGACATTTCTGCTTGGTCTGGGAGCAAAACCAGAGAGCAACCCAAAACCTAGGATCTGAGCCAACCTTGAGTATGAGACTTCATCTGCATCAAGAATGGAGCAAAGTCATCACATGCATGAGGAATGGGGGCTGAAGGTAAACCTTAAACTCGCATTTTGGATGCCAAAGCTCAAAAGTGTTCCCTTGAGAGTTTTCAGCTCTCTTCTCAAAAGGAAAAAGGACTAAAGGTGTAAACATTCTGAAATCTCAAGCCTAAAACTGGTAATACCCGTTGACAATTTGAAATTACACCTCCTGCATCAAGATGACACCAGAGAGCCAAGCCACCTGCCAGTTCCTCCATTCCAGCCAGGAACCTCAGACCCTGCCAGGGGCTCATACTCTTGCCACTCTTGCTCTTTTGCCAATGGTGGCCCAGCCACGCCAGCAGATCTGTCCTATGCAGGACAAAGACACAATGACAGTTCAGATGTGTGGTTCGTGGTTGTTCTTCCTTCCAGTCAAAATATTTAAACCCATCTTCAGTGGATTTCAGCCCCAGATCAAGAACAAATAAACAGCCTGTAATTTTTTCTGACACCAAATGTTAAAGCAGAGAGTTTCAGTTTTTCTGTCACTGCTCTAGCTATGTCACCACTGTTGATGCTTTTTACAGTGCTATTTTTATATGGTTGTAGGCAAGGCATGTATTTTAGCTGGATGAATCCTGTTGATAGTCTAAAGTTTTATACTCTCTGCCTTCACCCAGTATTCAGTACACAACACAAATCAGCCTCCCAAGTAATTGCATCCAGACTTTATTTCTTACACAGTGTCATGACTAAAGAACCACATTGCCATTTATTTGATATTCACTCACTGCTTTGTTATTGATAATTTACCTCACAGATTATTTGGGACTGTAGCAAATGATACCAAACATCCACTTCTGTGTTTATGTAAGTGAAATTGCTCAGGGACTGAGAGTAGGATTTTCAATGGCTGAAATGCTTAAGGAATTGAAAATTACAGAGGACGTATAAAAATATATTGTTTGTCCTTGAGATAGAGACAAGATGTCCAAGTGACTGACTCAATACACACCTTTTCTGTCACTTTCCTAAAGTAAGATTTAAGTGGGATTGACATCAATATAAATCTGACCCTGTTTCTCAGGTCTTATGGGATTTAGAGGATGTGTGTAGAGAATGAATGTGATGCTCAGGTGATTCTGTCTATGACTCTGCATAGAAGACACCCTATTTTCAGCCCAGAGGTTGTAGATGTGGAATTATTCTCCTCAGACAAAGATGGGAATGTAGTAAACATGTCTAGACCAAGTGACCTGAGCAAGGGCTTCCTCCTGTCATGTTTTATATGAACACTTGATATCCAGCTATTACCTGAGAAGGATACTCCAAGGCATTGGAGTGCCTTCTCCTTGGGTCTTCAGGGGGTTTGTGCATGAACTGAGCCCCTCATCACACTGCACTGATAGCTTCAAGTGTAGAAATGTCTTGAAGAAAACTTTGAGCTCCATAAGAGAACTACAAATGACATATCAGTGCCCTGATGGTACATGGTTGCAGAGTTGGAGCTCTGAAGGTATTGACACTACTGTCAGCTGTCAGGTGGGAATTTTGTGTCTAGTTATTTTGCAGCTGAATTGTCTGTTACAGTTTCCTCATAACAAATCTTCCAGACCAACAGTTTCTCCTTTTTTATGGGAAGGACTCAGGAAATGGCTGTACCCATAATTCTCCACCTTTTATTATTTCCCGTGTTGTCACCCAAAGTAATGATGAAAAAGGCAGCTACAATTTATGGTATGCCGAAGGCCCATCTGTGGGAAGCTAATTGTTTTTCCTTAGCCACTTCAATATTTATTTTCTTTTTCATCATCTCTGTAACTGCATTTGAACCAGAGGCCATGGCAATCATGGCAACCACCCACACTGACAGCACATGCTTTTATTTTTCTTGGCAAGGATTATTTATCCAACTTGTCAAGTTGCTGATGACATTGAAAGAGCATCTGTTTCACACTGTCTGCATCACTTAATGCAGAAAGACACAGTTCTCTGGCCCATTTTATTGATTCTTGTGACATTTCCCTCTATTAAAGTTTTCTGTTCTTGGCATCTTATATTTTTCTTGGCCTTGGCTTGTTAACTGTATCCTCGTTCATTTTATTACCTTATTTGCTGCTGCTAAGTAACAATTTCATACCAGTCTCCAAATCCTTCCATTGTTCCTTGTGCTGCCTTGGAGCTCTTGCAATCTACACATACTCCCCAGAGCAACGCTTTACTTGATCTGCAATAAGTCTCTGATAAAACACAGAATCACTTGGAAAATACTTGAAAAATTACTACTGTGCAGTAGGTAAAAGACTCACAACAGGAGATAGTGAGCCAGCTGTACCTGGTGCTGCTCTGCTGAAAAGTGTGACTCGGGAACAGCACTGTAATGACCACCTTGTGTTCCAGAGGTTCCCAGGAGAACAAGATTATGGTTTAGACACTGAAGTCCTCTTGTCACAGAGGTTGTTTAGTTCAGATGATAGTGCTGCATACATTGATTCTCTCCTCAATTTAAATCTTTTGGGATGTATATTTCTAATCTTCTCTCTATCTTACTTGAAAGACAGTTTCAGAGAAGTGTAGGCAGTTGGGCTCCATGGTGGGCCACATCAGTGGTGGCTCCTCTTGTTTCTGTTTTTTTTCCCAATGAGTTCACCTTCTTTGAGGAGAGAGCCTGCTTCAAATCCTTCCCAACAGAAGAAAAAGTGGGAAGAGGAATCTCCCCCTTTCCAGAAAAGTATCTCAGCACTGCTGCTGCAGAAGGGCATTGTTCCTTCCTCTAGTGAATTGTTTCCCTCTGGAACAAGCACATCAAAACATTTACACAGATGAGTGAATGAATCCAGTTATCAAGGTGCTCGCTGTGAAGGTGGTGAGGAAGTATTCCAGGGCTTGGTGTGTAATATAAGAAAAACAGCAACCTGACTGCAATGCATTTCCTGGAACATTTCACTGAAAAAAATGGCCATCTTACTGAATTTGACATATTTCACTGAGTATCACCTTCTGGACCAGAAGTCTTGTATTTAAGCTGTCTCCAGCACCCTTTGGAGTACTTGCAATGTTTGTAAGTCCTGGATTTGGAATCCTTACTCATGTTGTCTGATGTAACCTCTAAGGCAGAAATACATTTCCTGAATTCCTGCTGGATCCATTGCGTGCCTGGGTAGTCCCACTGGGTTAGCACATTTGCTTGTACTGACACACGGAGTTGTTTGCAAATATAAAGACACTGCAGATGAAATTCTGTGGTTAGAGCCAAACTGAGTTACCCCAGACATATAGATGTCAATTTGTCTTTCAAACCATAATATGAAACATTTGCTTTTGGTGTTTTAAACTAATTCCTTTCCCTCCTAATGGGACCATATGCCTTAGATTGCCTCAAGATAAATGAGTTTTTATTCTTTGGAAAATTGCTAGCAGATTAAAAATATATTATTTTAGAAATATTAAACAACAGCTGACTAAAGGGTAAAAATTCTTGTTGAGCGCCATTGTTCTTAGGGACCAATGTTATATAATGACTTGACCTCAGCTCTGGTTCATGTGAGTCCCTTGTAAGGTTCAGTGCAGTATTCAGTATGTGCCTAGAGCATTTGACACTGAAGCTTAATCTACCACACTGTAAACCACATACATGTGTGATTCTTGGTCAACTAATGAAATTTTTGTTTGGTTGGAGATAATTGGAGTGTCCTTGGACTTGCTAAAGAGACTAGCCCTATTAAATATCAGTCAGAAGTGAGGTGTACCACTCATTAGTCAATATAATTTGGTAGATATCTGTGATTAAAGTTTAACAGTCTCCTGAGCAAATTCCACCACGAGGAGTGACTCTATTCCAACCCCCTTAGGACATGTCTATGCAGGAAGGAGCAAACTGGACCAAACTCCCTCTGCTAACACTCTGAAATGGCCAGATATAATCTAGCATGGGTCCAAAAGCAGCATTACAGTGGCACTGTGCCCAAGCTAGTAAGTCCTGCTGACAAGATTAGGACCAGACACAGACGTAGGCTGGTGCTGTGCCAGCACTTTCCTCTCACGGGCCCACAGCTATCTTCTCTCAGGCCCACAGCTATCTTCTCTCCAGGGTGTTTCCTCTTTGCTCCCACATTTTGGTAATCATGGGTGCCGTGGGCTGCACATGGCTCAAACAATTTAGCAAGGAGCATGGTCTCATTCCCTGGACTCTGGCTCATACTGCATCCAGGCTGCTCTGCAGCTGTATCTGCAAGATCAAATTTCCTGCATGTACACAGTGTCACATCACACCCTGCCCTGTGTGTGGACGTTCTCTGTAAAGCCACATGGTGCATGCAGGCTGCCCAGTCATGTTTCATACTGGCCTGGTTGCACTAGCACACAGGCAGTCCTTCCTCCATCCCTCCCAGATTTCAGGTCCTTCACTGCCTGGAAGAATCCTACACCAGGTTGCCTCCACTGATGGACAATGTACACAGCCCATCTCCAAGACCAAACCTCCCCACTGCCCAAAATACTAACTAAGTCCATTGCCACTGGAGAGCAGGAGCCAGGTGGAGAAGACATTACATGGCCTTTTTGTCTCTATATAGCACAAATATAACACTCAAATTCATGAATACACATATTTCAAACAGGATCTGTCTTTAGTGGGACGGAAAACATTTTCCTTTCAGAGCCCAACATCTGTGATGCCTCAGGCTTTGCATCTCTCTTGCTGCCAACAGCACAACCTTTCATTCCCACATGCTACAGTGCTAGGCTAAAGGGAAAACAGCCAGGACCCCCATGGAGCTGCCCCAGTCCTGAGCCAGCTCATTGTCTCGTTGAAGCTGCTCTTGCCACCCGCTTTTTGCTGCCTTCCCCTCCGCTGCACCCCCAGAGCCAGCCTGCCTTCCCATCCTGGCATCCACAGTGGTTCCCTGCACAGGGACTTTTTCCTGAAAAGGACTGGCCAGGGAGGTACAGCCTTGCAGTGCAGGTAGCCTAATGAGATGTCTGGAATTGCCTCCTCCAGATGCCTGCACGAGAGAGCTCCTCCATCAGGAGTTTCTGTACAGCCTCAGGTACAGGTATTCTCATGACAGTATTCCCTGAGACTTGCTGAAATATTGCAAAGCTGAACATGTGGAGGCACGAAAACCCCAGCTGTCTGAACCCTTACTTGATTTCCCCCTTCCAGTGCCCAACTGTACATACCCCTCCTCACTCTCCCTAAAAAATACAGTCCTGTCTCTCCAGGAGTTTGAGTACTTTTATGGTCATGCAAGTGCTGTTCCTTGGGGACAGACTATGGGGGCTGTTGCTTGCCCATGACCTGTGTGCTTCACCTCACACATCAATAGGTTTAGGTTCTTGACAGGAGTAAAGTATAAGCTCTGATTCTGGGCTGTCCCCTCCTTCTTTAAGGCTCTTAAAGGTGAGATTATACCCCTGTGGGACACTCTATCATGAGGCCACAAAGTTTAAGACTGAAAATCAAGGTTTGGGATGAGGGGTTTCTGGGGTACACACGAAGTCCCAGGTGTCGTGCCTGGAGCTACCCTCAGTGCCTGGTGTTTGAACAGGGTAGTTGATTCTCAGGACTGCCCTGACAAAGCAATGTAAACTGTCATTCTCACAATTTCTAGTAAGAAAAGAGTCAGCCTTGACTAGTGCTAGCTTCAATAAATTTAGGTTGAAAGATGTCGATTGCAATGAGCTAGTCCATGAAATCCTTTCTGTTTGTAGCAAATTGTCTCGGTTTTGAAAGACAGGTGTCTGCTAAGGAAGGCAGAGGGCCCCCCTTGAAGTGGCAGATATAACCCCTTTTCCCTCCAAGTTATTATAATTTGAAATCAAGAGCCTTTAGGCAAAGATGTGGGAAATAGGAATAACAGTTCTTTACTCTATATATATATGTATATAACCAGTCAAACAAAACAACAACAACTCTGGCAGTAACAGCAAACACAAACCCAGTCCCAGCCTTCTCGGCTGTCGGGCCCTTTCCCCTCGGGTGCAGTTCCGCTCGCAGCCGGCAGGGGCGCTGGCGGCTCCCGGTGAGCAGGGCAGGTGCGATGGTTCCCCCGCGGCTGCAGGGGGCGCTCCGGAGCGAGCTCGGGAAACCCGCGGCTCTGGTGCCCTGGGATCCCGGGAAGGGATGGGACAAAGGCTTCACAAACCCCTGGGCAGCCGATCCCGGGCTCTCAGGAACAGCAGGCTGAAACGGCAGGCTGGAACGGCAGGGACGGACGCAAATCCCGGGTGGCAGACGAGATGTATCCAGATGGGAGAACCCCACGGAGGCCCAGGCAGGCAGGGTGAGCAGGGCTACAGCGTAGCGAAAGCTCGAAGCAGCAGCGGGGCAGGGCAGCCACAGCCCGGTCTCCAGCAGGGCAGGGAAAAGCGGCTTTTGGGGTCCCGGCGTTGTTTCCAGCAGGAAGAAAGAACGGCCAAAAAGAAAGAAGCAGCAGCTCCTTTCTCTGCAGCTTCTCTCTCCGGACGCTCAGAGCGAACTGACCCCACACCCAGGTGTAGACAAAGGAGTAGCCAGGCCCGCCCCACTCCCCTTTTTGTCTTTCTTAAGTACAGCTATTTGTCCCCTAGCAACATGCATATGGGAGAAAATTCCTTTAACAGGAAAAAAAACTAAGACTAAACTAAAACCCCAACACAAATTCATATAACTCTTTGGACTTCTGTGACCACAGATAATTTTATTTTCTTATTATGGCTGTAGAATTTATTAGTTAACAGATATCCAAGGAATTGTTTGAGAACAAGATACAATGTCAGGGATTCAGCAAGACCATTCTCCACACGTTATGTGGTGAAACCAACAACTAGAGGGATGGAGGCTGGGAGGGAACCAGAAGGGACTGAAAAATGCATTTTTAAGAGGCTGATTTGATCATTTTGTTAGATGACACAGACTTTCCCCTTAGAATATGAAGTAACAGAGCTTTCTGAGGTCAGAAAATGACCTGGCACCATGAACCTATTAGCAGGAGGCAGATTTTAAATGCATTGGATTGACATGAAGGTGAATCATAATGGTAAAGAAGAACCCTGGATAAACTATTCACAAAACCTGAGCAGACACACACTGAACTCTATCACTTAAAGTTACAATGTTCCTTTACTGGATGGCAGGGATGGAATTAGCATTGCCAGAGACATTGCTACTGTGCTGGGAGTGGTGTTCAGGAAAAGGAACACAACAGTGGCAAGAAAACAGAGATGAGAGGAGCAGATAGGAGAGTAAAAAAAGAGTCCCTGCAACTGGTGTAGGAAATTGGATGGAAATAATACATTATCTCTCCAAGCAGGATGGATATTCAAGCTGTCATAGACTTGAATGAACACGGGTCATGATATTGCCTGAAGTTGAATAAGGTCCTGTTATTAATTTCAGTGGTACAAGACGGAATCCTGGGGTCAGTTTTGTGCAGAGGAATGTGAATAGAAGGTGCTATAAAAAGAAATAAAATAAATCATAAAGGAATTTTCTAAGTGCCTTGACTTGTGGCCCTGAGCATTAACTTTACACTACTTCTCTGCACACAAGCCATGGATCCAGCCAGGCCCCTTTGGCCCTACTCTTGGCAAACAAGTCTCAGTGTCTTATCACACATGGAAGTCGAATCTGGCCCTCAGAAGGACATTCACAGGTGTAGCTCTCAGCCCCAGTTAGGCCCTATGGGTTCCCTCTAGTTAGTGAAAAGCAAAAATCTTCTCCACAATTTACGTGAAACACCCAAACATAGATCCTGCTTTGTCCACCTGGATGGTTTGTGGAGACCACCCACACTTTACACAGATACTTCAAAGATACAGCACGAAGAGCTTCTTTAGAGATTTGAGGTCCATAATCTTTTGCAGAGGCTGCTCCCACATTGCTAAAACAGGCTGAAAATTCTTCTTATGTTTCATGGCATGTATGCCGGTAATGACTTCTGTGACATGACTGCTAAACACAGAAGAGCAGAATTTGGTTGGACCAAAGGTCTTCCTAGCTCAGTATCTCTTTTTTAACAGCAGACATAAATAGAAGGGGAAGAGTAAAGGGGACATAAACTTGGGGAAAAGTAAGACCACAGCAAGCATGTAAGGTATTTCCCGCTATTATTTTGTCAGACTGCAGGCACTGTCAGCATACGACATCCTAATACAAGCATGGGTTTGTATGTGGTCTATTTTTCTTCCATGAACATGTGTATTCTCCCCAGAATCCAGAGTAATTAATGTTACATAACTATAAAATCAGCACCAGCTCTGCAAAGTGAAGATGTGTCAGAAACTGTCCTGGCCAGGAAGCGAAGTTAAGTGGGAATGACTGTGAGCCTTACTGCATAGATGAACTGCTTATCTGTACTCAATCTTTAAGACAGACTGTCCAAACCATGTGCTGGTCTTCCTCTACCTGCATTATGAATAACAGTACTAGAAGAGAAAAATATTCATGTTGCTAGCCTGGGAAAACTACAGTTCTTGTGAAAATTGATTCCTTTCCATGTCTTCCCATCAGAGATGTGAAAGGGGACCAGCTGGGTAAAGTAAGCAGAAAAAGAAATAGATAAGGCCCCCCTGATAGCTGGGAACTAAGAGGTTCACATTAAGACTGAGAAGTTTAACTTCTCAGGAAGTTAGCTTCTCAGGAAGAGGAGGTTGAACTTCTCTGGTACCTTGCCAGTAGACTAAAAATCAGGAAATCTTGGAGACTACTGAAACAAAGAGAAAAACATCAGGTTACCTTCAGGTAATTGGATATGGCCACATAAAAAGTACTGTATTAATCACAGATACACACAGCTATTCCAGAATTCATTACTTGACTGCACTAGCTTCATTAATCTATAGTTCCCCATGGTTTAAAATATGAGGGTGTAAGAAATCAGAGCAAGTGACTCTTACTCTCAGCAACATGGAAGCCTGAAGAAGTTCTGTCTCGGTTTTGAAAGACAGGTGTCTGCTAAGGAAGGCAGAGGCCCCCTTGAAGTGGCAGATATAACCCCTTTTCCCTCCAAGTTATTATATTTTGAAATCAAGGGCCTTTAGGCAAAGATGTGGGAAATAGGAATAACAGTTCTTTACTCTATATATATATGTATATAACCAGTCAAACAAACAACAATAACTCTGGCAGTAACAGCAATCACAAACCCAGTGCCAGCCTTCTCGGCTGTCGGGCCCTTTCTCCTCGGGTGCAGTTCCGCTCGCAGCCGGCAGGGGCGCTGGCGGCTCCCGGTGAGCAGGGCAGGTGCGATGGTTCCCCCGCGGCTGCAGGGGGCGCTCCGGAGCGAGCTCGGGAAACCCGCGGCTCTGGTGCCCTGGGATCCCGGGAAGGATGGAACAAAGGCTTCACAAACCCCTGGGCAGCTGATCCCGGGCTCTCAGGAACAGCAGGCTGGAATGGCAGGGACGAACGCAAATCCCGGGTGGCAGACGAGATGTATCCAGATGGGAAAAAACCACGGAGGCCCAGGCAGGCAGGGTGAGCAGGGCTACAGTGTAGCGAAAGCTCGAAGCAGCAGCGGAGCAGGACAGCCACAGCTCGGTCTCCAGCAGGGCAGGGAAAAAGCGGCTTTTGGGGTCCCGGCGTTGCTTCCAGCAGGAAGAAAGAACGGCCAAAAAGAAAGCAGCAGCAGCTCCTTTCTCTGCAGCTTCTCTCTCCGGACGCTCAGAGCGAACTGTCCCCACACCCAGGTGTAGACAAAGGAGTAGCCAGGCCCGCCCCACTCCCCTTTTTGTCTTTCTTAAGTACAGCTATTTGTCCCCTAGCAACATGCATATGGGAGAAAATTCCTTTAACAGGAAAACCTAAGACTAAACTAAAACCCCAACAAGTGCCCAGCCCAAAATCTTGTCATTACCCAGAATAAATGCTGTAGATCTTGCAAAGAATTCAAATAACAATAATTGCCAGCATAGCATGTTCACTTGCACAACCGTAGAAATAAGATAGCAGAGTTGTGCTGTGGTCACTTTGAAAACTAAATAACTTGCCAGACTTACTTCACAAAGCTCTGAAATATGTACCAGGAAGGCACAACATATAAAAAAGCAGTACAGGTTTCCCATTAAAGCTTTTCTATCCACAAAGTGCCAGAGGCTAAACTGCATGAAATATTCACTGAAAATCCCCTCATCAGTCTTTTCTTTGTCATAGTCAGAAGAATGTTGAACTGCAACTCTTGTATTTGGCAAATAATATTAGAACTGCAAGTGAATTCAAAATAACTATCACTAAGACAATTCAACTGATCGTAAATTGAAACTGCATGAGCAGGCTGGAGAGAACACTTGTCTGTTGCTACAGTAATTATTGCACGCTCACATTTCAGGAGGGTGTCAGCTCTACAGGCATGGCATCATTATAAACCTCTCGCTGGTATAGCTGACCTTGAGAACTTTTCACTGTTGCTGGTCTACAGAAATAACAGACTTACATTATAAATAAACTTCCTTTTTAATGAATAACAGCACTTTTTGGAATTCTAGATACATAGGGCTGAGAGAGACCTTGAGGGGATCATTTTGTCTCTCCCCTTGCTCTGAGACAGACATGCCTGAAAGATATTTGTTTTAGCTGCTTTAAAAGATCTCCAGTAAATGGGATTTCACAATTCTTCCAGCAAGTGAGGCTGCTCCAGCATTTAACTATTTCTATAGGGCAACAGCTTTTTTCTTAATATGCCAGTATCAAACTGGACTGTTTGCTGATTTGAGATAGTCCATATGACTGCAAATTCATGCCACTGTGTCGTTCCTGGGTTTACGCTGTCTTGAAGAATCACATTATGCAAGTGCAGAGTTAAAGTGTTTTTCTAATTGTCAGTTTATGAAACTTGCCCTTAATTTCTGAAGGTCAGGCTGGAATCTTATAGTCACAGAAACCGTGACCACATTAACATGCACAGTCTGGTGCCATATCAAGAAACCAAATTGGCTGGCTGGGGGTTATTGATGATATTGCAAATCTGAACAAAAGCTCAGCTCAGTTGTAAGATTGGAGACTGAGTTTTAGACTGGAGGGGAAAATCAGTATTTATAACACGGACGTAGAGAAAATTGGATGTTGTTCAATAGCCTTTGGAGGAAACACTTCAACAAAGAAGAAAAATAACTTCATGATTTAAAGTTTTTTAAATACTTAGTTTATCCAAATAATCTGCCAGTATGAATTTCTGGAAATATGACAAAAATTAGGTGTATCAAATAATAAATAGGATAAAATTATCTTCAGCCACTGCATTCTCATCAGTTACAGCATAAGTAGCTTCATTTGCAAACTTCCTGAATATACCTTTCTGAAAGCAATCAAATATGTCCTGAACAATGCTACATGCTGTCACACAGGCCAGACCAAAAATAGAGAGCTGATCTCATGGCTGGAAAACAATTCACTTAAATAAGCAGTTTATGCAACCATTTGACAAAGACTAACAAATCTGCTCCTCACAAGCACTGCTACTGATTACCAAGCAATAAACAACCTTATAGTAACAACTACCCCATTACTAGATGTTAGGGACATGAGGAAAAAGCTTAACATTCAGTTGCTGGCTTGTTCTGGGATAAACTAGAAGTTAAATAATGTCTTTCAACATCCATATGATGACAGAAAGCAAGTTTAATTATCACTTCTCTTCCCCAGAAATAGTAGCATCTCTCTCACAAGGACACATTGAGAGAGTTAAGCATGTTCATCTTTGAGAAGCAGAAACTGAGAGGGGTCTGCATCAATGTATATAAGTATTTGAGCACGGGGTGTGAAGAGGATGGAAATGTTCAAGACCTGAAAGGACACAATCCTGTGCAACGTGCTCTAGGATGGTCGTCCTTAAGCAAGGAGGTTGGACCTGATGACCCACTGTGGGCCCTTTCAACCTTGCCCGTTCTGTGATTCTGTGACTGTGCCGTGACTGAAGGAACACTCTGTACATTGCTTTTATTCTCAGAGAGAGATGGTAAGTCATTACAGGTGTAAAGGTGTGCCTGCGGTCTACTGCATATTGAGAATATGGACACAGATTTAAGAAAATGCTGATCTGTAACAGAACTTCGAGCATGTGAGACATGGCATGAAGCACATAATGCACTGAACAGCACTCACAGAGCTCCAGGTAGTTGGTATAAACCAGCTATTCCCCCACTACAACTAAACACCACAGTTGGAGTACGAGTGTGCAAACAGTATTAAACAAAACTATGGATTGTAGGGTTTTCCCCTTTGAGGAAGGGGAATAAGAAAAGTGCCTACTAGCTTTATAGTTTTCTATGTGATATTTCCTTAAAATTCACCAATTTATTTTCTCTCCAAAAACAAATGATACAAAAATGTCATATATTATGGTTTCATGGCTTCTTACTTATTTTATTTCTTGAACAAGCAAGCAATGGCTAGCTAATTCTTGATCAAATAGGATGCCTGCAACTGTATTCAAGTCCCATGGTTTTTGGTCCTGTTACTTCTTCTAGAGGTGAAGGAATATTGTCTATGCATGAATGAGTGAGCCAGTCAGAGTTTCAAAATGGAAGCCATTCACGCAAGCTGCCATACAGTGCTAGTTGCTCCTCATGGAAGGCACGAAACAATTTTCTATTAAGAAACTGCTGATATATTTTTCTCACTCCAAATTTACTTTAAAAGGCTGAAGTGATTGAGAAATATTCATTCTTTCTTACCCATCCTTCAAAACTCTCTATGCTGTGCAGCCCAATTTATGTCAACTACCATATAAATTACCCAGGCAGGGCAAGAAGGACCTCCAGAATATGCTACCATGGTATGGTGGACTTTGAAACCACTCCTGGCAGAAACTGGTAAAAGTGATTAAAAACTGGGCTTTGTGATTTCATTTCTCTCTTTTCTCTTCTATCTCACCAGAAGAACACTGAATTAGATACATGTTTGTATTGCTAATGAGAATGTCTACAGCTATATTTAAAGGGATAATTATTTTTAACAAGAGATGAAAGAGCCTCTGTTTGGGGGTGAGGTTGGGGCTTAATCTAACCACACTCTGGTGGGACTTGGCTTTCCGTATGTGTTGATTTACATGACATGGTTGAATTCTTTTGACCTGAAGCTCTTCAGTGCAAGCCTGATGAAATTTTACTATTTTGCTATAATCTATGCTGTTACAAGTGAGTTGCCCTCTGCTTATAAATAAAAAATAAAAAAGGAAGACTGAACAGCCATAAGTGGAAATGTTATTGGTGGATATCCATTCCTTGCAGACATGTCTCAGTTATTCTGTATCATGCAGTTATTTGTCTTCTTTATACCATCTGCCAAGTGATGGACAGACAGAAATCCACCTGTGACTTCATTCCTTTGGATTTCAAAAGTGGAAACCAAGGAAAATTATTGGAACTATTCATAAAAAGAAAAGAGATGATTTAAAGTAAAAATATTCCTTATTTCTCATAGTACTATCAACTATTTCAACTGCATTAAAAATGCAAATAGGTGATAGACTAGCAACATTTGATTAGCTCTAGGCAGGCCCTGCTCCAGCTGTCACTGTATTCAAGGGCACTATTTCAGCTGGGTGACTTCGAATCAAGCGTTGAATACCTCTCCCCTCATTGAGCCACCTCAGCATACACCGGACCTGCAGCAGGAATCTGCAGCTGTACTCAGCAGGTTTGTAAACAGGAAAACATTGTCCATGCAGTGAACAACATGTCAACATTTTAGAATACAATAGGATATAATATTTCAATTGAAAAGGACCTAGAAGTATCCTCTTGTACAACTGCTTGACAAATTCAGGGCTCACCAAATTAAAGCCTTTTACTAAGGGCAATGTCCCAATGTCTCTTAAATATTGACAGCTTTGGAGCATCAACCACCTCTCCAGGAAAGGAAGCCTGTTCCAGTGTTTGACCATCCTCTTGGTAGAGAAATGGTTCCTAAGGGTAGTACTATGTGGGTTACCTTAAAATATCCCATATTCTTGACCGATTACTTGACTTTTCCCTGTTTCAGTTTTCTTTTCCTGTCCTCCTAAAAAGTCTGTTGAGTACAGACTAAACATTAACCAGTCCTGAAGCTTCTTGTGACTAGGCTAATTGAGGAGAATCTAGCAAAGAAATTCCATTTTCTAGCCCCACTCTTGCATATGCAAAGCATTACCATCACTTTAAAATCCAGCATTGACATAGGCACTCTGACTGAAGGGAATCAGAGTCATCAATTTCACTGGGTCAGTCATCAGGTATCTTGAATCCAATTTTGAACTATTTTCCATTCTCCTGCTCTATATCTAATAACTACACACGTTAACAAATAGCATGACCTTTAAATACCCAAACTTAAACATTATTCAGCTTGAGCCTTTCTTTCCTTTCTCCCAAACCTCAGCTCATTGATTTTTAAAGCATATAAAATAAATGAAATTTTGTGAGGTTAATGCAAGATGCAAAAGAAATTGGCTCAGTTGCAGGAGCACTCACAGCCTCTTCTTGCTGTCAGTCAAGGCAATTAGATTCTAGTGCAAAGGATGTGTTCTCATGTCCTGGTTCCCCCAGGTCCCCTCTGTTCTGGTCACCAATGGTGCATCTGCTGTCTCTGCATTTCCACCAGGCCGAAGAGGTTTTTGGTGATGTGGAAAATTTAGTGGCTTCCCCACACACCAGCTATTCCTTCAGGGCATTGACCGTCAAGCCAGATTATCAAACTAGGAGTTTTCTCCCAACTAGGCATGATCCTGTCGGTATCTGTATGGGATAGGAGTGTCTGAAATGACCAGTAGAAAGTTATGTGTGTCCTACCTGGAACTGCCTGTGGCTGGAGCCCTCATTTGAGATGCAGAAGTTGAGGGTAGAAGTCTTTATTCTAGTTGCCACACCACAGACTAATGTGAGCCAGGGTTTCAACATGAATCTTCTTTCTCACCCAGTGAACATTTAATTAATTTACAGATTCACACATTTGCAAGAATAAAGGTGGTTAGTGAGGGCATTTCTCTGAGACATGGGATCAATCAACCAGAACAGAGATTTTAACCTGAATTTCCTGTGTGATTTAAAAACCAGGATGCCGATTGATCTCAGCAGCATTCTCCATCCCTTAACAAACCCCTCTTAGACATGTCTCTCAGAATTGATTCTTCAGTTCCTAAATAGCCTGGGAATTAGCCATTACAAAACTGCAATTAGGTTTTGACAAGGCCATTTAAAACTAACCTCCGCTGAGAGCAGAGAGCAGGTAAAATGAGAAGAAAACAATGAAGCCCCAGTGCTTCAATCAGGTTTAGTTTTAGCTCTGAAAGCTAAGTGAATTTGCAGCATGAAGGCTCAAACTGTTGCCCCTGAATTTCTTAGGTTTTTAAGAAATGCTTGTTTCCTACTTCTTTCTCTCTCAATTGGCTCCTGTATTTCACTTCCTTGTGTCTATTTCCACAGGTGAGAGTTTGTTATCCTAAAATACAGCTCAAAATTGAATCCCGTAACTAAATATTAATACAAGGAACTTCTAAAAATTGCCACAGGAGCTTTGGCTGGGTATGACTGTCAGTTTTGTGTATTACATAAACAACTGGCCTTCCCCTCTCTGTCATTGCTGTTCTGACTCCATGTTGGAATCAGATGTCACTTATACCACTTCCCATGAGTATTTCAACTATGATTCAAAACCTCTTTGGCACTCATGTCAGGAAATTTTCAATCAAATTCCATGTAACCCCGCATAAATCACATTCTGCTACACTTTACTGGCACTTCTCAAGATTTTTCAGTCTGTAGGAACTAGGACCTGTATTAACAGGTAATAGAATGTGCTACTTTAGTTTGCATCATTTTCCTGTGTTCATGTTTAATAAAGTTTCAAAGTTTTGTCTGAGAAAGACAGAAGTTTTCTTTTGCCTTTGTTAGTCCTCTTGAAATCAGAATGAACAGATATTCACTCCTAACACATTTTGCTTTTTCATTGTGATTTCCTTTATTCTTTCCAAAAAACATATTCCTTATTTTACAGCCCCAAATTGGGCAGATGAGACTGTAACTTGTCTAGATGAATCCTTTCCTGCAGTCCCAGTGAGGTGCTACCCAGTCATTCACTACTATAAACGCGGGGCTGTTCTGCAAACAGTTATTAATAGCGCTCATTAGCCCTCCGAGGTGTTTGTGATAGGGCTGCAGAGCACTGGTAGAACAGAGGGAAGTCTGTGGAGTGGCAGAGATGACAAAAAACCAGTTGTTCAGATCTTCTCCAAGACTTTGCAGGTACAAGAGCCTGAACACTCTGCTGTACTGAAGGAGACTCAGGGAGAGTTTGAGCTTGTCTGGTTGTGAAATGGAGACTCTCACAATGACCAAGGCTGGAAGCTTCTGGCTTGAGCACCAAGTCAGAATTGGGACCCCAACAGACTGAATAAATAGGCTGACAGAGCACTGGGAGCCACTCAGGGGAGGTGATCACTCCTCTCTGCTCAGCAGTGATGAGAAACATCTGGATACTATGTCCAGCACTGGACTCCCCAGTACAAAGAAGAGACGACAAACTGGAGTGAGTGCCACACAGGCCCATGATGATCATTAAGGGACTGGAGCATCTGCCGCATGATGTGAGACTGAGAGGCAGAACTGTTCAGCCTGGAGAAGAGAATGCTCATGGGAGAAGTCTTACCCAAATACTTGATGGGGGAGTAAAGGAGACAAAGCCAAGTTATTCTTGGTGGTACTCAGTGAGAGGAAAAGAGGCAAAGGACAAAAATTGAAACACAGAAAATTCCACGTAGAAGTAAGGAAAAGTATTCTACTGTGAGAATGACTGAGAACTGGATCAAGTGGCCCAGAGAGGTTGTGGAGTCTCCATCCTTGGAGACTTGACTGGACGTGACCCTGAGAAACCCATTCTAGCTGGCCCTGCTTTGAGCAGGGAGATTGGACAAGGTGATCTCCAGAATTGCCATCCAGCCTCAGCTGTCTTAAGAAAAACCATCTCTTGCCAAACATCTCAGAGCTATTGAGAATGCTGATACACCAGTTTACTCTCCTGCTGAGCATTTCAGACTAGTCAGAGCCCCGGAAAACAGAACAACACACTTAAGTAGCATTTTAGAAAAGGACCTCTAATTCATGGCACTTATTTATGACTCACCTCAGGGTACTGGAGTGTTGCAAGCACGATGGAAACTGTAAAAGTTTTCTAGTTTTAAAACTATTTTCTTTTAATAAATTCTACTTATGTGGCACTATGAGTACTAGTTTGTTTTGCAGGAGGCTGTTTGCATGCTGTGTACGACTGCCTGCAGCATCCTTAGGTGAAGAACCTCTGAAATTCAGAGACATGCAAATGACTCTGAGGATACAGTAGCCTGCCTAAGAATGCAGGAATCACAGATCACTACCCTGAGTAGGTAACAATGAATTTTGACACATGAGAGATGGCTATCAGGCAGAGTAAGAAGTACTATGTTGGGAGACCACCTCATCCTATAACAATGAAAAATTTATTGTTGTCGTCAGCCACCAGGAGATAATATGGAACTAAAGTTGTGTAAGACTTTTAGATGATGCCAGTCACAGCCCTTTTCTTTCCAATTTTTGTGATGAAAAACATCTAAAGAATTTTAAGATACATTCATGTATTTGACTATCACAGTCATACTAATTAGTTTTCAGGGCAATCTTTTCCTGCATAACCTTTAGAAGCAGCACCTTAAAATCTTTATCCCACATCTAATTGGTATCTTGAGTTTTTATAGCATCCTGAGTTATGCTCAGACACGTATATAAATATGGACTGAATTTTGGCTCATGCAGAAGAGAAAAATGTTTTTTCAATCCATCACATTTCTACTGTGCAATAGAACCATGCTTAATTTATTGTAGTTCAACCAATTTATACAAAAAAAACCCCAATAAACACAGACATAAAAGGTTTTTCATCCTGAAAAATGTCTCTTGACTCTCTATGAGGGATACCAGACTGTTTAGAGGTGAACAAAAATTTTGTGATGCAGCTTTTCATCAGAAGCTCCATATTTACAGGGTAGGAAGGATTAATTGAAACATTTCAGGTTTTACAGACTTTCAGCAAATTAATTCCTGCTGGTCCATCCTCAAGTTAGATATATTAGAAGCTGCAGCATCACTGGCATGAATATCCTCAATAAAACTAACAATCTTGGCGTTTTCATTAGAGTTACTGTCTGCTGAAATCAAGCAGAACACCAACTTCACTAGACACAGGCCTACAAGGTCTGGGAAGGAGCCTTTCACATGCATTTTTGTTTCTTTTCAAATTCAGCCTTTCAAAAAACAAGAAGCTAGAAGCTGCTTCCCGGTTTTTCCTCCCATTTTTCCTGTGCATATCCACCTTTTGATCCATAAGTTCACATCCTCCAGAAGCTGGCAGGAGCGAAAAACATTTTTTAATGAGTTGGCTCACATTATTTTTTCTAGGAAAGAGGGCATGGAGCAGTTTGGCCCACCTGAATTCAGTGTCAGTTTTTCAAGTGCAGCCCATCTTTGCATAATTTTCTTTATCAGCTCCCTCTTTATCTTTCAGCTATTGCTGGGCACCTCTGCTCAGAGCTCTGCATGACAACTTTTATGTCTCTGTCCTCAGAAAGACCTTGAAAATTCTGGGTCCATCAGCCTATGAGAAGCTTAGCCTATTTTGCTAATGTGAATTACCTGATGGTGCCCAATTATACTTTAATATCCCCTTATGAGGGCTCTTATCAAAAAGTCTTTTGAAAATCCAAGTATGCTGTTTCCACCAGGTCCCCTGCATTAACACTGAAAAGACCTCAAACAAGGTAGAGAAGCACCTTTTTTTCTTAGAGAACCAGTGTTGCTTTGATCCTGAGAAGCTATACTTACCCAAGCATTGTGCAATTCTATCCCTAATTGAACCCTCAATCGGGTTGCCTGCTATCATAATAAAGTTTACTGATCTGTAAAGCCTCAGATGCCCAGAGCCTCATTTTGAAGATAAGCATCATGCTAATGAGTTTTAAATTTTCAGGCTCCCTTGCTGTAAAGCCTGTAATACATCCTTGTCAATGTTGCTCCTCTTTAATGCTTTGTTTGTTTTCAAATCCTTGGATGAGTACCAGTCAGTCCTTGTGATTTACTGCTCCTGGGTTTCACAAGTTGTACCAGAGACTCAGTCTATTAAAGGCTACAATGTGATTTTAAATGAAAGTGCCCTTTAAATAGGATTTTCCCCATGTTCCACCATAAAGATTGATGCACAAGTGTGCTTTAATTCCTCTGCTTATTCCTATTATAGCTGAAAGAAAATTAAAAAAAAATCATAGCAGTGGAACTTTACTTAAAAATACTTTTTTCAATGTACCACTGTCCTAGCATATTACAAAACTCACTGTGAGAGTTTGCTTAGCAGGACTGAAGCCAGCAACGTAGAACCATCCAGGTAATTTTCAACACTTTGTTCCACCAGGGATAAAATGCACAGTTTGTCTGAATCCCCTCAGCAAGTGCCTCCCCTCTTCTGAGTGTAAGAAAAGCCCAAGACAACTTCTAATTAAGGTGCATCAACTGAATTCCTTAAAGAAAGAGGAGTATGAGAAACAAAAAAAAACCTCCCAAGCTTAACTTGGAGTTTCTCAGCCCGTGTCTGCTCCAGAGAGCATCTTTGTCTTCTGTAAGAGCCTACTGCTTTCCACTCACTGTGGACCTGCTCAATGCACCAGTTATATCAACTCCCTAAAATACACATTCCTGTGTACTTGGGAAAACAATGTTATGTCCCAATATTCTGGATAGACAACCACGTTTCCCAAGGTTGATTTTTTTTTTTTTTTTTGCTGGAAGATTCTTATAACGTTGTTCAATTGTCATTATTTTTAAGCACACCTGTTTGTAACATTGTAAATATGAGCAGAAACAGTGCCAATGCTTTTGAACACTAAGTGGAAGAAAGACATACTCTTTCGTACATAAACAAAAATTAAAATTCTGTTAACTTTCTCTTTGAAAGCCTCTGGACATTCACACCTAGGAGGGAGAATGAGGGAAAAATAAGGAGAGGGAGAGAACTGACTGGAGGCGGTAATCCAGGCTGGTGCTTTTTCCTGTCTTAGGAAATAATTACTCAAAAAGGAGGAGAAGACTTTGAGAAGTTCTAATTTTTGCATGGTCAGGAAGGATGTTGCTTGATGTTTTTAATATAATTACCAAGAAGGCTTGGATGCAGCCAGCATTCAACCTAAGGATACAGACTGCTGAACCCAGATACTGAGTGTACAGGCTGGATGTATTCTGGCCATGGATCAAAGTTGTGCAATGGTGGAAACTGTATTTGTCATGCCAATACCTTCCAACATCTGCAAATGAGTGCAGATGCACTCTGAATGCAAGGGGATGGACTCACAGTTCCAGCACTGTCACCCTGAGAAACCAGAGCAGCAGGTGGCACAGCCACAGCTCTCCAGTCGCCCACTAAGCAAAACCTGCCCAGACCAGACATTTCAGAGCCACTAATGGTTTATTCTTCATTTTCTGGCTGGGTTAGCTTGCAGCACTGGGGCACTGATCTGTGTACATGCTGTGTCAGCTGACATCAGCCACAGTTCTGATTAACTAGCCACAGCAAATTAACTAGAGGTGCTCACAATGTTTTGGCATGAGGACATTTTATCCAAGTCAAAATAATGCATAGGTGTCTTTAATGATCTTTATTTTGAGGTAAAACAGAACCTGTTGGTAAGGGCACAAGCACAGCACAGCAGCAGGAGGGTCCAGGCCCCACTCTGCCTGACTCAAGGCAATCATACACACATGACAAGCTTTGCTTTGAAGCAGGAGGCTGGGACACCAGCCTGAGCCTCTACTAACACTGGCACAGGATGAAACTGTAGAGCAGAACAGCTAGAGCTGAGGGACCAAGGCCCAAATTAAAGGTTTTTCCAGGGTTAATGACAGTCTGGTTTGCTGGACTGAATGTCTATCAGCAGGGTGGAAAGCATCAAGAGTCTTCCAAAGCATACCCTTTAGCTAAGTTTCACCCAAAATGAATCCATTCAATGAGGATGATAAAGAGTGACTTCAATTTATCTCTGACCAAAATTGAAACATTAATGTGGATGTACCCAGAGTCTCCAACATACCAAGCTTTTGGTCTGGCCAAGAAGTATTTTTATTGCTCCAATTTTGCTGTAAAATTCAGAGTTTCCAATTTAGTGTAGATCAGAAATGAATTAAAAATGTCAAAAGGCTCTCTGCAAGAGAGTTGTTGGCAAGTGAGCAGCTCTGCTCAGAACACCATGATGTTGCACACCATAAAGAAAAAAACATTGTGCTGCCTCTCAAGTTGGCATGGGGAGTCATTGACATGTTTTGTGGTGACACTGCTCCTGAGGTTTGCCTAGCTGTGAATTAATAAAGGGTTTAAATTTAAGACAGTAGAAAAGATGAATCCCTCCACATATAAGTAAAATAGTTTAATTTATGCACCCATTTGTGGGGCTGGATTTGTGGGAGCTAAGGAGATGCCTCTATCTCTACATGTTCATGTACTTTAGGGCTCAGCATGACAGCACTGCTCTCACTCCAGGAAAGCTGTTTTCCTGCTGCTGCTATGGCCAGCAGCAGCTCTGCAGGTCGTGTTCACAGAAACAGCCTGTCAATACCCAGAGCTAATTCCTCAGCAGGATGTCAGTGAGAAAATAGGAGACTCGGACCGGTCTCTGGACTCTGAAAAGAAATTCTGAAAGTACAATACAGCTCTATTTAGGGTGATTTTTTTCCTGGGGACAGGTTTCTGTAGAGCCCATCAAACCTGCAAACCCACCATTCTGTGTGACTGCACTCAAGCCCCAGGGCACCCATCAGAAAATGTAGAACCTGACTGCAGTTTCCAAAGGTTTTTGCGGCTATCTCCAGCCTAGATTCCCTCTCTCTAACCCCTAACATGCTGCAATGATCTGATTCAGAAGGAAGGTTGGTTCTCTCGAAATTACCATAATGGATGTTTGTTCAAACCAGAAAATGAAATCTAGGGAGGCTCAGCCAGGGAAAAGTTGCTTAAGTTAGCAAACAAAGTGTAAGAACAAGGCAATGAACATATTTAAGTGCGAAATCAGAAATCTGTAATCTGAACAGGACTGAGTTTGAGGAGTCACAGAAGCTAAATGCCCACCAGAACCCACAGATCCTAACAACCTTCTGAAAGGCAGCAGGTGCAGGGTGCCCTCAAGCCGAGCAGCAGATCAAAGGGGCCATCCCGTCTGTTTGCCTGGCTCTCAAGGCAAGCACCGTGGCTCCCTTTCACAGCCATTGCTGACAGGTAATGTGCCCTCCAGCCCTGCAGGGGCTTTGCTCACTCAGGATGTTACGTGTTTTGACAGTTTCTCAGAGGGAAGAGTATTCTAAAACTATCAAATGCTTCCAAAAACAGTATGTGTTTCTTTTCACAAACTCTCAGGCTAATTCATGCCTCAAGTAACAGCTATTCAAGTGTCCTCTAAATGTGAATGGGATTGAGGATTTTATTTTTATCACTACAGAGCACTAGGCATTTTATTAAACATTGGCCAAGCTGTCTGCAATGCAAAACTTTCCCCAGCAGAAATACAACACAAAGTACAAACCCTTGGATCTACCTGTAGCTTTATGAGAATCTGAATAAAACACGGAGAATCTAACAAAGAAACTAAAATATTTGTGCATCACACAAACTACCTGGAAAAAAAAAGAACTAATTTCTCCCTGAAATGCAGTCATTCCTGAAATGCAAGGCTGGAGAAAAGATCATGGATACACAACCATGAAGAAAAGATTGTCTGAAACTGGGTAAATACCCTGTAGATTACCCAAGTTCTAGCCTAATCAGGTCTAAAGTCTGGATCAGTTGAAAAATATGCAAGGATCTTTGATTTTGATAAAATATGGCAAAGTTACTGATTCTGTTCCTTACTTGAATAATTGGCTAGAAGCCCTCAAACCTTGTGATGATGTATTGATTTAGTGCTTAGTGTGGTTGAAAAAATGTGAGATACAAGAGATAAACAATTCTGTCTCCTGTCATTAGCATTGGTATCTTGAGAACAAGGACAAAAGTTATAAAAGCTGCAGAAGCAGGCAGAAATAGTGACAGAAGCTTCTATCTGGACAGTAATGCTAATAACAGCTACTTGAGTCGCTGGCTACCTTGAAAACTGTGCTGCCACATCTTCACTGCTGCCTAGCCAGCTATATTGGGTATATCTGTCTTTACTGTAGCCACACACCTTCTTACAATACTTTTGGGAGTCTCCAAGTCAAGTATTGTGGTCTTTTGCCTAAAATGTGAAATCTGCCGCTTGAAGTACGAATGACACCTTAGAAAGAGAAGGCCAAGTAAGCAATCAGACAGCATTCCTGGAAAAAATAGAGACAAATCCGTAACAGGTTAGCGGCATGGCTATGACAATGGTGCACAGGAGGTCCCAGTGGCTTCAGTCCCACTGACTGAATGAGACTGCCCAAGAGCCACCTGTGCCAGAGCTGGCACAGCTCTTTGAAATTACCCACTTGGTTTTGCTACAACAGAAAATAAAACTTTGCCATTTCCTGGGACAACTTATGCTGCTTTTTACACAGCTGAACAGCACTAGATAGTTCATTACAGGATTTCCACTGAGACACCACCAAGGCTGTGATCTACAATCAATATTATTGACTGTTGCCTGGTTTCTGACCTGTGTCTAGGGTCCATGGAAGGAAGAAAGACCTGGTGGGAAAATGGTGTCATAAAAAGCCTATTCTTTGTAAGTATTGCCAAAAGCAATTGATCTGAAAGCAGCAAAGATTTTCCTGTATTTGTTTTCTTACCACCCCATTGTAGATAACCCAAAGCTCAGATGGCCATCACAAATGTCTGGAGGCACATGTCAAAGCTGTGGGGCTCCTGCAGCCTTGGGGACTCATTTCAAGGTTCAAGTCCTTGGTTTATGTATCTAATACTAAGCAGAATCTCAAGAAAGACTATGTTTTATCCCTGCAGCTGCCTCAAGGTTAGGACACGCCTGCCATATGGTAGACTGAAGACCCATCCAAGTATTTTGAATACCATTTAATTGCTTTTAATCAGCAACCAGAAGCCAACATCAAAGGGCCTTCCTTTGAAACTGAATACTCTGAAATCTCAAATAATTTTCTACCCAGACTGAGGTGTAAGACTGCAGAGCTAGAAATTGGACTTTTATCTAAATTCACTTATCTGGCACCACACAAGTCTAGGCAGTTGGGTTTTCTCTCAAGGTGACTGTGCAGAGGGATCCTGATGAAGCTGTAACAGTATTCATTGGCACAGAAGTTAGAGATGTGTCAGCCATTAATACTGCTTAAACCTCAGATTTACAGAAGGATTTTCTTCTATGTGCTTCAGTGCCAGAATTCACTGGATTCTTGTGTAACCGATTACAATAGGAGTTGCTGACAGTTCTATCAGACAGATAAGGACACTTCAAACTTTTCTGTACTGTTTTTAAGTCAAAAATACCTTAAGCTGTGTACTGCCCACCTACATAGATGGTGAGATTTTATTTTTGAAAGGACTGCAGACTGACAATCACCTCCCAAGGGGTAGTCACACAGACTCATAAAGGATATAGCTCCTTGTGAAGTTTCAGAGGTGACATTAACTGCTAACAGAAGTCATCCCAAACTCCAGATATTGCCAGCTGCCAGATCCTTTCACTTCACCTTTGAAAAAACAGCCTCAGTGTCATTTTGCAGAAAGAGAAAAACTACGTCCATGAGGAAACTTGTTCAGACACAGTTTGCCATCATGTCTATGTGGCTGTAAAGCACAGATCATCTGGAGCAGCAATTAAAGTTGGAGGAGGAGGAAGAGGTCAGTGGACCAGTCAATAATCAGAGCACCTTTTCCCCGCAGCTGGCACACGACCCTCCCGCAGCTTGTTGCTTAATTAAGGATTGGAGTTTTCTGCAGTGCACTTCTGCCATCTAGAGGCTTTCCTGTCCGGCTGAAAATCACTTCCAGGAGGGATTTTTTTTCCCTTCTGTATCCCAAACATTTCTAATCGGATATCAAATCTCTGATTAAAGGATGGCAAGGCTAAGACTAATATCATATATGACTAAAATAGGATTAAGAATAGGCTGGAAATATCAAAGAGGTTTCTTTTGAATCACAGCTTTGGTGGACTGCAGATTTTATCACATAGTTATATTTCATAATAATCCCTCTGAATTAAAACATTTTGAAGCACAGGGGATAATACAGAAGACCTAAATCAAAATCTAAGATAAACCATTCTAAAAACTCCAGTGCAAGACACCGATATTTTTAACAGTCTCTGAGTCTGGAAAAGCTTTATGTTTATCACCCACGAAATAATTCAACTTCTAATGAAGGTTGATCCATGATTAATACAAATCTTTTACAAACTGCATTGCTGAGATACTGCAGTTAAACATCCCTAAGCACATAAAAGTAAGGAGATTTACATAACGAATCCCTCCACTCACCCCATCACACAACAACCCACCCCACATGGTTAAATCCAACCCCCAAGGCATACTTAGAACATCTTTTAAATCCCCAGCTATTGATGCAAGCAGGAAGACAGTCCCACTAGCTCGGCTGCATACTATCCTGTAAGCTTTGAGCACCTCTGTTCTCTATTTAAAAGCCAGAGTCTTTTCTTCCTCTCTCGATAAGGAACTACACACTGCTTCATTAGGAGAGAGAGTACAGAGGAGAAAACAGAACAGGAGAGGCAAGCGTGGCAGGGTGAAAGCCCCAAGGCAGGGTGCAAATCAGGATTTAGGGTACGTGTTTGCATTTCGATATGAGGGCTGCCTCAAGGTTACCTTTAACACCACTCAGCACTGCTTTAATGGCAAATGGGAAAGCTGAGCTCCAGGGGCAGCTGAGGGCTGTCCTGGGTGGTGTTTGTACTCAGAGCCAAGTACATCTGGCAGCATGTTGTCAAGTGTACAGAGAGCTTGTGTTCAGGCTATGCACAAGGTAGTCTGAAGGCAAGTGGACCGCAAGCCAGAATGCTCCTCACTGCTCTTGTGCACCCAGCAAATCCATCCCCTCATCAACTGCAATGCAGTATACTCACTCAAATGTCAGCTGCCTCAGCCTAAAATAAAACCCCAAAACTCATGTTCAGGAGCTGCCTGAAAATTCACCAGAAAGATCTGGATCTGTCTGCAGTGTCTGGAAACCTCCTGCTTCTCCTGAAGCCCTGCTTGAACGTTGAAGCTGGTGTGGATCTGGGTCCAAGGGCCCTCAACAACTACAGCCAATAGCCATGTTTGACAAATATCTAACACACAACAACAGGATCAGCCTGCAAACACTGTATGGCTGCAGGTTTTTTTTCTTGATAGAAGGGGTGGAGGAGATTGTTCGAGTTTTCAATGTAGTGTTGGTTTATTGTAAACGGCATAGGGCAAGGTGAAGGCTTGGGACACAGTGTCAACCCATTGCAGACCTTCCTGGGGACAGCCTCTGAGCGCTGAAGAACAAAGCCTCTCAGCACCTGCACTTTGAAAGTGAGCTCTGTTCTGCTTTTGAAAGAAGAAAAACCCATGTTCGCTCTCAGGCACATATTCTGGGTCCTAGACACCAGTGCGCCTCCTCACATGGGTCTGAGGGTGAGATTTCAGTAACATCCCTGTGTTACAGATTCCTGCTAGCTTGTTCTGGATTCCTCCCTGTTCTGCAGGTGTCCCTTTCAATAAATTTTCAATAACTGTTCAGGATTTATATACCTTAAACTGAACATTGTCTTCAACTCTGAAAGGTACATATGTCCCAAATAATCCCTTACTATTCAGGATGTCTTGATCTAGATGAAGACATTGGTGACCAGAAGGAGTACTCAGCCTTTTGCCTATTTCTGCTCCCCAAGAAACCAGATACAGTCATCAGGCATAAGCAGTGCCCTAATGCTGGAAAGAGCTCAAAAGAAAACATGGGAGGGAGAAAAGGAGCACGAGGGTGTTGGAGTCTGAATTACTGGGATTTATGCCTCTGCTTTCATCGTATGCCAGTCCCAAGCCAGCCCACATTTGTTAAGAAGCACAGGTGGCAGAGAAAGACCTCGCCGGTTTTCATGTGATAGTGGAGGCCAGGAAAGGCTTTATCAGCACAAAGTGCATCTGTTCCAGCAGGCATGAGGAATGGAGTCCCTCAGATTTGTCTCTTTTGAAGACAGCAGGGACTACTTCAGTGAGTGGATAAGCTCATCTACTTCATCAACTTTTAAAGGATTTGCTGTGGCATGGGGCTGCCTCCCAGTGATCAGGTGTGACCCCATCAAGTGCTTTAAAGTTTTAGGAAAAATTGACTTGCATCTCAACTGGTTAAGCACTTCAGTTCTTCTGCCAAGCAGGAATCCCACTACTGGTGTCCCGGGAATAAAGGCCGTAAACAAGCAGTAGAAACATCCTGCAGAGTACCCTTTTTGTTCAGTGCTCACAGAGTGGCTAACGCAGTGGGAGAGCAGCAATACAAATCATCATTATTATCATCCTGAAAGATGGAAGGAAAAATACCTAAAGAAACAAAATTGAAAAGAGAAGCACACTTTCCAGGTCAGCTTTTAAACTAGAGGCTGTGCTCAAGTGAGTTGTGATTTAACTGTGGGAAGTTTTTATCCTCTGTGTGTTATGAAGTACAGAGCAAGATGTGACTAAATAGATATAACTCAAATACAAACTTCTCTAGGGAAGCAGGAGAAAGGCACTGTGCTAGAAACAGGAGCTGAAGACAGTGGATTAAATTTCAAGACCTATATTCTGGGGTTTAAAGCATTAATTTATAGAATTACACTATTATCACCAGCATTGATTTGAAATTACTGATTTCCAGGAAATGCTTGATTGGTGACAATGAAATAATTCAATATGACAATATTATAAATATTGAATATTTAAAAATAGTGAAATCTAAGTCCTTGGACTCATTTTAGATAAACATAAACTCTGTGCCTGTCATCTGTGCAAGCAGCAATGAAAAAACTCTTCTGGAAGGTCCTTCCTTGTCTGAGCTCAGTCAAGTTTTAATTGCTCTCTCTGTGTGATGGTTTCAGCTGGAGTAGAGTTAATTTTCTTTACATTGGCTAGTGTGGGGCTGTACTTTGGATTTGTGGACAGGTGACCCAAATTGACCAGAGGGAAATTCCAGACCATATGACATCATGTTCAGGATATAAAGGGGGGGTAAGAAGGAGGAAAAAGGGGACATTTGGAGTGATGGTGTTTGTCTTCCCAAGTCACTGTTACATGTAATGGGGCCCTGCTCTCCTGGAGATGGCCAAACACCTGCCTGCCTGTGGGAAGCAGTGAATTAATTCCTTGTTTTGCTTTTCTTGTATGCTCAGCTTCTGCTTTCCCTATTAAACTGTTTTTATCTCAACCCATGAATTTTCTGGCTTTTACCCTTCTGATTCCCTCCCCACTCCCACTGGTGGGGGAGTGAGTGAGGGGATGCCTTGAACTTGGCTAGTGGCTTAGGTTAAACCACACCACCTTGTGAATTTCAGTCCTGTTGAAATGCCGTGTTCCTAGTCAGTCCCTTAGGATGGGTTGCCCTTCCTGGTGTCTTCCTCTGATTTCCTCCATACTGTACCATTTTTAGTTGTATGAGGCAAAAAATTCTACCATGCATGGCCATTTCTCATTCACTGTCATGATGGTGGCTTAGGTCAGACAGTGAGATGTCTATACCTATATCCTACAACCTTCCTGACATTATGTCATCTACTGATGGTCATCTGAGGTCTCATCTAAGGTAAAGTAGATGCCAGGCGTCCACTAAAGCCACTCTATCACACCCCTCCTCACCTGGGCAGGGGAGAGAAAATATAACTAAAGGCTTTTGGCTGCAGGTAAGGACAGGGCTCTCCAAAGGGTCACAAGTCCCACCAGGAACCTGCTCCAGCATGGACTTCCCATGGACTCACAGCCTCCTCTCAGTATCCCTCTGCCCCAGTGTGGGGCCATCCAGGGGCTGCAGGTGGATCTCTGATCCACTGTGGACCTCCATGGGCTGCAGGGGCACAGCTGCCTGAACATGGCCTTCACATGGGCTGTGGGGGAATCTCTTTCCAGCACCTGGAACACCTCCTGCCCCTCCTTCCTCACTGACACTGGTGTCTGCCTGGCTCTTGCTCTCACATATTCTCGCTCATCTCTCTACTGCTGTTTTTTCCCTTTTTTGAATACATTATCTCTGTCACCAATGGCTCAGCCTTGGCTAGAGGCGGGTCTGCCTCAGAGCCAGCCGGCATTGGCTCTGTTGGACGTGGGAGAAGCTTCCAGCAGCTTCTCACAGAAGCCATCCCAGTAGTACCTACCTGCTACCAAAACTTTGTCACACAAGCCCAATACAGTATCTTTGTGTTTCATGCCAGGCCCTCCCTGGAACAGTGTTGCAGGTATAGAGAGGATTTGAACATTTAGGGACGGTTGCTCTGGGGTAAAGCACTGCCGGCACAGGAGGTAGAACAAAGTTCGTATCAAATGGAGTGGGGCAAAGAATGGTGAGTTTTTTTCAGTACCACTGCTGGTTTTTCACATTCCTCATCTCAGACCCAGTTCTTACTCCCATGTTTGAAATTGGAGGTCCAAGGAAAAGGCCAAGAGCCTCACTCTCCATGTGGCTGGTGCCATAGGTTGATCCATATTCAACAGCCAAAGCAGATACTATGATTTAAATGAACCTTGTGATGAGGAACAAATTACACCAGAAAATATATTACAGGGCTTGCTCTTACACTTGATGAACTGTATGTCTATTGATTTAAAAATGTATTTTTCTTTCTTATTGTCATTTAAATGTATGGGATAGTAACTGATTCATGAAGCAGTAGGTATTGTTTCTTTTAACTCTGATGATAATTACTTTTATTTAATGAATAAGGTCCAGGTTCAATAAAAGACTCATCTGGCTTCATATAATAAATTGATTTTATGGGGCTGCTGTGAAGCGGAAGCCAGAGAGAGTTTTTATTGAATCTAGGCCCAAACACAATATATCACAACTCTCATTTTCAGCTTATTTTATCTATTAATAAAACTCCATTTAATATCCTTGGATATTTTTCAAAAGGTTTGTCCTTTATCCTCTTTGTCATAATTAGCACAGAGGGTAATTAGTTTTTACATAGGCATTTTCCTTCGTCTAGATAAAAGTCATCTAAATTGTTTTCTTTTGCTTATGGAAATGAGAACACCACATTTTTATTTCTCCTTCAATTGCTCCCTGGTGATTACCTTAATTGGAATTACTATTTCTCTACCACTGTTGTGAAGTTCAACCCTTCAGGAGCTGTCGTGGACAAGGAGCCCAGAGCCTTTGGTGGATGGCAAATGAACTGGTCCTGCATGGACCTAAATATTCAGTTGCCACGTCAAATACCCATGGCAAGATTTTGGAGGTCACAGGGACCCCTGTGACTGTGGGGTAGTCTCTGGGGAGGGAGCACAGCTCTGCAGCCCTGTGCGCTGCCTGTGGGAGGCCACTGGTGTCCCCCACTGGTGTCCCGGGATTGTTCTCCTGACTCCAACAAGGGAAATCACAAGGCCTGAGCAACAGCCATTGTTCTGCCTGCTTCAAATCCATTGCCGTAGAACCTGCAGTCTTCAGGATGCCCCAACTCACAGCACTGCATCTGTAAACAGAGCAAGAGGAGAAGGTGAGGTGAGGCAGCAAAGGCTTTACCCAGTGAAGGCTCAGCTCCACCATGGGGCTCCCTTTGCCTTCAAGGGACTTTCAAGGGACCTGTCTGCATTGCTGCTGAAACACTCTCTGTTTGTTTGTTTGCTCAGGAAGATTGTTGTAAAAATGAAAAAAACATATACATACATAACTCCAATTCACAGATTTTGATATAGTTTCACATGTAATATAGTGTCACATAGAACCCTCTATTTGCATTTAATAAATATTTATTTTCTACAATGTCTTTTATTTGAGACAATATTTGCATGGAAATATGAAGTAAGATAAATTAGAATTGAATTATAAATTGCAATTAAAATTATTATAAGATATGATTATTTATTTAGTAACAAGAATATTTAAATTTGCATTCCAGTTTCTGAATCAAATGGGCTAAAAGGAATTCAGGACCCAAATTTATTCCTGTCTCTTTCTTTTGATATGAAATGAAAATTTCTATTTTATCAAAAATAATGTAAAAAATTTTCAGATTTCAAAAATATTTTTCTTTTATTATGACCACTTTTAATTCATTACTAATATTTCAGGGACACCAAGTCCCTGATTGTTGTTAGTACAATTTTGCTGCTCCTGTGTGTTAATCTTCATGGCATTCTGCAAACTGTGATATCAGAGGCTCCAAGAGAGCAGAACGGTTTGTGGAAAACAGGAAAGATAAAATTGAAAAATATTGACTAATTTAATTTTTTCCACTTTTTTAAAGAATAATTTGTTTTAAACAACACAAGATATTATGTGTGTGGGATAAATATAATCTGTCATTTCAGAAAATATGTTATTTAATCTTAAATGTTTCCAAGACTGTTTACTCTCACTCTTAATTTTGAGTGCATTGCCTGAGACTTATCATAATCATATCTTTTGTTATTTTAATTTTTGAACTCACGTGATCTGTCAGGGTTTTTTAAAGACGTGGATGCTTATTCAAGTATTTCATTTAATTACTAAGGAGCGAGTAATTTTCTGTTCTTGTTGAATAATGCAGATAATAAAATGTTACTTCTTATGACTAGATTTAACATCTATTTGACATCTTTATGTCATAGACTCAGTGGTATCTTTTCTTTAATATTAAGGTCATTAGAAACTCACATGTCGACCCTTCTTGCATCAGGAAAAACACTTCCAAAGTTAATGTAGTAAAACCAGGAGTGCAAGAAAAAAAAAGACCTATAAAAATTAGGCACAAAATTAAAAACCTGAGCAAGCACATTTGCTCAGAAACCAGCCCTGGTGTGTACCCAAGGGCACATCTAAGAAAGGAAAAGATTTTCCAGCTGATGGCCACTATTAACCCTTCACTATGGAACAAAGCTAGCTGTGATGCATCTGCTTCATACTTACAAGTCCAATGAGCAGAAAACAAGTTATCAATGATTGAATCCCATAAACTTTGTCCCTGAGGAAGAAGAAAGGACACAGATTTCAAATACTCAGATTTCAGATGTGAAAAAACCTCTTCTAAGCAGGTGAAAACTCATAAGGAAACCAAATAGATACAAAAATGTGGCATATGGAATAACAGCTCAGAATCACCCCTCAGAGCCAAACTTCACTTTGGAGACTTGTCTGCTTATAATTTAAAACAAACAAACCCAAACAAACCTCCAAATCTACCCTGGGTATTAAATATTTAAGCTGTGTAATCACTGGAATAACCTATTCTGGATTCCTGCACACTGCTTCAGGGACCAATTAAAAGCACAACATCTTCATTCCTGATGAAACCTGCAGGTTTCATCATCTCAGCCACCAGGAGTCAGGGGGTGCCAGCTGCCAAACACACAAAGCCAAATACTGAATGGGATACCTATGGCAAGAAGCAGGCAAGAGAAAAAGGAAGTGAAAGAAACATGCTTGCTGCAATTATTCATACAAGTAAAGCACTTTAATATCCATCTTCCTAACTAGAATAACTAGCAACATTCCTGGCCATGGCACAGTGGAGTAAGAAATGAGGAAGGCCAACACACAGAGCTGAAAGTGTTTCATCCCCCGTATCCTTGGGTAGGAATGGGTGCACTTAGAGTGATGATGTGTTTCTGGTGACCCGTCAAAGAACCCAAGGAAATGGAATGAGGTTGCGTCAGGCAAAGTCCAGACTGGGCATTAGGAGAAAGTTCACTGGGAGGGTGGTCAGTCACTGGAACAGGCTCCTCAGGAAAAGTGGTCGCTGCAGTAAGCCTTTCAGAGTTCAAGGGGTGTCTGGACAATGCTTTTAGTCATATGGTTTAATTTTAGGAAGTACTGTGAGGAATAGGGTGTTGGACTTAATGATACTTATGGGTCCCTTTCAATTTGAGAACTTCTATGACTCTAGAAGAATCATGGGTGGAAGAGCTAGAGAGACCAGCTTGCTACCTACTGCACTTGCCTCGAGTCAGACAATCTGCATAATAGGTACTGTTCCAGATGACAGCAATGGATCATCAGTTGTCAAATATGTCGTGTCTCAAACTCATGGGTTACTTCATAACCTTATCTTCAGACAATTTACTTTCTGATCCTTCTAAAAAGTCACAAGTTATTTCAATACATGACAAAAATCTATCTTACCCAAAGCCCATCCAACATCCACTACTTCCATTTATCTTTATGAAACCCCCTTCACACAGCTGCATCTCCCCACACTTCATAACAAAAATCACTTTCCATGTCAGCATCTACTAATGAATCTTCTTTAATTGCTTACAGCAGAATGTGCAACATCAGTTTCTTCTGTGAAGCCAAATCCAGCTCATGTTGCTCATTCTTCATAGCTGCTAAAGTAAGTGGCAAACACAGCAGCCACAATGATTTGGTACATCAAGTTTAAGCTGATGAGCCAGGTAATTTTTCTGCTGCAGCTGATTTGGTATTTTCTTGCCTGCAAGTAAAAGTCTGTTGTTCCTTGGACTTTTGTATGGTAACCTCACTGTGTCAGGGATGCTCTAGATGGTCAGAGAGTGCTAAGACAAGGGGCACTGTGCAGTTTCTATGGCATATGTGCACATACAGGAATAGTTGGATATGAAACCTTTAAAGCCCACCTCCCCTCCCAGACTGCTGCTCAATACACCTAGCAAAAATACATATTCATAGCAGAAATGCAATTGATCACTGCTGTGCAGGATGAGTCTGTTAAACAAACAAAAAAAAATTTAAAAAAAAAAGAGCAGTACTTGGGTAAATTTAATGTAAAATTCATATAGTGTAATGCAGGAATATATCTGAGTTGCTGAATAGTAATAGTAATGTCCATGGACTTTCAAAGATGATCTTATTTCCTCTTCACTCCTTTGCTAGTTCTATTATTTATCTCTCTGACCCATCATTTTCATTTCATGTGGTCTCCCCCTTCTGTCTTACTGCTTTATGCAATTCAATTTCCAGTCCTCTATGTAATTTCAACAACTGCCATTCCCACTTCCCCGGTTTTCTGCCATATAGAATATGGATTTTCCATAGATAAAGACATTAAAAAACTTGGAGTACATTTCTTGATCTCATTGTGCCATGCAAGTTTTAGAAATGTAGAAAGAAAACTACTAAGAAGATTTTTCGGTCAATTAATTCAATATTGTTGAAGTTTTCGCTCCTTTTTCTTAACCTTTTCTAATATGTAGTCATATAGAAAAGACACATTTTGGTGAGCTTAATGCAAAATATTTTTACTTTGCCAGAAGATGATGTTTCAATATTTTTTCATTAAAAAATCTGAGCAACAAATACATCTAATTAGCATTATTATTTCCTAAAATTAGCACTTTCTAATAGAAACTATTGGCCACGTCTAGTTATATTTAATATTACCCTGCTGGAGTGTCGTCAATAGCAACAGTAATTTATTCTCTTTTAGAGACTGGAACCAGAACCTGAATACCAGGTGTCAAGCCTGGTTAACACCATGACCCAACCAGCGCAAGCTGGAAAACATGGATGTTCTGTACTTCTTCAGGCCATATCAAAGCTCTCAGAAGTTTTCTGCTGTACTTGAGGCAGATCACAAAGTTCAGAACTATTCTTATTTTCCTCAGCTGTTTGCTTGCTAATTGGTGTCAAATCAACTTTGCTTAAGATAAGATCTTGACATCGGAGACTCGGAGGCAGAGATTATACCTGGAGATTTTCCTTGTTTTGAGGTTTATGTGCCGGTGTCTCATACTGACTTCAAATTAGTTAGGAAAATGTTTAGCTCTTAAAAGCCTTTCATAGCCCGGGTCAGGAAGGAGCAGCTGCTGCTACCGAAAAAAAAGAAATTAAACTCGGAGGGCTTGGACTTCTGGACAGCAAAGGGATTTTTCCTACACGCTGTTTTAGTGAATTTATTTTCATTAAGCTGCTGTTAGGCTGCTTGGGACGTGCCCCGCCGCCATCCCCTCGGTCTCCCGAGGCATCCATGCCCGTCCCGATGCGGGCAGGGCTGGCACCAGGTGGCACCACCGGCCCACGGTTCCGCCGCCGCAGCGCCCGCCCCCAGCGCGGCGGCTGCGGGGCCACCCCGGGGCTCGGCCCGGGTCGGAAACAGCACTTATGTTCCGGCAAGGTAATGCTAATTCAGATTACTGTTCTGTATCTCAGTGTGAGGGTGTAAAATACACAATGTATATAACTTGTAAGGACATACCAGTGAATAGGACCTCATACTTATTTTTGCGGTTATTATTTCTCTTTGTACTACTGCTAGACGTTCATCCCTAAAGAGGAGAGAAAAGAGACACACTAACAGTTTTCAGGTACATAAGAAATTCTTACAAAGCTCTGCAGGGATACACTGCCCTTTGCATTCACTGTGAATAGGAAAAAAAAGTAACATAAAGGGGTATTTAGTTTAGACAATAACGAAAATGCTGTAACAAAGAGAATAAAGCACTGAAAATTATTGCACAAGGTAACTCTGGAGAACTTACCACACTGGTTTTCAGGAACACGTGAGACTGGTTTAGGATGAAGAGCAGTGAAGGAACGACTGGAGGACTTGTCAGGGTCTCTTCTAGTGCTGTTTTCTATAATTAGATGAGATAAAAATTATACTCAGGTACTCAAACAGCATCTTGCCCAATGGTACAGGTTGCATAAAGCCTGATAAAATTTTCATAAACTTTCCTCAGATCCAAAGGCACTGATTGAAAAGCTAACTCTTGTATATCAATACTAACAGCAATCACTCCTTTTAATTGCACCCCGTTCTCACCCTTAGATTTGACATTCAAAAGAGAAATCGGGGTAAAGAAGCATCTCCTTCCTCTTGTAAAGAGTTTCTACCTTCCCTTTGGAGGTGTTTCTTTTTAAGATCATCTTTTAAAACACATGCTTGCCTGATTGGGTTGGTTTGTTTCTTCAAGCCTTTCAAGCTTAGAAAAAACTTTGTTGTAATTAGAAAAGACTCGTATTTCACGAACAATATATTTTAACATTCCTATATACCACACGTGTGGACATTTTTCATATAGTGACAAATTTGGAAATAGTAAGATAATTTTCCGAGATTAAGGAGGTAAAAGTATCTTCATTTTACTACATGATTGTGATGTTTCCGGGTTGGATAGAAATTCAAGATTAACTGATAGTTTCTGGCTTATTTTAAAGCACGGGAGGAGGCGTACATCCTCCTAAAATTTGGTAGAGCCTTCCAAATTGAGATCCTTGGTAGCTTTTTCACACTGTTAATGACTTTTATTAAATGAGAATCTGAATTTGCTTTCGGTGGAGAGTCTTCTCTTTTAGCACAGTGACTTTCCAGCAGGTGTGCATCTTTCCTCATGGAGAAACTTCCAGCACTGTGATACCCCTTCTTCTGTGAAAGCTGCTCTGTGGTATCCCAGGAATGAACCTCATGTTAAATATTTCTGTTTGTGACTGTCTTCTCCTTAAAAATGACTGAATAGGAGTGAGACAAAATGATACAATATAATATGAAGCTGCAAATAGCAAAATGGTGCCTAGTTTAAGGTATTGGGAATTCTGGTACTTCCAAGTGCATTCAAGGTATTGACTAATCCACAGCAAAGTATATGACACAGGTAGTGACTCTGATTTACAAGTTGTAAGCCTCAGGCTACCTGGAGTAAAATAGTCACTACAGGCTCTATGTGCTCCGGTTACATTATGTGGAGCTACAATGAGTACTAGAAATCATGCCTGGATCTGTCCACCTTTCATTTCTGCTGTCATTCTGGGTGTATGTCAAACTGCCCACAACAAAGTGGAAATATCTGTTCCTTTTCATGATTTCTTTCCCTACAAGCACATGCATGCAAGGAAGTACAAGGTAAAGCTTCCTCCTATTAAAGATGCTAAGTCTCATGTTATGTTTCAGTTCTACACATTGGTTTTCTTGTGTGTCCTTCCAATTTCACCTGAGTAAACTGATCACTACTATACTTCACTAGGCTAGGAATCAGCTCCAGGTTGACTGGAAATCTGCAATAAAATAAAAAATGAAAAGCATTTAATTTTATTATGAATAATACATTTTTCATTAAAATTCCTCCCATCTCTCAGTTCCCTTCTGGATGGATTAACCATGTCACCCATGTAGTTTGCTGATATGTTGTCTCTGATGTCTGAAACGGGAAGAAATGCAATAGAGCGGTGCCAGGGAAGCACTTGACTACAGTAAAGTGGCAGATTACAGCTATCAAGAGATTTTCCCATCAGATGCAGTAACCAGCCATCTTGAAAATGGTTAGTAAAAGGACTTGACAAGAAATCCACATTAGTAGATAGATTTCAAAGAAGCAAGCACATTTGCCAGTACGCCTACAGCCATTTTAGTCTTAATTCTGAAGTCCCACATTCTGGTACACCCTCCCTCACTAACATTCTTGTATCTTTTAAGAAAACCATCTCACTTTCTTAACACTAGTCATTCCAATAGTCACACAGATAAAACTATAGCAAGTTTATAAATTTTTATGTACTGTAGAAGAAGATAAAGTTCCTTGGTGCACACTAAAAACATACTGGGAAAACCAGTCTGGATTATTCCTGGTTCAGGCAAAGGCAAACCCATCCATGGGATTGCTTTTGCTCACAAACCTGGGTGCACTTGGTGGGTAATGCAGGAGGTTGGGGAAGTCTGGTGTACACCTCAAGGGAATTTGATTTTGGGTGAAAATGACAAATTAATTAAACTGTATTATGTTAATAATTATCCAACACTGTGTATTACCATTTTAGTGGTGACTACATGTGCATCACTTCACTGAGCACCTCACGGCATCGATCTTAACCACAAGCCTTCTGGGGATCCCAGCCTGACTTCCCTCTGACCGTTGCACCCACACCAATGGAAAATAAACTTTGATAAAATTGAACAACAGCAGCAGCACTGGAATCACAATGAAGTCAAATGTGCAGCATTCCACAATTCAAAACCTTACACCATCTTTCCTGCTTGAAAGACTGTTACCAAGGATAAAGGCCAAAAGTGCTAAATGAATTCTACAAACATTTTTTTTGGCATATGTGAACACTTTATGAACATTTGACAGAGGCCTTCCACAGACTAAGAGAATGATGTTTGTATATCTATCAAAATAGATAAATAGGAAAGGTGATGGGATATTGAGGAATGCGAAACTTGGTATGACATAAATGGTATGGAGTAAAGGGTGGATATTGTCCTGGTTTCAGCTAGGAGAGAGGTAATTTCTTCCCAGCAGCTGTTACAGTGCTGTGTTTTGGAATGAGAATGGTGTTGATAACACACTGATGATTTGGGTTTTCCTACATCATGTTTATCCTAAGTCAAGGACTCTTTTTTTCCCTTGCCTCACACTCTGCCAGTCAGGAAGTACGGAAGAGAAACTGGGAGGGAGCATAGGCAGGACAGGTGATCCGAACTGACCCAGGGGATATTCCACACCACAGAACATCATGCCCAGGATATAAGCTGGGGGGACTTACCCAAAAGTGCAGCTGATCTGGGTTAGGGAAGGGAGGTCAGGCATTGGTCAGTAGGTAGTGAGCAATTGCATCGTGCTTCACTTGATTATTTCCTTTTTACTATGATTCTTTAACATGATTATTATTTAATTTTACTTAATTTTCAATTATTAAACTGCTCTTAACATACAAGTTTTATGTCAATTCTCCTTTTCATTCCACCAGGGTGGGGAAGGAGAGGGGAGGCATTTAAATGAGTGGCTGCATGGTGCTTAATTTCCATCTGTGCTTAAACCACGACAACAGCACACCAGTTAAGATTTTTAAATAAGTAAAAGTTACCCATATCCATCAGTGAATCAGTTTGCAAGGAGATGTAACAAACTTTATTAGACCAGATGGTGTAATTAAGAAAAAAAAGAAGCCTGGGTACAACGTAAAAATTGAACATTTCTCATTTGGAGCAATAAATGCATTAGTTTGACTTTTCAAATCACATCGATCTTTAAACAAATGCTGGAAAATTAAGATTGTCAAAACTGACATCATATTTCTGATTTCACTGAAAAGAGATGTGTTAGTGGACCAAAATAAAATATTTTTTATTAATGGAAACTTTTTTTAATTTGCCATTTTTATTCTGATTTTAAATGAAAAAATAAAATACCTGGTAAATCAATTCTGTACAGCTCTACCTATCCTCATTCAACAACATCAGGAAATTTATAGGCAAAACCCACTAAACCTGAAAGGAAAATTATTCTGCTTTTTAGTCTAAAACAATAAGTAATGTTTCGGTTGAAACAGAGTGATAGGTTGTTATTGTTTTTAAATGAAAGCAGTGAAAATTTAAGAAAAGAATCAGTAAGGGAACAAAGGCCTGGCAAACAGATTTTCAAACCTGTGGAGGGGCTGCAGAGGAGGAGGAGTAATAGTAGTAATAAAGTGATAAGCCACATTCTGAAATGCAAAAGGTGAATCACTTTTGTTGTCAGTCAGCAAAGTGATAAGGACAAACAAGACATTCAATAGCACCAAACTTCTCTGAAAAGTTTGAAAGATCTGAAAATTGATGGTGCTCTGAGATTCAGGCTATAGGAAACTGAGAATATTAAAAACAAACAAGAATAGAAGGCGGAGGAGTTTTGGCTGACATTTTCAGAAATGCACTTAGTACAGGAACGAGTCCCTTTGGAGTAGAAAGTAACTAACATAACCTTTTAGAAAAAGAGTCAAGGGACCTGACAGGAAAATACAGAGCAGTCACATTCACAATCTATTTTCTGAGATCAAAAGGAAGAATAGTTAAAATAGCCAGATTTCCCTTGCTTCAAATGCATTCTTTGTTAACACTTCTTTGAAGATCCCTCTGACATGCTGCTCATGAGAGATACAGCCTTTAGCTAAGATGTCCTAGTGCACTTGATAACACAGCCCACCAGCAACAAATGTCTAATGTGAAGAAAGAAGTATCAACAGATAAGGCAGAAAGTGGAACAATGGGGTAAGAATAACAGGTTGTCATAAACAAATCCTTTGCCTGCTGAAAAGAATGTCTGCATACCTTTGAGGCCAGCTTTAGAACCAGCTCATTGCTTTGTCAACTAGTAAAGAGAAAAATAAAGAATTTAAATAGTTTATGCATCTTGTACTATAGCAGAAGAAAATGCACATTAAGACTGAAAAAAATAAATATATTAACAGTGATTTAGTCGCTGACATACCTGTCCTGGAAATGGTGTGCAAGGAGTATTTCACCTTCTTCTGCCAGATAAATTACAAATAAACCCTAGTGACATCAGATAAAACGGTGCAAATGTTTGCAGATGTCTCTTCAGAACTCAGCTAAGGTAGGTAGTTTGTGGGTTTCTATTTTTTGGGACAGATCCTCAGATGATGTAAGCTGGCTCAGGTCTACTGAAGTCAAGATGCCAAAAGTTAAAACTGAGCGCATAGTTAAGACCTTATTTTGCAGCACAACAGCAGTACACACTATGCACTGTTAAGGCTTGAACAGAAGATCTGTTGGGGACTCAGCTGTTAAATCCAGCTCTCTGGGGCTGCAGTCCAAAGACTACCCACAGTCACCATAAAGGACATCCTTAAGACCAACAGTGCTGTGTCTTTGCTGCTTCCATGAAACCTCGCCTGACTCAGTTCCTCTTCAGTGTTATTTGCCCCTACACCTGGATGTGTCCACTAATTTTTTATACATCATAGCAAACTAAACTAGCCACTGCAAGTGGTTCAGTGGAGGGCCTTAATCTGTTAATTTGTTAGTAAAGTGCTATGTATACCTTTAGTACTACATAAATAATTAATAAGGCTAACAAGGATGACTCTAACCACAGGAACCTAAAAGTCAGATAATCTTAACATTAACATCAATCTTCCAGTGAATTATTAGCAGCCAGTGACGCTTGCAGATTCCTGGCCTAATGTACATATGCCAGCCAGTTTCAGTTGGCAGCTTGGCTGCAGGTGACAAAACGTCTTTTCTGACTTGCATAAAAATATGTCTGGAAGCAATGAAAACTCCAAGAAAATAATATCCACTGTAAAGAAAAATGATACAGAACAACAAAGACATTTAGAAACCGGGAGGGGGGTGGTTTATAAAGCCCGTGATGATTCAAAAGTGCAGAAAGATGTTGGGTTCAGTGATGCTGATAGTGATAGATCGGGCATTTGGCAACATGTATCTCCTGCTTTTCCAAGTTGCTTGTCTGAATTCCTGTTGCCTTGGCTTTGTCTCTTTCATCTGAAATGATCTGTCAATACAGGGAGCATGGGAATGGAAACTGAATCCCTTACATGACTGAAAGTGCACTGCCAGGAGAGGGAAGGGGCAGGACATGCAGGGGGTATGCAGGCTTTGGCGAGGTGCATCGGTTAAATAATAAAAACATGCTAAAAAACACAAACTGTGTCCTTTGTTTAGCACCATAGGAACTACACTCAAGATCCTGTTTCAAACTTCAAAACTCATCAAACTCTCAGAGCTAGCTTTTAGAATTACTGGATTTGAGGACTTCTAACCACTGGCACACAAAAGGCTATTACACATAGAGAGGAGCACTTCACCCCTCCTGAAAGAGATTTGAGGGTGGGTGTATTATCAATGAATCAAATCACAGACCCCTTAAGACATCCTTGAGACAAAACATTTTGTGATACAAGACAAGGGAAGTGAAACAAACGCTGGACAAGGTACGGGTGATGACACTGGTATAAAGGAAATCCTCGTGTGAAAAAACCTGTTCCACAGAAAACAAAATTGAATGTAAGGACATGGCAAGGCAGACAGTACCAGAAAACAAATAAAATTATATCAAAGAAACCATTCCTGTCTAAAAATCAAATCTTACTCAGATATGAATCCCATTAACTTCAGCTCATGCAGGAGTCTACGTTTTTCAGATTGAAGACTGCTGTAGACATTTCTGTAAATAGGTTCTATTTTATCACAGATGAACTTAAAATAGTTTAATAATTCTTTTCCTTTTGTTACTTTTTCATTGACATTTTTATTTTTTGACATCTTCACTCTCCTTTGTCCTGCCTACAGTTCATCCTGAGAATAGAGACTAAGTAGCAAAGTACCTTTTTTCCATTGATATGACAGCCTTTCACCTTTGCAATCCTTTGGAGGACAACAGGTCTTATGTTTAAATCACTAATCCCCTTTGGATGAAGTCTCACTTTCTGGGTGGCTTCATCGGTCAGACCCACAAAGCAACCGCTTCTCAATTTATATTTTTTCGAATGACACTCCCTTATCTGTCATTGTCATATGGCACAGTGGGACATCTTTGGAAGATGAGGTGGACTGTCTCTTTTGTCACATTCAGCTCTCTGCTGCAATTAAAACCTGCTTGTCTGCTAACTAATCACACTTTCTCTTCGTTACAGACACATTTTCACTTCTTCACTTTCCATACAGCCTTCATATTAATTTCAATCTTTGAAATGGATATGATTTCTCAAGATTAAGCTCCAGATATAACTGATGAACCCAGTTTTTCCTCAGCAGAAATCTTTCACTTTGATCCTTCTTTTTCATCAACCATTCATCTTTAAACATAAATAATGGCATTGCACACAAGGCACAGTATTCTGGATACCTGCTTCCAATTTTTAACTATGACACAGCCTTCTCCAGGAGGTTTGCCTCTGGCACTGGGAATGGGGCTTGCCTTCCCTGACTCAGCTGTTCAGTCTAAGCTCTTGTCTACAATCAAGACAGATGCATGACCAGTGGTCCTAGGGACATCATTTGCTGTAGGTATCTTTCACTCTCCTTTGACAAGTGGGAGAGTCTGGACAACAGGGTTGGCCTCCACATCACAGCTTTCAGATGGCCAATATTTACAAAGGAATGCTATCCCTACCCACTCTCCACCCCAGGTCTCTACTATGGTAATAAAAACCCATGAACTTCTTCCACCTCTTACCAGCCATCTCTGTTCAGGATACATAATGTTGTAACTCTTATATTTTGCGTTCAAACAGTGCCCAGTTAGATAAATCAGGAACCATGCATGCTTCCACTGCAGGAAAGTTTGCAGCACCACTCTAGGTCCTGTTAAACATCAGGCCAAACAGAGGAGGACACATCCACCCTCCAAGGGCAGGTGGAAAGCTCTGCCAGCAGCTGGCCACATGCATCCAGCTTTCTTCTGTTAGCCATTAGGAAGGTTACTTGAGAATGATTTTCAATGTCCTTTCAGTTTGGTTATATTCAGCTTATATTCTGCAAATCTTTCATATTGGCTAAATTTGTTAGTATCACAGCATAGATTCAGCATTCCAATGTATGGAATTGTTTGGTCTGCTATGCTCAACTGTCACTCTCACCACTTTCACCTTCTAGCCTCATATTTCCTCATCTTGACATTAAGATCTTGAGCAGAAGAAATCCACAAAGGACGTTCAGAGACACCTATAACTGAGCTTTTTAATTCCAATGATGGTGAAAATTGAGGTTAAAAATGAAATTCATATCCACACCAGGTATCTGACTGTAAATATCCAAAATTCAGAAATGCCCACATAACACATTATTAAGTTATTCAAGAGTTAGTTCCTAAGAACAAAATGTTTTGGATTTATCCACCATACCTTAGAATTTCCCACTAGCTCCTGATTCACCCTTTAAATCAGAAGGTAAGAAGGTAGGGTAGATCAGATCTTGAGACCTGTTAATGTCCCAAGGATCAGGAGCCTCGGGCAGTTTGGCCTGAGCTGACCTCCACTCTGGGTCCAGTGTTGAGAAGACGTAGGAATCCAGAAACAGCAATTACCATTGCAACAAAGTTTATGGCAGCAGGAACAACATAATAAGGAGAGGCTGCTGAAGCAATGCAGTCACTTTTTGCCAGGAAGACAATCTGTTCCTGGCTCATATGAAGGCTGTGTTCAAATTTAGGTCTAGCCTTATATAGTCAAATAAGGATTCTGTCCGTGCCTAAGGAACATTAAGTCTGAAGCTATTTTCTACTCTTACTTTCTTCTTTAGCTAAGGAACACGTTAGTTAAATTCATTCTGAGAGTGTTCTCCCCATTATAAACACAACCAGTATGCAGTGGCATCTTCTCATGGTACACACATCACTGCATGGGCATTACCAGCAGTACCACAATTCTTATAGACCAATTATCCTTCTGACATTTACTAAATAACCACCAGACAAGATAAGAGCTGCTATCATTCTCCTAGTGTGAAGACAGATGGACAATTCTCAAAATTTCAGTCAAGCAGTTGAAATACATGAGGTGTCAGAAAGCATTATTTATTTCATCTACATTTTTAATACAATGGTTTACAACACATAGATGACTGGATGACTGGGCAAATGTATACATTTCATATGGATAAAGTTACATACAAACAGGTACAAATACACATACATACACATTTACCATGCTATACAGAATATGAAATATTAACTTATATGGTTCATATGCTTTTATAAACATATTCTCCTAAATGTAGATTTCTGTATTGTATATATTATTAAAATGTGGCATTCAGATCCATATAACTCATTTTAAATTTATTTATGTTGTCTGTTTCTTCAGTTTTTTCAGAAATCACTTTTGTCCTGGATGACTTTACAACATACCTTATTTAGTAGGTCAATACTAATCAAAATTTTGTATCAACCTTACACCACAAAGCATGGCAATTTCAATAACAAAATTGGCTATTATTTTTACAGCTCTCCAAAGTGTGATGTTAGTCTGAGTTTGGAATGTCAATAAACTCAAAGCTAAGAACATGCTTAAGTACTTGCCTGGATCAGACCCAACAAAACCAGTTGAAATGGGGGATTCATTAAAGGTAGATTTATAAATCATTATCATGGAACTGGCCACTGAACATTTTTTAGTAGATTACATAGAGAGACTGGACACAAAGAGAAGACAAGAGACACTAATAACTGCCCCTGTTGGACATCACAGGAAGCTGAGGTCAGGAGAAGGATCTGCCAAAGGCATCCCAGTAAGAACCTGTCTCTCTTCTGTCAGACCGTATGTAAAAGTAAGACTGTCACTGTTATCTGCTGACCTTCATATGGCCCTAACAATGGGGAAGGGGCCAAGCTGGGAGATTCAGATGCAGTCTTGCAGTTTTGGGGACTGCATATGTGTTTCCACCACTTATGTCCATATTAAGGGACTGCAGAAACATTAGCATGTTGACAGAAACTAAGTCTGGAGTTCCCTCAGAAAACAAAAACCCACTGCAGATGTGCAGCTGGAGTGATGCAACAGCATCACCTATCAGTCAATACAAACAGTTTTGTAAATACATGGTATAAAATTATCAGCTATGTTCTCCAAACTGGTTTAACAGATTAATTATGGTTTAACAGATTAATGCAGCATTATTTCAGTGTTTTCAGTACAACAGCTGCCAGCACTGCCCTTAGCCTGGATTCCTGCTTTGTGCTTAGAGCTCCCATGTTCTTCCTGTTGTAAATTTACTGCAACACTGAAAAGCCCAGAGTTAGGGATATGCAGATTAAAAAAATTGTGAAAATGATGGCAAATTGAATGAACTAAAACATGCTCTTCCCAAAAGATCTGTTCATATGGAACACAGCTTCTTGATATTTAAATTCTAAGGCTAAAGACTAAGGCATAGCAAACTACAGACTCCTAGAATATTTACTCTATAAGGATGAAAGATTGTTGGTCCCTGTGGGATTATGAGGCTGGGAAGTGCTGTTATTTCAGACCTGATGTTTAGGCCATTAATGATTCAATGCAGTCTTTTCCTTTATTTCAGTAACAGCAGTTCTGTCCCTAACGTCATTTTTTTTTCCCATATAGCCTGAGGATTTGATGTGATTAACATCTGAAACGTATTACTTGGGTTGGTGCTAATTAATTTAGCTGAAATACTATAACTTTTAAACTCTATTGGTCATGGAAGGCTGAATGATAAGGTTAATTAATTCTGAACAATTTTAACAGTAAACAAAAGCATTTTAAAAATAAAAGAATGTAAAATCAGAGAAAGACTTTTCTCTGCCAAACTTTATTAGGATCCTACCAGTGGCTAGATGTCCTGTAAAGAATTATTCTCCCACTAAATTTGTGTTAGCTGGATAATATAGGAAGAATGTTCTCTCAGTCTGGGTTTCAAATAGTTATCCCAGCAGAGATATGCGTCTTAGAAATGGCCCTGTATTTACTGGAGCTGGACCAAGTTCATCAATCCCACATTCCAGAATCTCCCACACTAAGGCTTAAATTCTGCAGTTCACATTTTGAGTCTGTGTGAATCAAATCTTTTTAAGTTTCTCCCTCATTAGTTTTCAGTCAGGATTGTCAGTTAATAAAATACAGGATGGCACAGATGCTCAACTCATGTAAATTTTCTCAACTCCTGCCACTTGATAGCTGTCTCTTTGACGTCAGTGGAACCATGACAATTGCCATCAACCCAATATTCATTTTCTTCCCTCCTGTTATCCACTTCCCTGAAGACATGAATCACTAGATGCTGCCACTGCTGTCATATAGTGCCATGCAGACAAAAGATAAGTCACCTAGAAAACTTCACATTTCATGCTATCAGAGGATATGGATTTGAAAAACTAGTTCGACTCAAATGAAAAATGATGAAACACTGAATTGACCTTTGCACTGTAGTTTTCTTCTTTTAATGTTTGAGTATAAGCTTTTAATTCTCATGCCTGCAGCTTTACTCAGCAGATATCAGCTGCTGAAGGACCTCTTCCCACGCTCTCAATATGCATGTTTGCTCTGTCACTTCTGGTACTAATGGGAGCAGCTTCCCTAAGTACATTTTTATCATTAAGATCAAGAAGAAAGATAGGATGGCAGTGTTGCATCTCCAGTGGGAAGATGTGCACAGGCTGACAGAAGAAAAAAGAATATTTGAAGGATGTACGTTTACAGGTCCAAGGGAAGTACTATCCTAGAGTGTGTGGAACACATGCAGGTAAATTACAATCTTTCTACATAAAAGTAAAAATTCCTTAAACTCAGCTGCAGAAGTAGCAACGGGACAGAGATTTTATCTGTAAGCATTCTTTCTAGACCCAGACTTCCATTCTGTAAAGGCTGCAAAAAGGATTTCAGAGATTTTTCTGAATTAAAATAATATAATCCTTTCCATATTATGTAACCCTTCTTTCTCTACAGTAATTTGTCACCTGTACATGAAAAATAAAGACATTTGGGTCTGAAGATCCTCAGCTCAAACAATGAGAGCTAAGGATAATACCTCTAGAAATCAAAAATAGAAAAAATGTCCACAAAGTCTACAATAACATTACTTTCATCTTTTCTGTTTTACAGCGATGCATGGATTGTTATTACTGTTGCCAGCCTCACACCAAGAGAGCATACTGAGTCTTTTGTTGATAACACATGGATGATATTAGCTAGTGCTTTCTAAAAAGGCATTTTCTAAAGGGCTAGTATTGGTTAAAATACTAGCCCTTTAATACATTATTTGGAAGTCCCATTTCTTACTCCCAAAGCTGCAATACTCTTTACATGTGCCAACAATGCCATTATAGCATTAAAATGGAAGAGTTTTCAGATTTTTAGTTGAACTATAAATACTAAGCTTGGGGGGTTTGGTAATCTTGCTTTATTGTGGTTTCTTTGCTTGAACAATCAAACTAATTAGTCATGTTCTCCTTTTCAGTCTACTACTTTCTGGTCTTTCAGACTTTTTCTCTTATTATTATCACAGAGCTATGTGATATGTCATTCAGATAGTGCTGGCCATAAATTTTCCATCAAAAATGTTCATTTAATGAAAAGCTTCTATTCAGTTAAATGAAAACATCTGTAGCTATTGCTCACATTATGTATTAAAAGATGAGCACTTTCAAAAAGAAACCTCCCTCTTGCACATTCCAGAAGTAAAAAAAAAATCCTTGAAAAACAAACAAAAATGATTTTAACCATTTTACTAGAGTAACTCAAGATCAGATGGAAGGAGCTGGGAATGAGGAGAATATGCTTGCTATCACCACATGTGCAGTTCTCTCTAAATATTGAAAATACCTGGTGGAAACATCTTAATTGTCTTTTGGCATAGTTTGTTTTTCTAAGGCCTACATTTATGGCCTTTATAATTATTTTAATGGGTTTTTTTAATGGTGTCTTTTAAAATCTAGATCAAACCTCCCCATGTTACCGGAAGCAGGTAATTGCAGCTGAAGGGCCCCATGATGGTTGTTTTCAGTTTGATGAAGGAGGCACAGGAGGGTAGCACCCTGCTGCAACAGGCACAATATACAGTGATGAAGCCAAGGTGATTTGTCAACACTGACAGTGCAAATAAAAACCATGTCATGCCACCTGCTAATGCAGCAAGATTTCAGGTAGTTCTGCAGAGGAGCTGAAGACCTATTTGAAGGACTCATAGTAAGGCTTTACATGAGAGGAGACCTGCGCTTTTCTGTTTCTCCTTGTCTTTGACAATTCATTGCATTGGTTTAAAAGAGTTGCTTTTCTCAGAATCCTTTACTACAGTACCGTGTAATTTTAATGTATTCTGCCTCTCTACCCTTACAGTTTGTCTGTCTGCACTCTTGCTTTTCACATATCTGTAAAGACAGATGCAGCCATGAGTTTTCTTAGGTTCGAGGCAGCTTCTCTGCTGTGCCTGTCAGAGCACTATAACCCGCAAGTCTGTGGCACCTCCCTTGAAGGAACATTACTGTACTTCTCATCTGCAACAGCCTTATACAGCAGCAGACTGATCTGTGAGCTCTGTAGAGCTGACACTCCTTTCTTCCTCTTCTTGGCATTATTTTCAGTAAAAACATTGCTACTAGCTATGGTTGAGTCTCTACTTACAAATGACTGGAAGCAAGCCATCCAAAGCAGGAATTCTCCAAATTCTGCGAGCATTACCATGTTTGGAGATCCTAATGCTGTCACATGGCATCTGACAGTATGTTCGCTCTGCTAATAAGCCTTTTTGAGCTGTAACCCCAGAACATGCTTAGATCTCAGATCACTAATTATCATCTTCATTGCAGGAAAAGTCTTGTTCCAGATACTGACAAACTTGTGAAAGTGAAATAACACCAGACTTCTCACTCAGTTCATGGAGAAAGCACTTGCTCATGCCACATTTCATGTTAAAAATAACTCACTATAACAATTAAAAAAACAAACGAGTTCACCAAATTCCATTAGCCTTTTAAAAATGACATGGATTACAAGATTATGAAGTTTTTTCTTTAGTAGCTTGCTTCTCCTCCATCCCATTTTTCTTGGTCTTAAAAGCAAGTTTAGAAATGCATTTGTTATGGTGCACACAATGCTAAGATTGCATTGCAAAAAGAACAGCAGACTACATCGGTCTGTAGCACTCTACCACCAACAGTCTGGGAGGTACCAGGAGAGAATAATCCTTTCCAGTAGGTAGCATGTCTGTTGCTACACTTTTCCAAAGTTTAAAAGAGTCAAATAGTATTTATATGAACAGTTCAACGCAACTGGCCTTGCACCCAGATAACAGCCTGATGAGAATTTATTTTATTAGTACAGCTGCAGCCAGAGTCTATTGAACATCTGCTTCACAACATACCATACCCAACAAGCTACAAAAAACTTTCCAACGTGCTGTAATAAAATTAGGATACACAGTGTTTAAGAGAGAAGTTTAAAAGCTAATGTGCAATTAGTACAGGTCCAGCAAGATGATGAGTTTTGCCATCATCCAAGCCTGAACCAAATGGAAATGGGGTCAGTAAAAGTGTCCAGATGTTGTATATAGATTCAGGTTATAATGACAAATATACTGCTTCTAGTAATTGTGATATACATCTGGAAGGTTATATAGGAGCAGGATGGAAAACTCTGGGGAAATAGAGGACATCCTCCATTCTGTAATATATTGCTTGTAATATTGCACAGAGGGAATGTGGCCAGAAGTTTTGCATAAATAATGTCAGTGAGTCAATCCAAGAACCCCGCAATAATGCATCAGCCTAGAGGGATGATTTGTGTTCAAACATCTGCCTCCAGCTATGCTTTTTTCCTATCTATTATTCCATTCCCTATTTCACATAGTCTTATATCACTGGGAAGACACAAATGGCATTTGACTTGGCATCGAGCGATGATGGCTTTTGTGGACATGACTTGCACTATACATCTTTCATGCCCTTATTATTTTTTCTGCACTGTCATCTATACTGCTGATGACTTTCATGGTAAATTAGGACACTCTGACCTCCTTATCCAGGAACTATTAGGTCCCTTTTTAATCTATAAACTTCTTCACTGTGAAATATACAATCTCTGAATCATAAACCATCAAGGACAAGGACTGTTTTATTCTGCACTCACACAGCAGAATGAGGTTATACTCTTGCCTTAAGTCTTCTGCTGCTACCATAATGCATCTGACGTGATCACATAATGTATATCTGTGTTTGTTTAAATTATTCTAAATCTACTAAGAAGAAAACAAGAAAAGCAAAATGTATCTTGGGATGAATAGATTGTGTGAATGAATGTCCAAATGAGGGAGTGAAGGACACAGAATGAGTCCATGAATGGTCATACACATAGGAGAGCTACTGACCAGAATGCAGAAATTCCCAGGACCAGATTTGTAGCACCAGAACGGCTGATCTTACCACCTCATTAATACCTGTTTTACATGCCATCCATGTTTACATGCAATATCTGATTCACAGGCAGAAAGGGTTGTGGAACCTTTGAATAAGAAACGAGGCTAGAGAATCTAGACTGATTGACACTGAATAAATCACAAATTTGCTCATAAGAAGGAAGTTAAGGCGAAAGAAAACATCTTTTGCCACAGATACAGGAAACAAAAATGAGCTTTATAATACTTCAAGAATACAAATGTTCTTTGCAATCAGCTGATGGGTATTCAGTGCTCCTCCAAATAACAGTGGGGTGGGTTTGTTTCTATAACGTCACAGAGAAAGTTTTCATCTACTGCTAGGGTTTACAGAAAGAGAAATAAAACATCAGTAGAGGCAGATGAAGAGTGAAACCCTGGGCTGCTGTACCTTTCAGGATAGAAGACAAAAAGCCATGTACTACAGACCACAGCAAGGATCCCCTCACACATGTTTTAGGAAGGAAACAAGCACAGGACCTCTCTGTCTGTCCTACTATGCAGCGAGTTACAGGAATATCATCTGTCAACACCTTAATGAGAACTATGCCTCCAACTGTGGAGCAACAATAGGAAACTACATACCGGCAATGACCCCTGAAGGGAAAAAACACCCTTGCACTCCTAATTATAATGCTAATAGCACATAAGCAGTCAAACCACAGGGCAGATTAGCTTTTCTCCGGTATTAACTACTGTGAAGTCCACCACAAAGTCATTTGTCACCAACATACTTTCAGCATTGGTGTAACAGCTGTGAAAATACAATTAGTCCCTCCATCTCTATCCCACTGGGTACCAGTCACTGCTTCAGTGGCCTCTTTGGATATGTTTCTGTCCTCTGCTGGCCAGAGGTCAAGTTTTCCAGAAGCTAGTTGCCTGTATAAATTACAGTGCACATATTTTACGTCTCATTGTAATGCTTTCTTTTGCCAGCATCCGCTTCTTTGCAAATGTTCCATTTCCAAGCCATTTTTCTGCAAGCCCCAAGAGAAGTCATCAAACAAGCATGCTGAAAATTTATCCACAGGCATCAAAAATGCACATTTGGCTGATGAAGACATAGAGTTCATATAAACTTCAATTTGGAATGCTTCTTCTTCCAAACAGCTAGTCCCATATGACACCATTTGCTCAGGAAAAATAAGACCAGGGGAAATGTCCGAAAGCCCAGTACAAGAAGACACAGACTGCCCTCAGCTATTTTGGGGCAAGGAGACAAACTTGGTATTGTTTAAATAATTTTCAGTGTCAGCATTTGGAGTACCAGTACAATTGAAGGCTGCAGGAGAGGTGCTGGGTAGTGAGAGACCAAAGGAGACATGATATGTCTGCTTCTGGGTTTGGGTCTGAAGTCACAATGCCAAGATTATGCTGAGACTTCCAGATGTCTCTTTAGAGACAAGCAACTGAACAACTGCAAAAGCAGAAAAATTATCAGGATGATGTTTCTGCATTGTGATACCCTGGAATAAGTCCTGTTACTCCTTTTTCTTCTGTCACAGTTACAGGGAGAGTACCAGCTGCTAGACATAACAGCACATCACAGTCTTCGAGCCAGAAACAACTGACTGCAAAACTAGTTCTTTGGTGTTTAAAGGAATATGAAATGGGCCAACGGCAATGTTCCTGAGCTGAATGTCAAGATGGAAACTCCAGACAAGTAGAGAATTGATGATACAACATGCCTGCCAAGATCAAAAAGTGGTGTGTAGGACCCACTGCAAAGTGAGAACCAAAAAGCCACATCATGTTTTAAGCACCTCACATGTAGGCTGGACTATCACACTGCACCTGACTTCCCCATATTCTGCTAATGCTTGTTTTTATACTATGGGAAATAGTAAACCCATATAGCTATTATAGTAAACCACACACTAACCCTGGCTTATGGAGGCAATGCGAATCCCAACAGTGTCTAAGCTGTTACAGTACCATTTGGATCAGTCAGCAGGAAGACTGTGCTTCCACATGCAGGTCTCAACCCATGAGTTTTTCATCCTATTTTCTCCCCGTGTACTGCTCAGGAGGGAGAGGGGGAGAGTGAGTGAGCGTGATGGTGGAGTGGTGTGGTGGGCACCTGGTGGCCACCACACCACATAAAGTCATTCTGAAATTGGTGGTTTCCTGATCAATTTTCTGTTCACTCTGTGAACATTCACAGGTTGGGCTGTGGCAAACCACTGAAGTTGGTTACTACCTGTATGAAACCCAGCAGGTATGACACCCCGCTTCTCTGTGCCCCAGCAGACTGTGCCATTAACACATACAGCGTATAGACAAGTGTTACAGTGGCGATACTGCAACACGTGTATCAAACAACAAGGCTCGTGGAAAAGAAATATATATGGACCGATTCTTGATAGATGTCTCAGAGAGATGTTTATTTCTCCAGCCGCATGGCCGGGGCTCTGCCGAGGAACTGCTCAATCCCGGGACCCGAGGGTCCTTGCCCGTGCAGGGGAACACAAAACAACCAACGGGGAACGAGGCTGAGCAGGGGCAGGGAAACCCCGTGTCTGTTCCCCCAGGGCTCCTCTCACAGGACCACATGGCAGGGGGGAAGGGACCCCGACACTTCACCCATTTATTTTTAACAAAAAGAGATTTAAAGCTTAACATTGAAAACAACTGGATAAACATAACAAGAACAGTTTCAAAATAAAACCAGCCACCCTCCTGAGTCTTTAAATGTCCAAACAGATTCTCTGGAACATCTTAAGGCTGACAGAAGGGACACAGGACTCTCCGGGCATGCTTTGTGGGGAAACTGAGGCAGGAGAGGGTTTCTTCCATTTGTACCTGTTGGAACTCTAAACAACAATAGTTAATTTCTTCCCTCCCCCCCCCTTCATCCCCCACTCAGCATTGGGAAGGGATTTTTGGGGAAACAATTGGTAAAGGTATGGTTTGTGAGGGAAACCATGGGTGAAAAAACGGATTGGGAATACACTGGGGGTAATAGGACATAGGGTAAAAGGGAAAGGTGGGATTAGGAAAGGGAGACTGTAGGGACTGTTTATAATGTGGCTATTGTCTAACATGACTACGATTTTTAGCATGTATACTGCCTTTTACAGAAACACCATCAGGCCCAGTGACCTCTGCTGCTTGTAAACCTTTTCTACCTTGCACAATTTTGAACTCTGCTGCTTCTCCATCTCCGAAACTTGGGATGTATTTTTCAGGGTTACTCTTTTTAATAGCAGTTCTATGAACGAATATGTCTTCTTGGTTGTCACATATTGTTATAAAACCATAATTTTGTTTAACATTATACCATTTTACTATTCCTAAAACCTTAGCTACGATGATTTTTTCTTTTTTCCGAGTGGCTGCTGTTTTCTGTCTCGCTGCGTTTTTGCTTTCTCTTTCGCTTTCACTTGCTCCCGTGTTGGAATTGCCAGGGTTGTCAGTGCTGCCGGGGCCATCGGGGCTGCTCGTGCCTGTGCACTCTTCCCGGGGTTGCATTCGGGGCCACACGGGCAGGGCCAGGCCGCGCCGCTCAGCTCCCCGCGCGCCACCGCGTCTGCTCTCAGCTGCACTGCTGCTGCCTGGGGCCGCGCCCACGTCTCGGCCAGGCCCCCGAGCGATGATCCCCCCACCCCCTGCTCCGTGCGCGTTTCGGCTGGGCTCCGCTCTGCTCCGCCACCAGCTGCCGCCCGCCCACCGCTCCTCTCATGGGGCTCACTCCACCATGCGCTGTGCGGGGCTGGGTGGGCTCCCGCCACACCTCGCTCCGCTGCCGACACTGCAGCTCGCATCGCTCCACCCATGCGCGGGAACTGCCTTGCTGCTGCTTGGAGAGCGCACGGGGCATGTGGGTGAGGCTGCAGGGTCCCTGCGCCAGGCTTCCCTTTGCCAAGACACAGCTGACATTGCTCAACAGTCTCGGTAATTAAATAATATTCACGAAAATATTCTTCCATCGGCATATATTTTGACTCAGAAATTAACTGTGTCCAAATGGTCTTCCAAAAATCTTTGGTAAGAATCAAATCCCAAGAAATGTAGAAAAAGTTCTTAAGCAACCATGCCAGGAAGTGTTTCAGTTCCTTTTGAGCTTGAATTAAGATAACATTTACAAATTTTTGTTCAAGAATCTTTTCAAGTTTAAGATAAATGTCCACATGCGGCTTGGAGAGCCAAGAGTCTTTCCACGGTTCCTCCATAGTTTAGAGATGGAACAGCAAAACAAAAACAAGAAGAGAAATCCGGAGTTTACTCACAAATCAGTCACTGTCCTTAGGGATCGGGGATCGTTCTGCCCGCATTAACCACCATTTGTTACAGTGGGGGTACTGCAACACACGTATCAGACAACGAGGCCCGTGGAAAGAATATGTATATGGACCGATTCTTGATAGATGTTTCAGAGAGTTGTTTATTTCTCCAGCCGCATGGCCGGGGCTCTGCCGAGGAACTGAGGCAATCACGGGGCCCAAGGGTCCCTGCCCACGCAGGGGAACACAAAACAACCAATGGGGAACGAGGCTGACCAGGGGCAGGGAAATCCCGTGCCTCCCCCCCAGGGCCCCTCTCCCAGGACCACATGGCAGGGGGGAAGGGACCCCGACAGACAAGTTTGCTTATGGATATACAGATGATGGAAACGAGGCAAGCAGGGACGCTGAGCCCCATCCATCTTGCTCTCCTTGCTGTTCTTCTACCACCTACCGCACCAAAGGGCTGTACAAGAGAATCCTGTAAAGGCAGAGAGGTCTTCATTGCTCAACCCAAGCTTCCCCTTGGTCCAGAAAGCAGCTGTGTTCACCCCCTACTGAGCAAGGGCATGGAGTATCACTCTCTGCTGTGATGCTCTGGGCTCTGATCCTATCTAATTTATCCCACCTTATCTAGCACTACCACTACTACTTATCTAGCACTACCTGCTTCCCTCTATATGGATGCTTTCATAGTTCATGAAAACACCTGCTTGGATGAGGAAAACACCATTGCAAAAAACCTCCTGTCACACAAAAAGACTCCCCCAAGCACATAGTCCTCCTCACCTAATCACAGCCATTAACTGTTTCCTCTGGCCTATAAATACAATCTCTGTTGAATTAAACTCCACCTATCTTAAGTGTCTGTGTTAGCCACATACCAAAAATGTTACGTGCCATGTTGTTATCTACCACAGCTTGGTAACAGTAAAACTGTACCTCGTCTGTTTATTGTTGGCAAAAGTTCCACAAAGTCCCATTATTTCTCCTTGAATGAACACATAAACACTGAACGGGACAGGGTGGAGAATGAAACTCCTTCCATGGTTAACACATTTCCCCTAAGCCCATCTGTCACCCTCAGAGCAGTATCAAAGCACTACTGCTTAAGAAATAGTGTGAAGGGACTTGTGAGGGAGTAAATTCTTCTTTATTTGAGGAAAACAGAGGATAATCCAGCAATTTCACCAGTTCTGTTTATTTTTAAACAGAATGATTCATATTGCCTTGCAAATGTATAGACTGATTTAGAGAAAATTATTTGAACAAAAGCAACAATTATCCTCTTCCCTCACTTCTGAGGATTTTTACTCTCCTTATAGAGCACAGGAAAACCATCTTTGGAGTTGCTCAGGGTATATGAGTGAGAACATCATAAAATACAAAAAAATTCATAAGCCAATATTATGGTGAAAATTATAATCACTGAAGTAGTTACCCTTTAAAGAGTCCTAATTTCAAATTTGGGTTAAAGTTGGTTGGACTAGAACATTACATGCAGACACAGGCTCTTTGCTAGGTTTTTGGTAGCTTCTCTGCAACCCAACAACAAAGGCAGCAGAATCCTGACACTGGTTTAAACTGATGCCACAGAAATGGAAATGGATATGAAAGATGATCTCTGATTTCGACATGTTCCAGATGAAAGCACTTGGCCCAAACTGAAGCCAGAGAGTAGTTGCTTAATAGATTGCTTTTAAAACCAAATTTATCATTTTCTCTTTCAATCAGGAAAACGTTCTTATCTAAAAGGAGATTCCTTTGTCTGGGAATGAAATCCCAGATTTAGACAGTTCCACAGACTGGCAATGAAGAATATTAGGCCTCCTAGCAACATTCTTCAGCACTCTTCACATGCAGACTTGGCTCTGTATTTCAACTGTACTGTACATGGCAGCCCTGTACTGCAGGATACAACTCTATATGGGGTCTGTCTGGCAGCCCTGAACAGTAGGTGGTCTGAATCCCTCATTACTCGTATGCCAGTGGATTTGGGGCAGCAAGTTAAGCATTGTGAACAGAGCTCTTGGGCATGCAATCAGAAGATGAAAACATTATCCTTTGTGCTCAACACTTGAACAGTTCTTGTATAATTTTCTTAGTGTACAGTGAAATGAGAAGCAACCTTCAAACAAGCCCTTTGAAGTTCTCCAGAGGCTGCTCTTCCCAAGCATTCTCTAGCTAGACACCATAGGATGTTCTTTTGCTGTCTGAAAATATCCTCCTCTTATTTTTATAAACCATTTTTTCCTCTCTGTTTAAGAAACCACTTTTGTATCCTTTATGCTAAGATCTTTGCTAAAATATGGTTATTTATATTGTACCTTGAGTAAGGCAGAGTGCTAGGGAGAACTTAGCCAGTCAGCAAAAACCTCCAATTTAGGACAGGGGATGCACTTTCCCCTCAGTAGTCTGCTTCTGAGGTAAAAAATGTTTTCTGAAGCAAAATGACAGCAAGTTTTTATGGTTCTGTTCCTGAATATTCCTTGACTGCTTTCTTCTTTCTTTAACAAAGGCTGTATACCACACATCAAACTTCTGATTTATTTTTACAGCGTTACAAATGCAAAGCATTTGCCACAAAAGATCATTTGTGACATCAGTTTTAATACAGCACAACTACCTTTACTGTGCTAAGAATTCATAAGAAGCTGCAGGTATATAAAGGTCCTCTTCTGCATATTTAGATACTTATTGTCCCAATCACTCAAATAGAGTCCTAGGTATGATGTTAATTGAAAAAGAAACTTTGGTATTTACTGATTTTTGCATATGAAGAAATTTTTTGTTAGGCAGACAGTAAGCATTAGCTACTGTATGAACAGCTCATATCTGTCAGGCCTCACAGAACCTTCTTGGTTTCTTTTTGAGGGTGTTCCCCCCCCTCACATAGGAGGCCTTGTCTGTACTTCGAAAATGCCTCAACTGTATTACTATGGTACAAGCACTCAGAGCTGTTTTATATCCACACAAATACTGTGCCACAGGAAGGCCAAGTGTTAAGGCTTTTTTGTATTAGCAATAATGTATCTGTGCAAGAAAGAATAGCAGTACGTCCATAAAGCTATATAATTAGCACAGGTGTCACAGTGTATACTGACAATACATACTTATCCCACAAAACAGATATTCAGCCACTTATCAGTGTGACTGGGACTAGAGCATCTCTCCTACAAAGACAGGCAGAGAGAGCTGGGGGCTGTTCAGTCTGGAGAAGAGAAAGAGACCTCATAGCAGTCTTCCAGTATCTGACGGGGCCTACAGGGGAGGTGGAGAGGGACTCTTCATCCTGAACTGTACTGATAAGAAAGGGTGAATGGCTTCAAACTGAAAAACAGTAGGTTTAGGTGTTAGGAAGAAATCCTTTACTGTGAGGGTGGTGGCACACTGGAACAGGGTGCCTGGAGAAGTTGGGGCTGCCCCATCCCTGGCAGTGCTCAAGGCCAGGCTGGATGGAGCACCTGGCCTAGTGGAAGGCGTCCCCTGCCCGTGGGTCGGGACCTGACCTTAAATGATCTTAAAGGCAACTTCCAACCCGAACTGTTCAATGATTCTACGATCTGACAGTGGAGTGGTGGGACTGTTTGAACATGCCTGGGGATTTTGACCAAACCTTTCAACCTCAAGAGCCCGCATACTGGCTGACCTGCCCGCAAACCCGCACTGGAGTCAGCAAGACAGAAAAACGCCCCGATTCCCGAGCGAGACGTTGGACGGAGAGCAGCTGCACAGGGGCGGCCCGAAGCCGGCGTGACAGAGCCCCGGCCCCGCCCGCCGCTCCCGCCTCGCCGGCTGTGACGGCGCCGGCCGCCGGGAAGTGCTTCCGCCCGCGCGGGTCCGGGGGACGCGGCGCCGCGGCCCCGTGAGTGCGGCGCGTCCGGGGCGGCTGCAGCGCGGGACGGGGCCGGGCCCGAGCGGGAGCGTGGGGTCGGGGGTGGGCTGAGGGTCGGGGCACCGCTTCGCCCCGGCCCCGGGAGCGGGTGGGTCAGGGTCGGGCAGCTGCCGGTCCCGGAGCCCAGGGCTGCGATTCTGCCTGCTGGAGCTTCGCAGAAACCTCTGTCGTGTTCCCCTTGGGACGGATCGGGGCAGGGGCGCGCCCGGTGACCGCTCTGAGGGGAGGGAGGTGCGTGAGGGGCACCCGCAGTTCCACCGCTCGGCAAAGCTGCGGTGGGTCAGGGAGCGGTGTCCGGACCAAGGGGTGCTGCGCTGAGCCGGCCCCATCCGTTCGACAGAGCCGCGTACAGGGAAAAGGAGTGGGATGGCCACTCTGCAGAAGTTTGCTAGGATAGACTCAAACAAGTATTTGGCTGTTCCATCATCACTTTTTTGTGCAGCTCGCCCCAGTGTGACTGGGTAACGCCAGGAGATGTCGACCCCCCCTCTGGCTGGGGCGGGGATGCCACCGGGAGCTTTCTCTGGGACGCAGGCTCAGGCTGCCAGGGAGGTGAACACGGCTTCCCTCTGCCGCATCGGCCAGGAGACCGTGCAGGACATTGTCTTTCGAACCATGGAAATCTTCCAGTTACTGAGGAATATGCAGGTGAGAAACAACTACTCATTTTTATGCACTCAACTTGCCGTGTTTTTATCACCGACTGCCAGTATATATAGACTCAGGAGATGCCTTAGGACATCTAGAAAACTCGATCAAACTGCTCTAAAAAGGAGGATTGGTTGAAGAAGTGAGTACTACTCTTAATATATTTGCTTACTCCTGTACATTAAGTGAAGATTGTGAAAATTCAGAAGTGCTGAATTGTCATTGCCCCCACAATAAAAAACTCCAAATATACTTAGTAACTGTGTTTCTTTTTATGTATAATGAAGTCTGTTCGTATGTCAGTTACGTTTCTCTGTTTATGTTAACATATGGGGAGTAAATGTAGAGGAATTTCCGTTGATCTTTTTCTGTAATATTTTCCACCTAAAACTTTTTTTTTTGGTTAGGAAAATGGACATAATCCTTGTTTGTGTCTACTTACTGAGAAAACATAGAAACTTTTGTTGTGTTTTCTCTGTGGAGAGTACAAGATAAATAATCACTCTCACTTCTTCTGTATTTTCATGACTCTTGTGTCACTGAGTTGAGTGGCCTGGGGTTGAGACACAAAATCTCAATGCATAATACTTGGATCACAATGGCGTCATATTTAAGCATTGTGAAGACACTCACTGAAAAGTCAGAGCTATTGACAATGACCAAAGTGTAGAATACAAGGGTGTTTGACAGCAGTGATTGAGTACATAAAATACATAATTTTGCTTGTAAAGAAAATAAAAATTTCAGTGATTGCTATGGGAAAAGTGTGATTGTCTTATTTTAAAATATACAAAAACCTGTCTGATATCTTTGAGTTTGTTTATTTCATGTGACAGAAGCTTTACTGTAATATTTTTAATGTTTTGGTTCTCTAAGTTACCAAATGGTGTTACTTATCATACTGCAACATATCAAGACAGACTGGCAAAGCTGCAGGAACATCTCCGTCAGTTATCAATACTCTTCAGAAAACTGAGATTAGTCTATGACAAATGCAATGAAAACTGTGCTGGGCTCGATCCTGTTCCCATAGAAGTAAGTATCTTTATTTATGTATAAATTGCAAATCAGAATAACCACTCTGGATAGCAAGTCATCCATCCATCTCAGTTGCAGGAGACTCATAACAAGTTTTCATGATACTGGAATTCTTCAGTGAACTGAATTCTGTTTATTAATTAGAGCTCATTGAAAGATTGTGAAACTTAGTGTCTAGTTGACACGGTGTTCTGTCATAAGCTGGACTTGATCTCAGAGGTCTTCACCAGCCTAATTGATTCTGTGATTCTGAGAAAGCAAACTTACTTTAAAATTTTAGCCTTTTTTCCTCTGGCTTCTTGGTATCTTCACCAATTTGTTTCCCCTAGGAAAAAAAAGAGGATCAGGGCAAATTTTTTGAAAAAAGTGTGGAAAGGCCTGCTTTAAGCTCTCACCTGTCGGCCTGGCTCCTGAGTAATAAGTATTATTTACTGTCTGTGGCCATTAGTCTGTGCCTCCATAATTCCCTCACTCAGCTATTCCTAACCTGCTGGCCAGTATGAACCAAACCTAAATGTGCAGTGGTGATAGAAAAGCTACAACATAAAACTTCCTGGGAGGAGGATTGACCAGAGTTTTTCTTAATAAAACTGCTGTTGCTCATAAAATCTAAATGTCATCTTCCCTCCTCATAAGTTGTTTCTAATTTCTAGTAATACTCTTAAACTCTGGGTTTTGTTACAATTTGAGTTTCTACCACTCTATATTAACCAGAACTTTGAAATTCCTTAATTACTGACCTCTGGATCCTGAGACAATTTATTAACGGACTTTTGACTGTCCGTTGAATTTTAATTATTTGGACATTGTATTTGAAGTTTGAGTCTCTTAACTGAATAGGAATAAATAAATGAAGAAGTCCATTCTGTATAGTTCATTCTAGACTACTATTTCAGTTAGCAGTCGCTGACTTTTGACAAGGGTTTCAGAGAAATGTATGTGGAAACCTGACAGCAAGCAAGGTAATAAGTTAATTTTCCCATTTAAGAAAATAAAATCTGTTTTCACGGTATGTTGACTTGTGTGCAATAACCAAATACTTGTGCCTTCTTTAAAAGTTTTTCATGTGTCTTATTTTCCAATATCAATGGAATGAGGTGGGGTTGGGTTTTTTTAATAACTTTTCACATTTTTTTGCCGTTACCAGGATGAGAAAGAATCTCCATAGTGAAAATAAGTAGTTACTTCAGGCTTTTTTAATGCAAGATTTCACTTGCATTAAAACTTAGTCACAGCAGAGTTTTTTATTGATAGTTGGAGTATTTTGTTTTTAATCTGTTTAGTCTTTTCTGCTCTGAAGTTAGTAGATGCCTGCCTCCTCATGTTTTTATTGGTTAGAGTCAATGGCAGTGGCACACCATTCCCCTTGGATCAGTTTTCTTAAATTCTTCTTACAGTATTTCAATAGTAGTCTCAATTGTATTATTTAATGGCCAATATTCTAACCATGTCTTTACAGAATATCAACAAAACTCTTTTTTTTTGCACAGTCTAGATAAGTCTATACCTACTAATATTCCATTATTATTGATATAAATGTTTTCATACTTTCTGTTAATGTGTATTAATGTGTAATAGGTGTTACTAACTTTCTGTTAACCAACATAGCAAGGCATGAGATAATTGTGAAGGAGATCTGCCTACAAAGATTACCTTTCCTGCTTCTTTTGTGTATTAGGTATAGTTCTACTTTTCTTTGTGGGTTTGTTGTTTGGTTCTTTTTTTAATCTATTACCTTTTCTGAAAGACAGGGAGGTCTTCAAAGGAAATGTTCTACTTTGAGTGCTACTTAATTTTTCCATCGGAGAGAGGTTTTTTTCCAGGAGCATATAGCAGCCCCACTACTTCTTTATGGTCTGCAAATGTAGTAAGTGATCAACATTTACTACTTTTTCATGGCAGACTTTATTGTGGTAGCTTTTGTGCATTTTTCTAAGTTTAGTAAGAATGGCTGCAAAAATTTTTGGATAGAAAGAAATTACATTTTCAGTGGGTTAAATCAAAGTAAGTTTTCCATCAGAGTGCTGAAGGCACTGAACATTTCGTAACATTACACTGCAACCTAAGTAACAAGTTAATATGCACTTGATGAGCAGCTTGCTCCCAGGCTTTAAACGAATGTCTTCTTGCTCACTTTTATCAATACTAGTCTTCCATTTTTCTGTAGTGTGTATGTGAACATGGATATAATTTTGCATAGTCCAGGACAGAAAAAACAATGCCAGACTATGGACTTTGTGGGTGTATTATTTTTTAAGAAATTTGTAGTAGCTTGGGAGTGTTCTGACACAGAAGCAAGTATTTGTTTTGTATCAAGTATGTTTCTTTTTTGATTTATTTTTTTTAGGAAGGAAACATATAGTAGTATTCATTAAGAAATTCTTCGTCAAGGATTTTTGGCTTTGTTGAAGCTTACAAAACAGACAGTGCACTATGGTCTTCTCCAGCCTAAACCAAACTATGATTCTGTGTGTCTGAGGAGATCACAGTGAGAAATACTTCAAGAAAAACTCCTGGGTAACTGTGGGCCTGGTCTTAAGAGTAGCCAAACAGAGGCTCGTTAAAATAGCAAGTCATAACTAGAGTATTAACCAAATAGCTATGTAAAGCCAGTCATAATTATATTTAGTATATCACTAAAATGCTTTATAATAATGATAACTTTATGTTTGTGGTTTCATTTCTTAGTGTGGAATAGTAAATTTAAAAATCCCAATCTGCGGAATTCAAAACTATAAGGATTATCCATGATAAACATCTTAAAATGAAAAGACCGACTTCTGCCTGCAGTTACAAAATATCTTTGGTCTAGGCTTGGTAATATGTGAGAATGTGTCTTTTTGAAGCACGTTGTTTTCCTGGAGAACCAGCTGAGGTCATTCCAAGGCCTTTAGGTTTGAGGTGGCAAGCAGGCTTGTCTCCACTTTTTCTTGGGCAGTTAGAACCTGTGGAGAAAATGGTAGTACCTTATGTATTTCCTGGATTTGATTTTTAAATTTTTTTCTTATCTTTTTTTTCTTTTTTTTTAATTTCTTCTTTTTTTTTTTTCTCTAAAGCTGATGTTTCTTGTCTTCACAGCAACTTATTCCATATGTTGAAGAAGATGGCTCCAAGCACGATGATCGTGGTGCTGCAAGTCAGCTTCGTTTTGCTAGTGAAGAGAGAAGGGAAATCATGGAAGTAAATAAGGTAACAAAGTTGTAATTAATTTGCATAAAATGAGAAATGTCATTTTCACGTTACAAAGCTTAAATTTCAAGATTGCTGTGCTAAATACAGAATGTGTGATGATTACCATCAAAATTGGAGATAACTACTTTTTGCATATAAATACTTCAGAACTGACCTTTTAGTTCAACAACTATTTTTTAGCTGTACCGCTGGCAGTGGAGTTTAGGTTTCCTAACAATTTTAATTCACCTCTCTTTTAAAATGACATATATTCTTATGAATACAGTGTGTTATGTTTATGTGTAACCCACTAGATATTGACAGTACAAATTGAACTAAGGTGCTTGTTGAACTTACTTATCTTCAAAACTTACCTTAGGTGTTAAAATAATTGATATTGAACACCAGATGTGTAAATATTATTACAATTCTGTGAGAAATATCAGGGCTACCTTCTGTATTTTGACACTTTGAGGAATACTGTAAAGAGGAACATTTATTGAATCTTCGCACATTCAGAGAAAATGTACTATGAATTATAAATGCTAAATGAGTTAAAATGTTAAATTTTCAGTTTGAGTGGCATTGTGCAACTGAGTACAATTAGTAAAGAGTGATTCAAATCTAAAAATAATTATGCTGTAGTAAATGCTAATATAATATTGAGATTAAAAATATGTTGTTTTACCAGACCACAATTTTGAACATTGTTTCTTCAATCTGTAAAGTACAAATATACGATTAAATAAATATTTATAGCTGTAATATCTGTAAATGCCCAGTAAAAATGAGTTATAATCTACAAAAATAACTGAACAAAAGAAATAAATGAATAAAATGTTTATTTATGGAATGAATAATTGATGGATTTTCAGCTTTTAAAATATTTCCAATATTTTAATTTTTCTTCCACAATCGTACATGTATTGCATTTTTCATAACCCATTTATTTAGAAAAATGCATATGTATTGTATAGGAGAAAACGAGGACTATGTGAATTTAGAGAAATGCAGTTTTCAGCTTTCCTCTTGTAATCTTCCTCTTCAGTGCTGGTGTAGCAGGGTTGTATATATTATATTGTATGTAATATTGTACTGTGAATTTATGCACATTTATTTGCAATCTTAAAGTGTTAATAAGCTTAACTGTCCATATTTGCTGTGGTTTTAATAGTTCTATGACATAGTTTTGCCCTTGTTGTTGTATTTGTATGCTAATATGGTTTTAAACCTCCTTGGTGTGATCTTGTGAAAATAATTTCATAAATTTTTATGAAGAGTTCTGAACCTTAAAAAGGTTGATGGTGTTACCATTGGTAGCAAACTGGTAATTAAGAATACATTGAAACCTTCACTTAAATATGGTCTGAAATTCTGTATTTATACTTAAATGCCTAGGCCTAATTTCCAGATTTTCCACAGTAAATCTTTACGAGATAGTTGAACTTTCTCTAGTATTCTTGTGGACAAATACTTAGTAACTGCAGCAAAAGGAAGTTAAACTTGTGTTTTGAAAGTTCACTGATTTTTTTTTTTTCTCCCTCCAGTTGCATGAGCACATCTACTACCATTTCCAAAGTTCAAGTTTTAATACATTACAGACTAGGAAATGCTTTTATTACTAGAAATACATAAATTCTTTCTTTTTGCAAAGAAAAATCACTAGAATTAGATAATCAGTCTAATTTCTAACACTGGCTGCTGGGCTCAAGGAGGGCTTACTCTGATTCTTAGCTCGCAAACTTGACAGCTCTTCAGTCCTCTGTAGTGTGTAATGTCCACCTCCAACTCAATTTGATTAATTCATTTTAGGAAAATTTTAGTAATACAAAATATTGATGAAAATGCTGTGACAGGGAAACCAACATGATAGTTAAAGAAGCTTTTTATATTCTTGACCATACCTTTTCTTCCTTCAGCTTCTTGTCCTGTTCTCACCTAATCCTTTTTGCTGTGATAGGCATTATTTTTTCAGTGTTGCATGTTATTAGTACCAAAAAAATCACTCTTGCAAAAACCCAATACTTTGACACTATTGCAATATTTGAAATAATTCTTAGACCTGCCCTGACTCTCTTAATTTTGCCCTTCTTGCTGTGGTATCCCAGCCTGATTTCTTTAGTGACTCTGGATGTATATGAAAGGTACTAACTGCCCCACAGTGTGGAGCACTGCCAAAGCTAGCAGTAGCTCTAACAAACCTTGTGGATCATATGTTTTCACACAAAAATATCCTCATTCCATGAAACACTGACTTGAAAAATAGCAGCTTTGCTTTGCTACTGCAGTTGTTTGAGAAGGGAGCATCCTCAGTGGAGGAGAAGGGGAGCATCAGGTATTTCCTATAGTCACCATCTTGTTCATGGGGCAAGAGAACCTGTTAATGTATCAGAGTTCCTAAAAACTGCAGGAGCTTTTGGAGTTGGTTTACTGTGACATCTTTTGGTCTTAATTAATTATTCTGCTATATTAGAGTTACCTTTTAGGTCAGAAAGTTTAATGTACTGACCTTGGCTATGTAAGTACTTGTCTGTTAATTTAAAATATAGATTAGTTTACAAGGCAATGAATTTCTGTCCTAGCAATTCAGTAATAATTAGCAACTGTAGGTTTAAATAAAACCTATTAAGCTTTATAACACAAGGGAGTTTTGCCCGCAATAAGAAGCTTGTACCATTATTATAAAACAAACCATTTCTTGAGCACTGACTACCTCTGTCCCGTCTTAAGCAATTCTCTCCTGCAGTTCCCAAAAATGTAGCTTATTTCTTTTTATTTGTATATGCTTTCTGAGCTTGTAAATTGTTGAGGTGGTTGACTTTTTTTTGGAATAAATTACTGTTACAGAATCAGTTTAGCATTTGCATTGGTCTTCTTGTACTTGTCTTGATCCAGTTTTCATTGAAATTAATCTATTTGCAGCAAATGGGAGATGTTACCAAGATTTCCTCTCTTCTGTTCATGTTCTTCTAGTGTTTAATATTCTATCTATTAAGTTTTCACCTTTAAGTGTTGAATCATCAGTACTATTTTCAGGATGTCAGGCTCACCTTCGGTCTGTGGTCTTTTAGCACATTTGACAAGACTTGAAACAGAAAATGCAAATCAAAAATTGAGAATTATTTAATCTGTATTGCTGCCTTATCAATGGTTTTCTTTACTGCTTGCTTTTAGAAGTGGAGCAAGTACAGCTTAGGTTTCATTCATGCTGTAGGTCTGGTTTTAGTGAAGCATTTAGGAAAACCATCACATAATTAGTAGGGTAAGTACATTTGGATGAAAATGAAGCGAAATAGCAGTAGAACATTCCAAGTGACCCTTTAGAAAACAATAATATTTGATATTCTTAACTAGTGTTTGTTAAGTGTTTAACAGTGATCTTGCTAAGAGAGGAAAAGACAATCTACGTGACAGATTTTTAAGTTAAGCTGTAACAAGTTTAGCTCTGGGCTTTTTTTGATAACACAAACATTATGCCTTGCAGCTGAGGTTGTTTAGGACTATGCTGAAAACCTAAATTCCTTTTAAACTACCTTTCACACTATTTGCATGTATTTTAATTTGTTTTGTATGTGTAGAGTCCTTTTTTACCCAAAATATGAGCGTGCACCAAGGAATGCTTTGGCAAGAGGGGAAGAATTCGTTACTTGGACACCTTCTGGGAAGATTAATCTGCACTGGAGGCAGTTCCATCATTTTTTGAGTACCCAAACTGACTATCTGCAATGGTAGAATCAGAGGAATTTAGGCTCAGTGGGAGGTCTGGAGACTACCTGTTTCAGGCCCTGCTCAAAACAGGACCAACCAGCAAAGTTATATCCAGCTGCTCGAGCTCATATCTGGTAGTATTTTAAATATCTGTAAGGACTGAAATTCCATCTTTTCTGGGCCCTTCTTAAGGGTTGACTTTTACTGTGAAAGTTTTCGTAATGTTACTTTGGAATTTTCTTTGTCGTAACTTGTATATTCACTGCCCCTCATCCTTTTGCTGTGTACACTCAAGAAGAGTCCAGCTTTGTCTTTTCTGTGAGCTTCATGAGGTAGCTGAAGATAGCACTGTGATCCTGCCCTATGGCCTTCTCTGCTTGAGATTGAACAAACACAGATTTAGTCATTGTGGTGGCCTTCCACTAGGCATTATCCAGTCTGATAGAGCTTTGTATTGATCCCCAAAGTGGACAATCATTCTCCAGAGACAAATAGAGTAGAGTAATAATTTCACCTGACCTGAGAGGTACACTCCAGCTAATATAGGGCAGAGTGCAGTTTGTCTTCCTTGTTGCAAAGCAGATCTGCTGATGTCTCATGTTCAACTTGTCAGAAATTATCAAAAAGGACCTCAGATCCTTTTCTGCAAATTTTATTTCTATTCAGTCAGCCCTCTGCCTGTGCTGTTGTATGGGTTTATTCTGTGTGCAGATGCAGGATGTTGCTTTAATTGAAGTTCCTGAGATAGGTGTTGGCCTGACTTTCCTACCTGTTGAGGTCCGTCTGAATCCAACATCCCACCACTGAGTATATTTTTCACTTTCCCCAGTTTGGCACTGTCCACCAATTTGATAACTTTGGTATGGTGATTAGGTCATTATGTGTGGATTAGTCATTAATGAGGATATTAAGAATGTTCACCTTAGTGTCCTGAGAAACTTCAAGAGTGACCAACTAGCACTTGGTCTTAATACTGATGATCCCAGCATTTAGAATCCCGTAGTCCAGCCAGTTTTCTGTCAACCCAGTAATTCACCTATCCAAACCACATCTCTCCAATATGGCTACAAGGCAATGAGAGACTGTGTCAAAAGTCTGACTAATGAATGATTTTACTTTATGAAAGTAAAGAAAATGTTCTGCTCTCCCTTTGCCACACAGTCATTTCTTGATAGAAAGCTGTCATGCTGGTCAGGCACGAGGCATCTTTAGGAAATCCAGTATGACTGTTTCCAGTCACCTTATCATTTCTGTGTCTAGATGTGACTTCCAGAAGAATTTGCTGCATAGTCTTTCTGGAGTCAGGAGTTAGGCTGTCTAGCCTGTAATTTTCTGGATCTACCTCCTTGCCTTTCTTGCAGATGAGTTGAAATGTTTCCTTTTTCAACAGAAGCATCCCCCCCTCTCCAATAGAAAATTAAGTAGAGTGGTCTTGTTATGTCATAAAACAGCTTTCTCAGCATTCAGACACATTTTTATTCCAGATAATTACTTCCTTTCCAGTTTTGTATAAAATGTTGCCCACAAAGTTTTTCACATTGCATCCTATATCCAAACCATATCATGCTTACAAAGTTGAAAAACGTTTGGAAAAAGTGAACATAAAGCTGTCTGTAAAATCCCAATTGTCCCCTTTTGTCCTCATACAGATGTATATTACACAACCTTGATTGCATTATCACATTGGATTCCTCTTCCCCCCTTCCCACTTTCTTTTCTGGAAGAATCCTTTGAGCTATTCTGCTTTTGTTCCAGACTTGGCACTGTTTAGATTGAATCAGTATTGTAGTAAATAAGATTATAAAAATCCTGGTTTGTGTATTGCGTAACTGGCATTACCCTATTGAGTAAGCAGGGAATTTGGGAATGAGAAAGAAGGATTTGTTGTGTGTAGTGAGTAACTAAGGCAGCTCTTGGGAACTGAATTTTTTTTTCTCTGCCACGAATTATCTGTGGTGGTTGTTCATTCTTCCCCTTATGGCTCGTGGTAGCTTTGAATATGTGGGAAGCTGTTAAAATATGAAGTTTGGAGATGAACATGAGTCTTAAATGTCTTTGGACAAAGTTGGCAGCACTGCAGTTTTATCTGTAGTGTTCGTGTGACTGAGTTTGCCATCTGTAACTGAGGATCATACTATCTGTGGGATTTTCATGTTAAGAATGGGGATGTAACACTGAGAAGTGTGGTAGAGAAGCACCTTGGGGATTGAATAATTCCATTACAAGCTACAGAGCTTAGATGGTACTCAGTAAATAAGACCTCAGACCTCATTGTTGAATGATAAATAATTGGTATGAAGCAAACATCCATCTATTTGAATGAACATGTTTATTCCTCTCAGAACAACAGATCAATGGATAAATACAATCCTGTATGGCTCAGTAGGTGAAAAGTATTGAGCTTGCAGCAGAGCATAGGCTGTCGCTGGTGCTTCTGTTTGTTTCAGGAACACAGGGTTACACAAGCAGAAGGAGCAGTTTTCCTTTCAGCTGTCAGGTGAGGAGCAAGGCAGAAAACTAAGTCTCTCATTTCTGCTAAGTGTAGAACAATCACGCCTGTGGATGACATCAGGAAAAGCTGTAGATATTGGACAATGATGTGTTAATATTTAATTGCACAGCAGTTACTGTATTAGCGATGAATATTTTTTATCCCCTTGGGAAAAATTGTAACTAGATTGATATATGAATTTGTTATGATGGAAAGTGAGCCTTGGTATCAATTGTGCAGCCATAAGTTAAGACATCACTTGGCAGCTTTAAGAGAGTTCAAGCAAAGTGTTGAGGGCATTTTTTCCATATTTTTTTCAGCTATATGCTTATAATGTTGTAATAGTCTCTTGACTACTGAAGGAAAAAAGAAAAAAGCAGGTTTTTCCACCTTCTTACTTCAGAGATTTCATTATGAAGGTTTCATTTAAAAAAAGAACAGTATAAATGTCACCCTCCTATTACACACATCGTTTTTCTCTAGAAATTTATTGGGCTTGACTTATCTGGAAACATGGAGGCCACTGTCACCTTTGTAAGACTTTCAAGAATCACTTCCTACAGCAGTTTAATGGTCAGAAGGAGTAACATGAGTATTGTGTCCAGCTCTGGCTTCCTCAGCACAGGAAAGACATGGACCTATTGGAGTGGATTCAGAGGAGGGCTACAAAAATTATCAGAGCGATGGAACAGCTCTCCTATGAGGAAAGGCTGACAGAGTTGAGGCTGTTCAGTCTGAAGGAGAGAAGACACTGGGAAGATCTTACAGCAGCCTTTCAGTACCTAAGGGGAGCTTACAAGAAAGATGGGGACAAACTTTATAGCAGGGCCTGTTGCAATAGGGCAAGGGGTAATGGCTTTAAACTAAAAGAAGGCCAATTTAGATTAAATATAAGGAAGACATTTTTTAGGCTGAGGGTGATAAAACCCTTGTCCTGAGACGTGGTAGATGCCCCATCCCTGGGAACATTCACAGTTAGGCTGGACAGGGCTCTGAGCAACCTGATGTAGTTGAAGATGTCCCTGCTTATTGTGGGGTTGAGCTAGATGACCTTTAGAAGTCCCTTCCAACCCAAATTGTTCCATGATTCTATGCTCATGGGAAAGAATGTGATGCGAGTTCTCTTGCATCTCTTGTAGTAGATTCTTAATCAACAAAGTAAACATAATTTTTTTAAATTTTGTTAAGATTTATGCAAGTAAAGGTACTGCAATTATTAATATTTAATGTTACACTGAGACACTGAGGTGTCCTTCTCACCTGTACTATTGTAGATCTTGAATGGAGCAGGTAAAAACTATAGCTGGCACAGCATTCAGGAGAATGGTCTTCTGCATAAGATTTTCCAGATGGAAACAGATCTTTGCTTGTTTTTTTTCTTAAGCAAAAGAAGAGCCTGTACAACATCAGCAAGTACTGTTGATGTTTTTACAGGCACCAGTTGGAACATGATCTTACTCTTCCACAGTGTTTACATTATTTTCTTTGCCTGAAGAAGGGATTTCTAACAAATGGATTGAGTGCAGCATGACTCACAGTGATGTTTTAGTTTTAAAATTTGAAGAATACATGAGCTTAAAATGAGGAGGGAATCAAGAACAGTGCGCAAAAGAAGGTTCTGATACATCTCTGATTGTATGTTGTGAATTGGTCTATACAGCACTGACTTCTAATGAAATGCAAGTGAAGCAAAAATGACTTTTAGTAAAATATTTATTTCAGTCAAAGTTGAAATTACTGTGTCCTACTGAACCCAAATCTGCATGTAACATGGCGGGTTCTTTATGGCAGCTTTTTTCCTTGAAAGACAGCTATTTTCTGGATGTATGTTACGGTTCTCCCACTTTGTTTCATTTATGGGGGTTTTGTGCTTCAGTAAATGTTTTCACAAATGACCTACGTGACCTAAGCCAACTAAGGTCTCACTGGTTACTGGAAGGTGCAGTCCTTGCCAACTCCATTATGATGGCTTTAATACTTGCAAGGTCAATCAAAATGGATCCTATTGAATATTAGTATCACCAAAGGGCTGGTTTTCAGTCAGATCACTTTTGTGACAGAGAGGGACTAACAGAAACATGCCTCACAGATGTAACTTGAATTTAGGTCTCTTAAACTCATTATAAACAGCCTCATAGAATTTCTCTGTGCTATCTTAAAACAGATAAAGTCAGAAGATAAAATCATGTATGTAGGATGAAGTACTTTTTCTTGTTTCATACAACTGTTAATCCTGAGAAGCAGTCTAGAGTTCAATTAAGTCATTTCAACAGAAGGAGGAAAGAGTGGGAGACAACTTGCAAGCAATCTGTTCAAATGAAAATTTGTCATTGCTGCAGAAGCTGCTGAAAGATCTCACCCATTTCCCAAGAAGGCCATTTCACCTATCTTTTCAAGGTTAGACTTGAGTTGAGATGTTCTTACTGGCTCAGCAAAGTCTTAAGCAGAGGCCAGCACTTCCAGTGGTGCAGAACATATTAATTATGTAGTACTTTGTGGTGTGGACCACTGCCTGTCAAAGATCAGTAATGAAGATCACTGTATGCATTTCAATTAGGAGACTCTGCTCTCTGTAGTGGATTTTTTTCTCATCTCTTTATTCTTTCAACAGCCTAGAAACCCAGGGATGGTGCTTCATCTTAGATGTTTTTTCTAGCTCCAGAAAAAGTAGAAGAACTAAGAAATTAGCTCTTCACTAAAGATAAGGATCTAAAATTATCTTCAGATAAATAAAGAAACAATTTTATACTTCTTGTCCTTACAGATGCTTTGAAAACAAATGAAATCCAGCCTGAAGGTTCCCTTGTCTAGCATCAAATAAAGATCAAACAATTTACAGTGTCAATACTTTCACAAGAAAGGAAAACAGTTTTACAGAATGAGTCTTTTGGGCATAACTTACACAAAGTTCATGTGAGTAACAGTACAATGAGACATGGATGGAGAGAGAAAACAGTCTGCTTATCAGAGGTCAATGGTTCTTATTTCTGTCTGTGATTTGAATTACCATCACCAACTGTTCAGCCTTCATTTCCATTGATAAAGGTTTTGAAATACCTTGGAATGGCATGCCCTCCGTATGAGGGAGTTAGAGCTTGCATTGAACTAGTAGTTTTGATGTAACAGCCACTGATTTCTCTAGAATTGAATGTTGAGGATGGCAAACAGAATTATGTTAAAAAATGCCACAGGTAGGAACATGCTTGTTTATCTCATCCCTCTTGTGCTTTCTCAAGCATCAAGATCTTGTGTTTATGATCTTTTGTAGGAAGACACTTGCAACTCTGTCATTTGGATGCTGTGGTAACTACATGCTTCTTAGCTTTCACTCTTGTCTTTAGGGGCTGAATCTCTGCTGTATGTTGTGAAGTCTTTGGATCAGCAAACGGGAAAGAAGCACTAGATTAGATAAATGCACAGTTATCTTTAAAACACTTTTTAGTCTGTCAAATGCTTGATTAGAAATTCCATGTTAGTGCACATGAACTGTCCTACATCTGGTTTTGTATCCTTCTTGGGAGTCTGGATCTGACTGTTGTCTCTTCTTCCAGGGAACATGTCCCGCAAAGTCTGTATTCAGGAGTATTTCCCTTACTATGTTTCCCATGTAATCTAAGCCTAATTGCCATATTACTTCAAACAGTTTTTACAGGTCTGAAGTGAATAGCCTTCCTTTTTTTCTCCGGACTTCTTTCCCAGATGACCAGCTGGCAACTTAAAAATATTGTTGTGTTGTCTGCATCAAAATTCAGGAGACTAATTTTCAGGATATTGCTTCGTTTTACCTCTGTTCCAGTAATACTTCAGTTGTATTACTGGTTTGAGTTACGCTTTTAATGTATTGCCATTTGTGTAGTACAAATAACAAAGTTACATCAAACCTGAAACATTTTGTTCTGTTTTGGTGGTAGCAAATCTTTCCTGTGCTTTCACTTCACTTGTAACTCTGGACTTCCCTAATGAATAAGTAGTTTGATCTCTAATGTAAGAAGGCTGACATCTTATCAAATCTGAATGAAATAAAGGGCAGACTGTGTACTGTTAACAACAACCTAACTTAGTTCTCAACGGCTTTGATTTGAGCAGGAAAATGCATAAATGAGACAATAAATATGGGTATTATTGTGAAACATGACAGGTTAGGGAAATTGTGTGATGTCTTAGTGCCCTGATCTTTTTTCTGTAGAGACATAATTTTTAAGTTTTGGCCATGCAACCAATAAAAGCTAGTCTGCCGTTCTCCTGTTCCTCCAAATGCTTCTGCAGTTTGCAAAAACAGATACATAATTTTAAAGAATTCAGCATGATTGGGAAAACCTTTTTCAAGACAGGACTCTTAACGCATCACAGTTGACCTATATAGCAGAGGGGCTGCAAAAGCTTGATTTGCTTCACCTATACCTTGTGCTTTGTTCAAATGTGTACTGTTAATCCCTCATTTTTCTCTAGACCAAATTTATAAAACATAGATTCACATAAATTTACCTTCTCCCCAAATTCTTTCTTCCAACTTAGGATGCTGTCTTTTGGACTTTTCAAAGTGAGGACTGATCCCCACAAGCCTCCAGCTTTTGAAGGTGCCAGGTGTTTTGATAAAAGGCTGCTGTGAAAAGAAACAGTATTCCCCCTCTAGCAATGGTCCTTAACTTTTGAGGCTTTCTTGTATTTTTAGAATGTGCTTTAAAGGAGATGTATTATCCCACTAATAGGGCTCACCGACAGCTGAGAAAAAGATTCATATAGCATTTCATAGCGCTGCAACTTTTGTTGAATTTTTGAGTGCACTATTTGAACTGGTCACAAAAAAACTTCTAATAAACTCTTCCCACAGAAACTGAAACAGAAGAATCAGCAGCTGAAGCAGATCATGGATCAGTTACGAAATCTTATTTGGGATATAAATGCCATGTTGGCAATGAGGAACTGAACAAGGAAAATCAAACTTTGTAACTGAAGAAGATACAAATCTGTTTGGATATACTTAACTTCCTTCTAAGAAGTAACATGTTTTTCCACAATGATCTTGCAGTAATGCTTGAAAAGTCTTCAAGATTAAAATGTTTGGTTGTTTTCTAATAACTTAAATGGTGTTGGGTTTGTTTTTATAGAAGATTCATCCTATAAGTTTTACCTACATGGTTCACTTGGGCTGTACAGCCTCAGTAATTTACAGTAGTAGTTTGGATTGCTATGCAAATAGGGGGTTTTATAAAGAAAGTGTTTCTGGATTTTCTTTATAATACAATTAAAAATTTTAAAAGCATGTGTTCGTATGCCATTCTACAGTGCAAACAGCCTCTTTAGAGAGGAAAAGTTGCAAGACAGGAAAGTTGCTCCAGTAAGCTAGAGGGCCGAAATCAGCAATCAGATACTGCAATTCAATCTGCAGCATTTTATGTAGTATCTGCAGTGCAGAGCAGAGCGGGACAATCTCCTCTCTTGCCCAGCTGGCGATGCTGTCCTGATGCCTCCCAGATCAGGGTTGGCCCTCCTGGCTGCCAGGACACTGCTGACTCATGTTCAACTTTCCACTGACCAGTATCCCCAGGTCCCTTTCCACAGCTCTGCTCCAGCCCCTCATACCCCAGGCTATACACACAGCCAGGGCTGTCCCATCCCAGGTGCTGAATCCGGCAGTTGCCCTTGTTAAACTTCACACAGAGAGATTGCCCAACCCTTTAATTTGTTGAGGTCTCTCTGCAGGGCCTTTTTGACCCCGAGGGAGTTGTCAGTTCCTCCCAATTCAGTGTCACCAACAAACTTACTTAGCATTCCTTCCAGTCCTGTGTTGAAGAGCACAGGGCTGAGGATGGAGCCTTGCCAGGTCATCAGTCTGATGTCACCCCATTCACTGTAACCTTATTGTGGTGGTCAGCAGCTGGCCTGAAGGCCTCACAATAATAATTAATCCCAGTTTATAACTGCCTGTTTTATAACTGAAATAATGAAGATATAACTGCAATTATATAAGCACCTTGACAGTAGGTTATTGTGTTGGGTTGACCCTGAGTTGATGGACAGTCTTTAAGACCAATTACGCTTCTCACAATTTACATATTTAAACCGCACGGAAAGGCGGGACTTCCCCTTTTTGGTCGGAGCTCGCCTGCTGGAAGGTGGGGGGGCTCCGAGCCTCCCGGCCCCGCTGGGCCGGGCCGGGGCCACTGCCCCTTTCCCCCTTTCCCATCGCTGCGGCACGGACCCTGGGTCACTGAGGGGGACTGTCCCAGAGCCGCAGGCAGCTAAAACCAGCCATGGACTGCTCACAGCTAAAACCATCCAGCGCGGCTTCTGGGGACAGGCGGGTCCCTCTCCCCTCCATGCGGAGCCGGCGGAGCCAGCGGGAGCCGGCAGAGCCTCCTGTCTGCAGCCAGCACACTCCGTGCTGAACTGAAGAGGACACCACGCAGCCAGCAGCACAGAGGGAGCGAGGCTTTCCCCACCGTAAAGCCCGAACAAGAACACCCTTCAACATGGCGGCTTCAGAGTCAGAGAGAAAGAGAAGTGAGTCCCGTGGGACGGAGCTGAGCATGGCGACAGGAGAAAAGAGGGCGGTGCCGCGATTCTGGCGCGCAGCTTAAAAGAAACCTTCTTGCATGCCGTGGTAAGAAACTGTAATACCACAAACTGTTTGTCTCTTTAATCCATTTGAAGAACATGGGGGGGGGGTGGAGAATCAACGTGTGCCTATGAAGTTTGTGAAGAGTGCCTATGCCAGGCTATATAGAAGCAGTGAGAGGCTGTTAGAGACTTGTAGCGAAGAAAAGCCTCTGTGTGCAGGCCAAAATAACTTATCCTTAAAAAGATGAATAACCCCATGTGATGGCCCATGTTCTGTAGTGTGAAAGAACTGTGAAATTCTTCATGGGAGAGATGTTCTACACATAGCAGACTGTTTGTTTCCGGGCGGGTCTGCTATTGGTGGCAGTTTGGGAACCACGTGCAACTGAAGGAAAACCCTTTTTTCCTTAAGCATAAGAGAGAGACTTTTCAAGAACTGCAACACTGACTAACATCCCATGTTCTGTTATCCCTTGTGTGAGCTGGATAAAAGGAGAGAAGTGCTGGAAAGAAGGCGGGGGGGGGGGGGGGGGGGGAATTTACTTTAATTTTGTTTTGTTGTTTTTCTCTTTACTTTTAATTCTGTTAGTAATAAAGCTCTTTCATTGTACTGCAACTGTTTAAGGTTTGTGCCTGCTTTGCTTTTCTCCTAATTCTTATCTCACAGAAGGAAAATAAGTAAATAATGAATATTTTGAATCAAAACCACTGCATTTAATTGGTGTTTCTGCCCGGTTTCAAACTCAACCCGCTACATTTATGGTGGAGAATGCGGGCAATTAATGAACGCTGTGAGATGAAGATTAATTAGGAGAAAATAATAAGCAAAGCAAGTAGAAAGTTATAAAATTAAGTAGAATAATAGAAGAAATTTGCTTTGTAGTAGTGGTAAAAAATTCTAGGGGTGGAGGTTTATGTAATTTGTTTTCTTTTAGCTCTGGTTTTGCTATTTTAAGTAACTTTTGGATATGTAAATTTTAAGAAGCGAGGGGTGGAATGTGTTGGGTTGACCCTGAGTTGATGGACAGTCTTTAAGACCAATTACGCTTCTCACAATTTACATATTTAAACCGCACGGAAAGGCGGGACTTCCCCTTTTTGGTCGGAGCTCGCCTGCTGGAAGGTGGGGGGGCTCCGAGCCTCCCGGCCCCGCTGGGCCGGGCCGGGGCCACTGCCCCTTTCCCCCTTTCCCATCGCTGCGGCACGGACCCTGGGTCACTGAGGGGGACTGTCCCAGAGCCGCAGGCAGCTAAAACCAGCCATGGACTGCTCACAGCTAAACCCATCCAGCGCGGCTTCTGGGGACAGGCGGGTCCCTCTCCCCTCCATGCGGAGCCGGCGGAGCCAGCGGGAGCCGGCAAAGCCTCCTGTCTGCAGCCAGCACACTCCGTGCTGAACTGAAGAGGACACCACGCAGCCAGCAGCACAGAGGGAGCGAGGCTTTCCCCACCGTAAAGCCTGAACAAGAACACCCTTCAACATGGCGGCTTCAGAGTCAGAGAGAAAGAGAAGTGAGTCACGTGGGACGGAGCTGAGCATGGCGACAGGAGAAAAGAGGGCGGTGCCGCGATTCTGGCGCGCAGCTTAAAAGAAACCTTCTTGCATGCCGTGGTAAGAAACTGTAATACCACAAACTGTTTGTCTCTTTAATCCATTTGAAGAACATGGGGGGGGGGGTGGAGAATCAACGTGTGCCTATGAAGTTTGTGAAGAGTGCCTATGCCAGGCTATATAGAAGCAGTGAGAGGCTGTTAGAGACTTGTAGCGAAGAAAAGCCTCTGTGTGCAGGCCAAAATAACTTATCCTTAAAAAGATGAATAACCCCATGTGATGGCCCATGTTCTGTAGTGTGAAAGAACTGTGAAATTCTTCATGGGAGAGATGTTCTACACATAGCAGACTGTTTGTTTCCGGGCGGGTCTGCTATTGGTGGCAGTTTGGGAACCACGTGCAACTGAAGGAAAACCCTTTTTTCCTTAAGCATAAGAGAGAGACTTTTCAAGAACTGCAACACTGACTAACATCCCATGTTCTGTTATCCCTTGTGTGAGCTGGATAAAAGGAGAGAAGTGCTGGAAAGAAGGCGGGGGGGGGGGGGGGGGGAATTTACTTTAATTTTGTTTTGTTGTTTTTCTCTTTACTTTTAATTCTGTTAGTAATAAAGCTCTTTCATTGTACTGCAACTGTTTAAGGTTTGTGCCTGCTTTGCTTTTCTCCTAATTCTTATCTCACAGAAGGAAAATAAGTAAATAATGAATATTTTGAATCAAAACCACTGCATTTAATTGGTGTTTCTGCCCGGTTTCAAACTCAACCCGCTACAGTTATGTAATCGGACCAGTGTGGACTGTTGGAGAGCAGGCCCAGGCCGATGGGGATGCAAGCAGCTCTTGGCTGGTTGGCTGGGTGGCAACTCGTTCAGCCCATAGGGATCGACCGTGCGGACCTTCAACTCTGTGTAAGTAAAGGAGGACTCAATAAAAGTGGGCTGTTGTGCGTGAACGTGGTGTGTCTTGTCGCTTGTCTGTCTCCAAAACTGTGACATAACCTTTTGTGCCCAACCAGTCAGCCAGTTGCTTACCTATCACATAACTCAGTTATCCAGCTGTGTGCTGGACATTTTGTCCAGGAGGCTTCTGTGAGAAACAGTATCCAAAAGGTTTGCTAAAGTCCAAAAACATTACATCTACTGGCTTTCCTAGATCAGCTAGGTGGGTTACCCTGTTGTAGGAGAAAATCAGGTTCAAAAAGCAGGACTTCCCCCTCATGAAGCCATGCTGGCTGTGACCAACTGTGACCAGTGGTGTATTTCTGTAGTATTATGTATGGTTAGAATACTTTGGTTTTGTTTATGAGAATGCACTGAGTAAAGACCTCATTAATCTTTTCCCTATGACTGTCAGTCCTAGTAAACTTCGGAGTATATGAGCAGTTCATTATTTTGAGTTAATCATGAACCTTCATCTCTCTTTGTTCTAACTTTGTTACTCCTCACAATTTTTGTTTGCCCTGAAAATAATCTTGAAAATTTTTGTTATCCACAGATGCTGCCAGTGCACTATGTGTCTCTTTTTCCAGATGAAAAAATATGTAAAACAACAGTTTCAGTACAAATCCACAGGGCACTTTACTCTTAATATTTGTCAAGTTAAAACTAACGATCCTCAATGAATTGCTTCTTGTGTGTCACTTTTAACTCTCATTCCATCCCAGTCAGACTCCATAGTAGTTTTGTGTGAAACATTTGTTCAGAACCTCCTGAATCATCCAGTTAAATGGTATCCTTTTAAAAGATGCCGTTTTGGCAGTCTGATGGTTTGATACTGAACACTTACTGATTTGAGGTTCATGGATTTAAAAATGTTATGCTGATCTTCATAGAATCATAGAATTGTTCATGTTGGAAGCAACCCTAAAAATCATCTTGTTCCAATGCCTCTGTCATGGACAGGGTTGCTCAGAGCCCCATCCAGCCTCACCTTGAACACTGCCATGGATAGGACATCTGCAGCTTCTCTGGGCAACCTGTTCCAGTGTCTCACCACTCTCACAGGTGTTTTGTTGTTCTATCAGTCTCTTTAATTCTGTTTTTTAATAATTTCAACCCATTTGTCTACTGCTTGAGGTAAAAATCACTGGTGATAGATCCCATCACACCTGGTTAACAATATGTGACTTTTCTCTGAAAACAGGTACAATATAGTTGTCTTTTGTTTTTCTTTTTAAAGGCTGTAAATATTAACAGATAAATGGATGTCCAGTCTTATAATTGAAAATAAAGTGTTAGAAAATGTTGGTTTTGATTAGTTTAACCAGTGTTGAAAGTGATCTGTAAGTATGACAATACTTAGATGTGAGTAGATGTCAAAACACCTTACAAATAAGGTCTCTCTCTTTTCTCCCACATTGGAAATGCAAGAGTGGATCTCTTATTCTGTGGCAAAGGCAGCAGCATAGTTGGTGGTTCCCTGTTTAGATTGGCCACTATGGCAGATTTGCTGGTCAGAAATAACAGTTTTTTCTTCAGCTGTGAGAGTCATAACTATTTTGTATGCAAAGCTTTTGAAAAGGAGATGACTGCAAGTAGAGATTTTACTTTGTTATTGGTTTAAAATGCAAATGCATTTTTCTATTTGCAAGCTGTAGTGGCAGCTTTCTATTTAGTGCATGTTAAGCATGCAAGCACCCTAGAAGAAGTATTTGAAGTGGATTTTGAAATGGCACCATCATCTTAATTATGAGTGTAAAATTCTCAGTTCTTCATATTTTTGTTCTATTTTTGGAACAATTATGGAAAATGGAGCTTAGTCTAGACTTCACTGTTCTGCTTGTATGGTATCTAGGTCTTTTCACTAAATGTGTTTAAAGTTTGGTGACTTTTTTATTACACACAAGCAGTACAAAGTTGCCTAAAATGTGAATAAGAGTGCAGGTATTGCAAGTAGATGTCTGTGATAAAATATTCAGCCTTCTCTGTGCAGCTGCTAGCAGTAGCCAAGGTCTGTACTACAGTTTTTCATCTGGGAGAGAGGAGAAACTCTTCAAACCACTACCAGAATAGATGTGCAGTAGCTAAATTGCAAAGTGCAGAAATTGACAGAATTGTAAATTATCACAGTAAATAATGTCAAGGCAGGACTGTGCAAGGTGTTGGACCAAAACCATACACTTTGACTTACACCGATGAAAGTAAGGGTAGTGAACATAATTCAAATGCTACCAGATCCGTGAATAAGTATAGGATTTGGCCAAGAAGATGACAGTTTCAAGAAAAGTGGCAGTTCCTCAGCTGTAAAACACTTGAATGAATTACTGGGCATCAGCATGTGCTGAAATTTAATATTTTAGTTAATGCTAACTGAACTTTAACTGCTGGTTAATGAAATGGCACCAGATGAAGTATTTACAAATACCAGTAAAGCAATACAAACACAGATGTTCCAATGTTTGGTTTATGAATCATTGACTGTTATATCATTATATATCATTGAAATTATCTTCATGCTTCTGGTGTTCCCCTACTTTCCTCACCAGGCTGGTGGCTCTCAAAATTACTGCCTGCAACAGTGCTGGACATGTTATCCCTCCTAAACACGCAGAGCTCTGACTGGCTCTGGAAGTGCCCCCTCTTCACTTCAAGGGTCATTTTCGTGTGACTGGTAATAAGTGTGGAAGGTATCTTTTCAGCTTTATACTGGCTAGCGCTTGTATTTCAATGCCTTAGAAAGCCTCGAGCAGCCTTGAGAGGTAGCACGGGCGATCTAGCATTTTAGTAGCTCTAAAATCGGTACCTGAATCAGCTGCAGAGCAAATACCATCAGCAGAAGCAAAGAGGGAGAAATATAGCTCCCTGCTCGCTCAATTCCCTGCAGCTAGAAGCTTTCAAATGAGACAGACAACCAGAGATGTTCACAGGAAAGTAGCTGAGCTGAGGGAGAGGGCGGAGCCTCCCCTCGACCATCTTTTATTCGGAGAAGGGGAAAGGGGAGGACTGGGGGCGGACCCGGGGTGAGCGGCCAATCAGACACTGCTGAAGAGTCTGAGTTACATTTGGCTTTGCCCGCGCTTGGAACAAAGGAGCTCGGAGCACATGGGCAGGAGCACGTGTCTTTGGGAGGGGGAGGGGAAGCTCAGAACAGGCAGCAACAAATAAGTATAGCTGCTTACTAATGGTTGGACTCAATGATTGTAAAGGTCTTTTCCAACTTAAATTGTTCTATGATTCTATGGCTATTTTTATATTTTTGATAAGGCAGAAGCTGGATAAACATGCTGACACTTCCAAAAGCAAATACCAGAGCATAAGATTGTGATATTTTGGAATATAAAAATATTTGAGAGGTTTGGATTTCTTGGAGCTTTGTTTTGCCCAGATAGGACTTGGGAGTGTGGAGCTGCAGTGCTCCAGAATGCTACAGAATACTGTATCGCATATTTGTGGGAATACTCCAAGTTAACACACACTCTCACAATGCAACCATTAATCCAACACTTTTGGAGACAAAATAATGGATATTGAATGTGTGGTTCAGTGTCACAGCACAGAAGGTGCCTGCTAGGCAGTTGCAAAAGTCCAAGGTTTTTCTTACATAAGAAGACAAAAGTCCAGAGCAGATTTATGCCTTGTTAGGAAAGATGAAAGGAGCTTATCTTTCCTCTTGTCTTCCATAGAGGCAGCAAGGCCATATCCATGACCATTCTTGTTGTCCCACAGAGAAAAACCCTGCTCTGATTGTAGTATTTCTTACTGACTGAGAAGCTGGAACTTGTGCACAAATGCTACTCGAAGTAATCACTAGAGGATGGATTTAGAGGGAGGAAGACAAGGATTCTGGTCTCATAGGAGCCAAGACTTCATCTGTCCTGCACAAGCCAAAACCACTACAGCTGAAGGGTAGCTGACCACTGCTGTGGAAGCAGTAAACTCCAGATGTAGATAAGAAGACCTGAAGATAAAAAAAAAAAAAAATTAAAAAAATCTGCAATGACACCCAAAGACACTATGAGTCAGCTGGGGTTGACAGAGGATGGATTAGTTTAATTGCTTCATGCTAGCAGAGGAAATGGAAGATTTATAAATGAATTTACAAATACATCAGTGCAGAAAAAAAATTGGGGAAGGAAGTGAGTAGTTTTCTCATTCCCTTTATGTAATAGTAATGAAGACTGATGTGGTAGAACATCAGGGCTTTAAAGGGGAAGGGGATTTTCCTGACTTGGAAGGTTATTTGATACGTTAAAGGAGCAAGCTGACTGATATGTATTGCAGGATATTAATTAAAGTGACAAAAAATATGTACCAGTGCCAGTTTTTATTTAATAAGATGTAAGGGATAAGTGGAATATAAGAGGTAAATAGATACAATATAGAGAAACTTTTGTCTTGTTAAATCTAACTTCTGTGTAAATTTTAAGGCTTTTTTTTTGTTCATATTGCATGAGGGACACATTCTGGAATTTGTTTCAACACAACAGAACAAACAATATTATGACCAGTCTGCAAGAGTGTTTGTATTGATTGAATGTAGTCAGAATCCGAATCTGTGTTTTCCAGCACTTCTCACCAGACTAGACCCAGTAAAGACCACCAGTGTATGTGAGGGAAATAAGCAGAGGCACGTTTCCATGTGCCTCCTTAACTCTGGGAGCATCACAGCTCATTGAATGCCTCTGTGTTCAACTTGCAAGCTGTCTGGTTCATTGGAGTTCTGCTTCTGCACGTGTTCCCAGCCGCTGATGATATCTGATAGTCACTGCTGAAGTTGTATAAACTGTGATTTTTCAGCCTGAACCCTATGAGAGACCTGATGTGCTTAGGCCGTCTTTGGCCCCTTGTGCTCTCACTTTCAGCTGACTGCACATAGCACAAAGCTACAGAGCAATGTTCTGGAATGGAGTTGAAATTCAGTGGATGTAAGGAATGAATTACATACATGTCTGTGCTAAAATTTTCTCCTAGGCCTGTGTGTGCTTATCATGAAATCTTGCTTGAAAAATAAATTCAGATTTGCTGAAATAGGAAGAAAGATTGGTGGGTTTAAAGTTGTCTGAGTAGCAATGGATAATAATGCAGTTGTTTTTATAGCCATATAGAGGGTTTAATGGTATTTACAGTCCTGGAGAGGGGGGAGGAAGTTCATGAAGACAGTCTGTTACTGAAATACATTGTTAGAATGGGAAGACTTTCAAACAATAAGGGGAAAATATAAAGAAATACAGCAACAATCAAAACTTGGGTGAGTATACACTGGCCATAAAATAGAGGCAATGAAAGGGGATTTGGGAAAACACATTTTAAACCTGCATTAAAGAGATAAGTTTGGATGCAGTGAGAGGAAAAAAGCCACTGCAGTTTTGGGGTGCATGTCCAAATATTGCATAGTACGGAGCGTGAGAGCTCTTGCTCTGTAACCAGTAATTCTGATACTGTAATTCTGCATGAAATACTGAATTAGTTTTGGGGTCAGCATGATACTAACACAGTAGAACAGAAGAATACTGATGTGCTCCCATATGAATAATCTTTAGAATAACTTGTGAATGTGAATACAAGGCTTAAATGTAGAAATTCTTGGGTAGATGCAAAGGGGAGGTAATTAGAGTGATTTGGAGTGGCTGTAGTATAGAACAGTGAAAGAAGGTAAACAAGAACTTATTTCACCAAACAGCAGTGAAGAGGGAAACCTCTTAGCATCAAGATACAAAATACTGATTTCCCTAGCAGTTTAGAAGATGCCTCTTGGGTTGTGTGGAAATTTTAAAACTAAACAGCGCAAAAAGGCTAAACAAATGCATTAGGAAAAGGAAAAAAAGAATCCTGTCTTGGACTGGCAGAGCAAGAGGTGGACTGAGCTGACCTGACTGGTTTTTCCACCTTTGGATTGTACAGTTGTAAAGCATGTTTATCAGATGACTGTCAGATGATGAGCTCCTGAGAGCACCTGGACTGGATGCCACCTGCAAGTATTAAAGAGGCCTTCGTGGCTTCTTTGTGATGATTTGCTGCTGAAATTCCTCTTCAGGTTAACACGCCCTCATGGAATTTCTATTAGAGGAATTAGAGCAGACAAAGAAATGAAGCAGTACCTTGTTTCTCACTCCCTGCTTCCCCACCTCACATCCCAAGCCTCCCACTCCTAGTTTTGATGCATTTCCTAGTGAAGTAGCTGGTACCTGATTACCCTCTGTTGATTCAATAGAACCTAGGAAGCCTTTTACTAATGGGACATGCATTATTATTTGTCCACCCTTCCCCATCTCATAACAAAACCAGCTGTAGTGCTTGCATGCCTTGCAGTGTGAGCTGGTGTCACAGTCTGCACCAAGGGAACACAGACACAGAGGGCTGTTCTAAGTGTGTAAAATATCTGATCATATTTTGCCTCAGATATGAAGCAGCATTATAAATTGTTATGTAAACCACGTTACTTTTATAGCATTTACACACGTTACATATAGTTTTGTTTGGTGTGGGAGTTTTCAATTACTTTCTAGGAAACAAGAACTTTTTTTGAAGATCTTGAATAGTCTGAGCAACCACATCTAAAATGCCCTCCAGCACTCTCAGAAGTAAGGGATGGAAACAGAACATAGGGATTGTTCTTCCTCACAGGGAAGAAAATGGCTTTTTACATGTGTAATTATGATTGCCACAGTCCCAATTTCTCATCAAAATCATTTGGTAGCTTAGATTTTATAAAAACTATCAGCCCCACCATACCATTTGGAAAGTAATAAGCAAATTCACGGTAGTTAAGCTAAATGCAGTTAGATTTATGTATTTTACAGCATGAAGTTGCAGAGACCACTATAATTTAAATTAGTTTTACAAAGCCAGAGTGGAGCTGGAATAAATTCAAGCAAAGACTATGTGGCTTTCATATCAGAGCTTTTGAACTTGACTTGAACAATTCAGCTAGTTTTCCTGCTGAACAAAAAATTAGGCAGAGAAACAGTAAATCCTTCAGATGTGCAAACTTCTGTCACAGACAGGAATAAGGAAAACAGGTGGAAATTTCAGCCTGCTGATACTCTGAAATACAATTTTCAACAGATTATGGAATGTACCATTATACCATTTTGCCACACATTAACACAGCAGCCACCAAAAAAAGTGGTTTCAGTGACAGAGCCCAGACTTGTAGCATAAGGCCAGCAACATTCATGTTGTGTGCTGGCTGTGTTCAGGTCTGAGGCACAAATATTTATTCCCAAACTCAATTGCTTCCCTGTGCCATGCATATAAAATTTCAGAAGCCCCTTGTATTACGGTTTGTGTGCTTTTTTTAAAGGCCTTTCACTGACACATAATAAAGTCAAGTCTCTGGTGATCAACCATATACTGGTATGCCAATGAAGATCTCTATTTGTGTGGGTGGAGATGTACAAAACCAAGAGGTACCTCTGCCCCTGAAGTGCAGGTTAGATAAACAGGAGGGATTAATGACAGAAACAGACAGCAAAGAAATGCTTCCCCCAGGACTGAAGGGTTTGGGGTTTGTTTGTCAGCTTTTTATTTAAATATGTGAATAACTGTCTCCGTTCAGTGCATGCAGGTTTCCATTTCCAGCTCCAAGACAATTTGCATTTGAAGTTTGGGTTCAGGCTTTTGAGAGGCAGGAATTATCTACAGTGTGCAAATGTGAATGTGGAGTGCAACTGCCCAGCAGACTGGTGATACATCATCTCCAGGGTTTTTGTCAAGGTCTTATATTTTAGCAGTGTCAGCCTTCCCAGTCTATTGCAAGCACAATTTACACCCCTTCTTTCTCCAAAGAGGAGAGGAAAGGCGACAGAGATGTTCCCAGAGGAGTGACTAATTTTTACCCTTCAGGAGTGTTCAAGGATAGCCATCCCTAGTAATCATTAAATTGTTGTTTTTAAAACAAGGAGAAGAAAAAAGCAAATCAGTTAATCCCATTTCCCAAGTGTTCTGCAGTGCACATCATTATCTATTCTGCTTCTTGTAGTCATTACCAGAAAAAAATTAGGTCTAGCAATGAATGGTCAGTATGATGCTGTGAGCAACACAGAGTTCAATTTGAAATATATCAGCTATTAACTTTAGTGTCATTGTCACAAAGCCATCAATCTGTGTCTGTCCCAAACCCATTTTCTGTGTAGAGTCAGCCCATCTTCCTTATTTCCTACACATGCAGATTTTAAATCATGTTGTAAACCTTGTACTGCACAAAAGGTTGAAGGCTGAAAGACTTGGCAGGTTGGGGTTTTTTTAATTCCCCTGCCTCCCCCCAACATACATTCAGTATCCACCAACAGATGACAGATTGCAGCTACTCTTTGAACTGGATCATGCCAGAAATAAGGAAACAGAAAAAAAACAGCCCTAAAGCTGGTATGAAATGGATGAAAGCCTGGTTCCACTGAAGCTAATGGCAAATGCAGTAGAACTTAATTTCCAAGAAATTGCTACTGCTAAAAATTGTTTCAGAGAAACAGTGCACAAAGTGGCCTTTGTAGGCTGGATCTTGTACATTTTAGAGATGATCTCTGCTTGTGTAGCACCAAAGCAGCTGAGCACATCAGAAATGCCTCAGTTAGTTGTCATCTAGTTTAATGTGGGGGTGTTTGCTACTGGAACATTTTAAGCATGTAATTGAGAGAGTCTTCTGTTCTGGATTTTGCCTCTCTTCTGTGTCTAACGATGTCTAAGAACATTGACTTTTAAGACCCATAAATTTCCTCAAAATTTCCAGAAGGCACAGCTTTAGGAACATATATGTGATTTGTAAAGGATAGCTGTAATAGGAAGAATTGCTTCACTGGAGAGCCTATTCTGATCTTCATTTTATTCTGTCAACATGAATCCTTCAAGCAAGGGTCATTTTAAAATACCTACAGAGAAGTTTCTGCCTCTTGAGTCCATGACAGAATGTTGCTTCATTAGCCTACATCTCTCCGGAACAACTGTAAAGGGACCAATTTGTAAACTACAATAACTGTGATGTTGTGTTGCATTAGTACATAACATAGCAAGTAATGAAACCTGGCTAATTCTGGCCATTTATGTGTGCAATTACTTTATTGTTAAAGTGTTGGACACCTGGAACCTGAGTACTTCAAAAGCTGCTTTGAGTGCCATGTCTAACAACTACAGTGACACTAATACTTGTTGCAAATCTTGTGTTCAAATCCCATTTCAACCCATAGATGTCTATGTTACTGTAATACTGGAGCCCAGGTTTTGCTTACAGGATCTCACAAGCTTGCTAAGCCTTGACGTAACTGAGCTGCTGTGATCCCTGGATAGGATCTAAGCATTGGCAAAACTCCTGTGCTGACCCATTTATCACCTCTCCCTCTTGGGAACTGGCACTAGTAGGCATTTTGTAAGTGAGGCACAAGAGACTATACAGTGAGATGCAACACCTGTCCCACTGGTGTTTGAAGCACTTCCTTGAAAGACCCAGACTCAGGTCTTCAAACTTTGGGAGCACATCCGGCTCAGACTGAGGCAAAGAGGGGTGCAGCAGAGTGAGTCAAGCCTGAAAGGAGCCAGCTTTGTGTCTGGAAGGTGTTCTCTCATATGCAAGTCTCTTTTTTTGCATACGTAGAAGCCCCACTGCAGAGAAAGAAGGCAAATATGTATTTCATGAAAACAGAGATAACACAGAGTACATGCATAATTTATATTTGTTGGAAGATACAGCTTCTGAGTGCAAATCAAATAGCTGTATACAGAAAAGGGAAGAGTAGAATATACTGCTGTGTTGGGGTTTTGTGGCACAGTTTCAGCAGTGGGTGGCTACAGGGGTCGCTTCTATGAGAAGCTGCTGGAAGCTTCCCTCTGTCTGACAGAGCCAACACCAGCTGGCTCCAAGATGGACCTGCTGCGTGCCAAGGCTGAGACCATCCGCCTGTGGCAGCACCTCTGGGATAATGTATTCAAGAAGGGGAAAAAACTTTTTGGAGGAGTGAGAATATGTGAGAGAAACAGCCCTGCAGCCCCCAAGGTCAGTGAGGAAGGAGAGGCAGGAGGTGCTCCAGGTGCTGTAGCAGAGTTTCCTCTGCAGCCCGTGGTGCAGCTCATGGTGAGGCAGCTGTGCCCCTGCAGCCCATGGAGGTCCACAGTGGAGCAGAGATCCACCTGCAGCCCCTGGAGGACCACATGCTGGAGCAGGTGGGTTCCCAAAGGAGACTGTGACTCCATGGGAAGCCTTTGCTGGAGCAGGCTCCTGGAAGGGACCTGTGGACCCATGGAGAGAGGAGCCCACACTGGAGCAAGTTCTGTGGCAGGACTTGAGACCCTGCAAGGGACCGCCATTGGAGCAGTCTGTTCCTGAAGGACTGCACCCTAGGGAAGGGGCCCATGGTGGAGCAGGGGAGGAATGTGAGGAGTCCTCCCAATGAGGAGGAAGGAGTAGCCGAAACAAGGTGTGATGACCTGACCACAGCCCCATTCCTTGTCCCCCTGTACTGCTGGGAGGAAGATTGAGAGAACTTAGATATAAAGTAGAGCCTGGGAAAAAGGGGGGAGTGCAGGGAAAGTGATTTAAGATTTTTCTCTCACTACTTCACTCTGATTTTTTATTGGCAATAAATTAAACTAATTTTCCCAAGTTGAGTCTCTTTAGCCTTTGATGAGAACCGGTGAGTGATCTCTCCCCATCCTTACCTCAATCCATGAGCCTTTTTTTATATCTTCTCTCCCCTGTCCAGCTGAGGAGAGAAGTGATAGAGTGGCTTTGGTGGGTACGTGGCATCCAGGCAGGGTCAACCCAAAATTTCAGAAAGAGAATAAGCAAATGCTCCCCTTAGCTACAGTAGCTAAGGGCAAAGGAAAAAGAGAGAGATAGTATTTGCATAAGTCCAACACTGCTTCTGTGATGCCAGTGAATTTGCAGTTACGGGCTTAAGCGTGAGATATGGTTGCAACACATTCTCACCAGATCCTTGCAAAATTGCCAGATAATACTCCATTGTAGAAAATATACAACACATCCTATTTCTTATGCTCTCTTCACAGTCTTCTATATGGTGCATAAGAAACAGAGTCCTATAACTCTTCTCACTACAAACACACTGTGGTGGTTTTAAGCCCAGGTGGACACATATATTCACAAACCCAACCTCACATGATTCATATTTTGTATGGATGGAGAAAACATCCTTTTTCAATGGCTAAGCCACTAGGTTTGATGTAACTCCAATACCCAAGTGAGATCCTCCACCACTTGTTGGAACCATGAGACTGCAGTGCCTCTTGTCTTCTAGGAGTTCTCTAAGTAAGGAAGACAGCTAGGACTGTCTATGAAATATGAAAGACACCTTATGGCAGGAGAACAAAAATGTGCTGGGCACAGAAGACACTCAGCCAGCCAGTTAAGGATAGAGGAGTTCTCAGGAAACCCTTATCTTAACTTTGGCTATTTTTGTACCTCGGAAGGGATTTTGATTTGAAAAATGTAACAGGACTCCATCTGTAGAATAAGAAAGACAATAAAACTTTATTCCAGGCCTCTTGGTTTTATCAGTTATTGATGTCTAGAAGTAGGTTGGTACTGTACAGGGCTTGAAAAATGCTGCTGCCTCCGGGGACTTTTAACCAATGAATTGTAAACACAAGCCTGGTGCTCATTAGTGGCCAGAGTATGATAGTTTTGGCAATGTTTGGCCTTGTCTGAATGTCATAATGGAGTAGGAAGGGCTGTAGGAGCACACATCCACAGAGAAAGATGTGCTTTGAGAAAGGATGTATGAAAACAGAAGTGCATTCCTTTCTAAACTGCATAAAAGAAGAATTCAGTTTTTGAGGATGGTTTGGAGCATGGAGGAGACAATAAAGGCATCACTGAGGTGTGATGTACTGGAGGAGTGGAAATGAGAGCAAGAAATATTGCAGTTGGTGCTATAAGTCAGGGCGGTGTTCTGGGGATCCTTGAAGGGAAGCACAAGTAGCTGAAATTTAATGCAGGAGGCCAAAGGAACATGATGGAAGAATTCAGAGGTGCCGCTGTTGAGGCAGATGATTTACTGAGACATTTGAAATAGGTTGCAAAGGAAAAAGGTGAAAATGAAGAGGAGGCTGTAGTAGTCTTGCGGAGAAATGATCAGGGCATGACCACAATTTTTGTTCCCATGGCTGACACGGGTGAGACTTAGAGAAGTTGCGCATGGTGAAATGATGTAATTTGGCAAATGTCTGGCTCTTGTTTCAGACTGGGAGAGATGACTCTCAGGAGATTTAATTAACGTGTAGGACTCCTTGTAGGAAATTGCTAAGTATTGCTATGCCCAGAAGTTTCTCAGGAAATTGAGAGCAAAATGAAACACAATTACAATTTCCTCACTCCACAAAGAAATTCTGCAAGAGTTGCAATCTGTGCTTGCTGTCCAGGAGATGAATATTCAAGTCTGTTGTCTCCTTCTGAATAGAAAGCTCTAGAAAGATCAAGTACTTCTTTCTTGGGCCTCCAGAAGGTTTATGCTGAATGATGTTTGAAACATAGCTCAATAAATGTTTATGAAGAGATAAAGTATAAATTCTATCTTGATTTCATATTGACTCGTTATAGACAAGCAACTGTTCTGAAAATGTTTCCACATAATCATTCATCTCCCGTTAGAGAATGCAGTGTGCCAGCTTCTGAGAGAGAAGAAAATTGTCATGTATTATTTTTAGATGCAAGCAATTTGTGGTTAATGTTACTCTGCCAGAACAGGGTACCAAACCCCCAGCTTCAAAACCATGCAAGTTTATTGGATAGCTATAAAACTCCATGTGAAGGGAAGAGGAGAGATTTTCACCTAACTCAAATAATCTGACATGTACTTCCAGTCTACAGATAAGACTGAAGCTGGAATAGCTCAACAAGAGAAGATGAAGAATATTAACACACTGTCTATATGTGGATGCAAGGAGCATGGAAAATAAGCAGCAGGCTCTAGGAAAGATACAAAACAATGAAGTTTATGAGCTAGTGGGCATAGCTGAGGCAAGGTGGGCTGATGCCTGTCAATGCTTTGAATGTCAATAGATTTGAATGTCAGTGCTTTGTCTGTCAAGACAGACAGTGTGCACAGATAGGCAGAGGCATGGTGGCAGGATGCAGCTGTTTTCTCACTGGTGGGGTGCATGCAATGGGCTCAAATGATGTTCTGTTTTCTCAAAGAAACTTTAACTTGGTAGATCAGCAGAAATAATGAACATGATGGATTCAGTGCAGGGTTTTTTCATTCATGAGCTCTTGGAAATCTATAGGGTCCAAAAAAACCTGGATGTTTGTGATAAAAAACAGTTCAACCTTTTTTAGTTAAATTAACACTCACAGTTAAGTAGTGTAGCAAAGCTACAAAATGCTGGATGCTCTGTTTGAATGTTGGGTGTATTCTTGTGAAGCTTCCTAGTTACAATAATTAGTACCAGCCCTGGGACAGGCCACCCACTTCTCTTTCCCACTTTGATGTCAGCTGCTGAAGGGAAGAATGTAAATAGAAGCTGGACTGTAAACACAAACACTAACTGAGGTCTTTGGTCCCAGTATTGTAGCCCTGACTCATTGTTTTAGGTTTAACAGCTCAAGCATATAGGAAAGAGCTCTCCTATGAAATATGTAACCATAAAAAAGACATTTTAGCCACCTCCAAGCATAAGTAGTTTGACCATTTGTGTGTCCCTTTTGCACATGGAGTGTTAGCACTGAAATCCTGTGTCCATTATCTGAGCTGCAGTTCTCAAAACCAGCTAGCACTAGGTGAAGTCAGACTCAGCTTTCCAGGGGAGCTGGGAGCCACAGATGACCCAAACTGGTCAAAGGGATATTCCATACTGTATAGTGATTGATGTGCTCAGGAATAAAAATGGGTAGAGGAAGTAAAAAGTGGAGTTTTGTCTTCCAAGGTGGTCATTGCTCAGCTGGTCTGCCTGTCGGACAGGGTGAGTAATCTCCTTTGTCCCAATTGGTTTTTTTCTCTTCCCTCGCCTATTAAACTGTCTTTCTCTCAACTCATGAGTTTTCTCATTTTTGTTCACTTGTTCTCTCCCAGTGGAACTTGAATGCTCAAGGAGAAGGGTGGTCTTGTGAACATATCAATGTGAAAACAGCATCGTGGGGCATTGTGCCAGCCACAGGGTTAGAGCTGAGGCAGTTTCTGAGGCACATCAATAAAGACACCTTCAGCCTGCTTTAGCACCTACTTTTTTGCTCTGGTAGGGATGAGATGTCTCAAGAGCCTGTGTGAATTATGGAGTAAGAGGTGAGGTACCCAGGATGCCTCCTACTGCTGTGGCTCTCAGGTCCCTTTCAAGCTAGATTCCCACAGATACATGTGCACTACTAAATGACTGTCTAAAGATAGTTCATTCAGAGACACTTTTCCACAGGATTCCCCCAAGTTTGGATCTGTCCACCATCCATTAGTTACCACTATCACAGAAAGTCTTGAAGCTTCCCTTCTCCTCCTCAAGCCAAAATATCACAGTGGAAAACAGTCTCACATCAGTTCAAACACTCTAGGAGGAAAACCACCAAAAATTATTATGTATTAGGTCCTCCATGGGGACCCTGGTGGAGACTGAGGCTGTATGCTAGATGTATGGATTTCCAGTTGCCTCCAGGAAAACCCCTGAAGTTTCAGGCTGCAATCCAAGTTGTGTGTATAGCTTGTTGCAAATGCCTGTAGGCAGGGAGGCACAGCCTAACCCTTGTTTAAAACATGATAGGGAAAGACAGGCATCTGCTGCAGAATACCTGCATGTGCCTCCAAACAGGGAGTTGCTGTGGTGGAAGGTCCTGGTCTGAAGGAGAGTAATAGGAATTAAAATATTATCCTCTGTCACCTATTCTGATTAGCATCCTGACTACCTAGTCTCCTTTCCTCCTTGAGATTTTTATTTCATGACTGGTGGCTGTGGGGAAAACATGATGTGAAACCACCACAGAGTGGCTGGACAGTGCACTGAAATATAAAGAGGAAGATTTCTGGTAAAAGAGCTCACAGGTTATTTATCCAGGAGTGAGCTTAGTAAGCTTTTCCAAAGGTATCTGCAGCTAGCCTCTGTCTCCAGGCATGGTGTCCTGGCCTTGGGAGGCAGCCGTGCTGCTTGCAGGTGGCTGGGATGCTCATACCCAGGGTGTTACTGCCATCCCTACCCAGCCCTTTTTGTAACACATGGTGCGACCCAGAGCTGAGAGGGCAAAGCCACACTTGCACCTCGTGCTTCAGACTCTTGCAACACATTTCGGTTTCCACTCTTGTTGCTCCCCTGTGCAGCTGCTTCCTACTGTCTCCCCATCACCCCAAAAGCAGATGCCTCTGTTCCTCTCCCAGAAGCCCTGAACCTCCCTCCTAGACTCTTTCAGTTTTGCTTAAATGCTTTTGAGTAGTAGATGCTTCCTTGCTTGGATCAATTGAAAGATGGAAAATTTTTGTTTGACCAAGCTAGCCCTTAATCCTTTAAAAGGAAGCTTTTATCCAGGCAGTGAAACACACAGAACAGGCTTGTTAGCAGAAAATATTGCACTGTTGTATTTTGTTTGGCAGCAGACTGCAACACTTTATAGACATGCATGTGTCCAAGGAAGCTTTGCCATGGGACTGGATGCAACCTGCTGGGAACAGGGGAGGGAGAGGAACTGGAGATGGGTCCGTGATGAGATATTGCAAACTCCAATTTCCCTACATGTGTCATTAAATCCACACTTCTAGATATAAAAACAGTGTGGGACTGTCAACACTAAATATGTCAGTCACAGGTAGAAATTGCCTGGTGTCCTGCAATTTATATTTGCATGAAATCAAAAATAGTAGGAGGAAATCTGCCCACAGCAGGCTTTCAATTTACGTCAGTCTGCCAAACTCTTCAGCAAAAGCAAGCCACTGTGTGAACACTTAGTCATCACCTTCATTTAACATCCAGTGGGTGTAATGTTTGGCAGCCTAGCCCTCTGAAGAGATAGCCCCGGCATCTCATTTTAGCACATTATCCCATTATATTGTGTGCTGTAGTATCCTGGTGTAAGGAAAGAAAGGAAAACATATAGCTGTGTGCACAAGGGCTGCACAATTAAAGCTGGCTTCTCTGGGGCAAGTAGAGTGTCTGTGATTAAAAACTGGAGGGTGGGAGATACAGTGGGTGAGGCAAGAGCTGTGACTGCCTGAGCAGGCTGAGGGTTGGAGACCAGCACCATCTACAGCTGAGGAACCTCTTTCCAAACCTGCTTCTGGAGAGAAGGAAAAAAGACTGTCCATGCGACCTAATCTAGTGTAAGGTGTCCCTGCCCATGGCAGGGGGGTTGGAACGAGGAGATCTCTAAGGTCCCTTCTAACCCAAACCATTCTACTAATCTATGAATCTATGAAATAGGAGTGGCACTGCTCTGCTGCACTCAGCACAACTTGGAAACTTATTCTCAGTTCTTGCTTGTTTTGGTCTTCTGCATGCTTTTCTCTCCTCCATGATGCTCAGGTGATTGGTGCTTGACCTACAAGGAGCATGGCTGGTTCCTTGGACTTTGCCAGTCCTTCCAGGGACATTGGCTGGGCCATCCCATGGCTCACAAGTCGTCTAACTCATGAAGAATGGAGGTTGCCTAGTGCCTGAGCTGGGGGATCTTGGGTAGACTTTGGGTCTCAGGGTGGACTTAGAGATCTTTGTAGACACCAAAACTCATTTGAAATCTGACTCCACTGGGAAGCAAAGGTTTGCAAGGATACCTAGGTAGACGCATAATGCCAAGTTCAAGTTTAGAAAGTACCGAAGTGCACAACATTGATGTTTACTAAATCTTTATCAGCTCTTTTTCAACAAACCCTATGATGTTATCTGCAAGTACTAAATATCTATTTTGGTCCTTAGGTGCTTAATATCTGTGTAATCAAAAATTCAAGGCCCAGATGGATCCTCAAGGGCAGGAAACTTTCAGAGGTATTCATGTAGTTGACCATTAAGAGCCAGACTCCTGTGATTACACATGAGACACCCAAACACCTTCCTTTTAGTTCTCCCTGGTGCAGAACCCAAAATAAGAGTGGTCATATAGAGATTGCAGCTGTCCAGTACATTAAACGTAAACAGAGGCATGCTGTCACAAAGGCCAGCCAGCATCAGAGCTTGCAGAGGTGGGAGCCACATACAGACTGCCTCCCTGGGGAGGCCCTGAGCATTCCTGCTCCCAGGTTGTGGTTAGGTGCTCTTTGGCAGTTTAAGAAGTGTTCAAGGCCAGGTTGGATGGGGCCCTGAGCAACCTGATCTAGTGGTTGACATCCCTGCCCATGGTAGAAGGGTTGGAACTAGATGATCTTTGAGGTCCCTTCCAACCCAAACCATTCTGTGATGCAGAGGTGGCACAAGCCAAAAAGGTTTCCAAGAAAAAAAAAGCACCTATGACTGAATTACACTTTCCCTTGATGTCCCCTGGCACTCCGTAGGTGACCAGCACAGAGGGAGTCATGAGCTGTCTGTACAGCCCTTGGCAGGGAGCAGCAATGGTGGAAGAAGAGGCCTTTCATCTGCCTTCGTCAGGTGCCCTGATTCCAAGGCTGGGCCATGGTGGGTTTGCTGTTGCACCCTCCTCATGGCCCCAGAAACCTTGATTTTTTGTGCATGCAGCTGCTTTCTCTCTGTCTCAACCTCCGACAACTCCGTGCTTTGCTGGCCAGCCACTGTCTTAGACGTTTATCTGCCTCCAGGCACTGGAGGAAAACCTGAACACCACTGAGCATGAGGCAGAAAGTCCTGTGAGAGCTTCACAGCTGTGTGCTCAGATGAGCGACATCAAAATCCCTCCTTGCATGTTGCACCCTTTAAAATGTTATCCCTAGAAAAACTGGACGTAGTTAATGTGGTGCTTTTGAGACCTTGTAACAGGCCGTGATGGCATGGGCATCCTCGAAATCCTACCCGAGCTGGGGGTGAGGAGGTGGATATTTTTATTTACAGACAGCCTGTGACCTGATCCTGTGAAAGAATGCTTGCTAATAGGCCTGATATGAGTGGGATTACTCTCATTACTCAGTAAAGAGTAAGCCCACCAGCAGAATAAACATTGGCAGGATCAAGCAGCAGATGAGTCATCTTTTCCAAATACAAAAAGACAGCGAGCCAGTAAATAAACATGTTAGTTAAATTAACTATCATACACAAACTCCAGATACATGTAAAACAACCTCAGAGGGATAGCCACCACTGCATACCAAAATACTGTTTAGGTCTCTGTCCTAACACAAGTGTCTTCAGCTAACACATCCCTGTGCACAGCAGTGCCACTGCTGCGGCTGTCCCTGGCCAGGGGAACGCTCCTCTTAATCCAAACCATGTGCCAGTTGAGCACCAGCAGATAAACTAATCGAGTCCAGCAAGACAAACCTCTTCAGGGTTAACTTCTGCTCTCTTTTGCTTCCTCTGTGACCTATTTGAAGTCCATGAAGTTGTACTGAGTAAATTAGAGGGGAATTGTGTTCTCAGTGTTTCTGGTGTAAACATAACACTACCGTATTCCCCCATGGGCATTCAAATAACTTTAAAGAATCAGTATAAAAACATAACCATTAAATTTAAAAAATAATATTTAAGCTGATAACTATTCCCTGAGGCTTTAAAACCTTCTCCTTTTTTTAAACTTTTGTTTTTACTTAAAATTAAGTAGGTGAACATCTGCTGAGTAAACTGATCCTACCAGAATAAGGATGAAGCAAAGCAGAGCAGGATGCCTTGCCAGTGCAGAACTCTTCTTTGTAGTAGTCTTTTTGGTGTTTTTTTCCCAACCTTTTCCAGAGACTGAGCAAAAAACATCTGATAGGATCATGCCATGTCCAATTAAACCTCACCAGTGCCAAAGTTTTTCCAGCCTTCACATTTTTCTTGTTAAATTTTATCCTACTGCTCCTCACAGGCTCCATCACTGGCATCCTTTAACTGATCACATCAACAGTGTCTTTAAAGGTGGGGTTCTGTGCCCACTGGAGCAGGGGTCACTCCCAGTTACTACAGCATGGTTACTGCTCTGGGCATCCTGGGCCTGTCCTCTAGTCTTATGTAGGTACAAGGTCTCATCCTCCAGCAGGAAGCTAGTGTGCTTATTTCCAAGGACTTCTGATTTAGGGTCATTCTGGGCAGCAGTGAGGGCCTGTTTTTCAGCGAGGCTGAGGAAGAAAATGTGTTCAGTGCACCTATTTTCTGTGAAAGTGAGACACGTGTAGGGATATACATAGATGTGTCCAGCACTAGGGAAAATGGAGCTGTTTGGGGCGCTCAGATGAACATGCCATCACTGTATATGATGTTGTGCTTTTTAAATGAGAGCTGTGTGGTTTGTATGGAATTCTGTAGCCTGACATATCAACTTCTAAATCTTAATGGAGCAATTTTTTGCAGTCCTTTTACTTTGAAGCACTGGGTTATCCATAAGACACATTTTTCCCCATTGTATTTCATTCTTAGAAGAAAAATGCAGCTAATAATGATGCTTGTTGAGATTCTTTCAGCTCTAGACTTATTTTGACAGCATTTTAAATGAGTTATGGGACCAATTTTGGCTGTACTGTTAGCCATTGGTCCCATTTTCATGACAATTTTGACATTATCTCTAGTATCTTCTTCAAAGCTCTGCATGGGCCGGGTGCCATGTGGTTTGATGGTGAGCTTTCCCATTGAAATCCATATAAGTCTAGCACATGGGCAATTTCACAGCATGGAAATGATGTCTCCAAAAAAGTGCAGTGTCGATATCTTTTCCTTGGGCATAGGGCCCACTTGCTGCCTTCTGACCTGAAAAACACTCCAGTTGCAGCAGTGGCTTTGTGCAACTTATTTGAGGAGTGGAGTCTCAGCTGCTGCAAACTTATAGCTCCTCTGATTTCGATTTCCACCTGATAAAATTACAGCTCATTTGTTTGCTTGTTGGTTTTGTTTAAGGTTTGAATTGTGCTGATGAGCCTCACAAGATCCATTTCTGTCGGGGTCCCTCCCCCCTGCCATGTGGTCCTGGGAGAGGGGCCCTGGGGGGGAGGCACGGAGTTTCCCTGCCCCTGGTCAGCCTCGTTCCCCGTTGGTTGTTTTGTGTTCCCCTGCACGGGCAGGGACCCTCGGGCCCCGGGATTGAGCAGTTCCTCAGCAGAGCCCCGGCCACGCGGCTGGAGAAATAAACATCTCTCTGAAACATCTAGCAAGAATCAGTCCATATAAATTTCTTTTCCATGGGCCTCATCGATTGATACGCATGTTGCAGTATCCCTACTGTAACACATTTCCTTCTGTGTCTTCAGTCAACTCATCAGTGCTGAACTGGGTTGAACTGTGGTGCAGGAACTTTTCCTGTTTAAACAGCTGTTGGGTGAAATCCTGACGCAGGCTGCGGCAAAGCAAGGAGGCTGATGGCCTTTGGTGGGGCTCTGAGTCTGACACCTGGTCATCTGTCCCTAAGACCTCCTACCTGCCACAGGAGAGCTGACAATATAATGAATGTTTTGATCTGGGAATAAAACCCCAATGGGAACTCAGCACAGTCATGGTTCTGATTTCTTCCTGATCATTTAGTGGGACAAAACACACCAGAGCAAAGCAATTGAAAAATGTTCTTATTTTGTAAGGCCACTTCATACCTGTATAGTTTTCTTCTCCACATGGTTTGATTTCAGCAGTCTAAGGGCACAGCATGTAAGGCAGTGGAGAATCAGACTGTGTCATTTTAATATGGAGTCTTAGCTGTGTTTCATTTCAGTAATATTTCACAGGAGGCTTCTATGACTGACAGGCACCATATAAATAAAATATATGATCATTTCAAAAGCATAACCTGTAGGTTGCTCTCCTGTGCTGAGTAAAACATTTGCTACTAACATTCTTCCTAAGCCACCAATAAAATGAATCAACAAAGCTTCTGGACATGGTAGTTTTAACACCAGTCTATGAACTAAACATGCAAAAGAGGTACATAAAACATAGGGTAGGATATATTTATACACACACATATGTATATATGTCAGTCACTCACTCACTGCCACATATTCACATGGTACAAAATATCAATTTCTTCCTTTTCAATCATATACTTTTAACAAATGTAAAAATAAATCACCAGTAAAAATAAACCAAAGGACTCAGCTGCCTACACACTGAACTGTGGTATGCCCTGCTTGTCAGTAGGTGTCATGCAACACCACAGTTTTTAAACACCTGGCTTGCACAAAAATATCCCTTAAAGAAGATATTCACCTCCAAATGGCTTTTGTTGGTTTTTTTTAACGTCACAAATATTCTTATCTGGTTGATGAACAAGTGTAATGTGAGCATCCACTAATGAGGGACTGCAGCTAATTCCTGTCTCTTTGGATACGCAGTTGGTTGCATTTGGAAAGGCAGCAGCAGCCAACACAGCAATGAGCTGGGCAGACAGGGTAGCAAAGAAGAAGAGAGCCCTTGCTGGAGAGACTGAGCACAAAGGCACCAAGCTTAATACCTGCTCACCTCTACATTACCTTTTCTCTCCCCTTTTCTCCCTGTGCTCCAGTAATCCAATAAAAGCTCTTTTGTTTCTGTCATAGCTGCAAACACAACTCAATAATGTCATCGTACAGATCAGCCAGCTCAATTTTTCTCTAATCCAATCAATAAAATGACCATGCTGTGGTCCCTGCTCCAATTTAAAATTGAGGATGATAGTCTGGAAGAAGTAAATCCCAGAGAGCTGCTGATCAGACCTTAGGGTATTGTTTTGTTTGGTTGCTGTTTTCACAGCTTGGTCATACACACATTGAACCTGCAAATGCAGCAATGAAGCTAAACTAAGTGGGAAGCAAAACCAAAGCTGAATTTTGCAGATTTTAGGCTGACTGGAGCCCTCAAAGAGCGCATCAGATGACCCAGCTAAGAGTTGAGTGAGTGCCTGGGTGCTCAGTAGGAAGGAGCAGAGTTCAGTCACATGTCTGGCATTACATGTGTGAGTGACTTGGCAGATCATAGGGATTTATGGTTCTGTGCCCTAAAACCTAGATCAATCCACAGCCCTGAGGGCTTCAGAGTGCCCTGAGAGAGGACATTACATATAGAGGCTGAGATCAGCAGGCATTTCCATCCCAGCTCCCTCTGGCTAATTCTGATAACACTTTGAATGCCTATTGATCAGGCAGAAATTTTTCTATTTGCTTCTGCAATTGAAATCTCATTTGATTTGTTGGCATGAAGACATCACCAGCTTTTAATACAAAGAGAATGATTTTTTTTTTTCAACATCTATAAAGAAGAAAATTGTTGCAACTCATTTTTTATTTTTTTTTAACAGCTCTAATGCCAAAACAGCTGGGGGAAGCAATCCTGAATTTGTCAGACAGATAGATAGCCCTCGTTGCAGAGAAGTGTTTTGGAGTGTTCCGGTTAAAATTGGTTTTCATTTGCCAGAGTTAAGAGCTGTTGAGAATTGCACATGCAGTAAATATTTTAACACTGATAATGCTGAGCTGGGAGCTGGCAGAAGCTCACTGTGCCGCTGCTGTGGCTGCAATCTGGCCAAGTCTGCTGAGGCATGGGATGTTGGAGGCCCCCAGGGGCTGTAAACCAAAGGGGCCAGGTGGAGAAATCCGGAACACTAAACCAAGTAAGCAGGAGCCAAAAAAATGCCAAAGTCCCCCATGGCATCTGACCTCTCAGACCCCATCTAATTCCAGCCCTAGGACAGGCTGAATTTTTTCTCCCTCACAAAGTCAGGCTCCCCAGAGAAGATGCCATGCTGGTGTCACCGGTCAGATAGCAAAGTGCTCTGACAGCATATTGATTTTGCACAACGTAAGATACTTCATGGAGAGAGAGAGAGAGATTTACTGTGTGGCTGATAGACAGAAAGGCAGGTAGCTGAGTAATCAGAGAAAATGGAGTCTACTAGCAGCATCTTATTTATGGTTGTTTATTGTGAAAACACAGAGCACCCAAGAAGGGCTGTTATTTTCTCTTTAAAAGCCCTGGGAACAGTTTCCCAGCACCACATGCAGTATTGCAGTTAGTGAACTATTCAGCTAAGTAACTGGGACCAATGTTTTGTTAACAGATATATATTGCTAATAGCATAACTATTGATCTGTCTCTTGAATTGGGGCCAAATCTTGATTCTAGTCAGAACCTCTGGGGTAGCTATAAACTGTGTAGTACCATGGCTGTACCCCCTTCCACAGAAATCCTATTACCTTCAATTCATGTTATTGTTTCTTCATCCTGTAAATGGCCACAGCAAATCTATCTATAGGTCCAACATCTAGGGGTGAGCAGAGAGAAGATATGGATGGTGGCAATGTATTTGTCTGTAAGGTTGTCAATAAAATCTATAGATTGAGAAATAAATATGGATCATCTAAACAGCTGGAATATACAGAGAAGTAGAGGTACAGAGGGGGAGTGGGTGTGAATGAAAGACAAATTCATTCATGAGGTGTGTTCAAATATATGTCTGCAGGTACACAATTTCCATACATATTACAAGACCATAGACAGACAAGGGTGGATATGCATTTTCAGAGATATCCAATTCTCTAAGCAAGGGAAAATACGCAAATATAGCAAATAGCTCAGAGCAGCAGAACTAATGCAAGCTGGTTTCCTATGGATTTGTGTCCTGGCTTGACTGTGTGATATATAACAACCTGTGAGCTCCTGTGAGCTCCAAATTACTATTTCCCATGTCTGGGAACCTGACAGAGTTTCTTAGCATCTAAGAAAGGGTTAGGCAAAGCTTGTCTGCAATGTTTCCTTCAGTGGAGATGACAGCAAAGCTCTTTCCTCCACTTGGCTGCTGATTTTCATTATATCTGTAGGGATACAGTACCACTGAGATTGTCAAATATGTTTGAAATTAATCAAGGAGTTGAAAACTTATTAGCAACACATCCACATCCATACATGCACACACGTGCAGCACGTGCTTGCAGAAGCATGGGCTCATAGGAAGCCAAGCCTAGAGGAATATGTAAAAAGCTCTCTGATCTATAAGCTGCTCATTGCCAGTGTCAAGCAAAACAGCAGAATGTAGTTTATTAAAATATTTGTCAGTCTGTTCTTAATTTAGATTCTTTCTATAGGAGAAAAAAGAGGTGCCCCTCCTTAGAGCAGAACTAGATGCAAATGTGGAGCTGTTCATAGATTTGAAAGCTGGGGCACAATTACATTCATGTAGGCCTCACCAAAGAGTGTACAGGCAACATAGTTCCTGCATGCACTAGGCACACTTAGTGCCTTAAGCTGAGTAAGACTTTGTTAAGACTGTACCTGGAGTCCCATACCCAGTTCTCCTGCCATGTGTTAACAAAGAATTCAACCTGGAATGGAGTAGATCAGGGCTTATAAGATGTTCAGGAATTTTAGCATTTATTTTTTGAGGGGACACTAGAAAAGGTTGACCTATTTAGCTTATCAAAGTGAAGGCTGAGAGAGAATATGGTCATTATCTATAAAAATATCAGTGGCAAGTGTGAGCAAAGCAGAAGAACTGTTTAAATGTAGAGAATATTGACAGTTAAGAGCTCACAGTTATAAGTCAATCTTCTAAAATTAGAACAGAAATTGAAAGAAGCTACCTAGTGAACAGAGGAGCTGTTTCCTAGATCTGCATTTTAGCACAAGTGGGAGTAAATGGCAAACTCATGTTAAGATAAAGCTTAATAAAAGATTGCCAGGAAAGTGTTTGACACAGCAGTATGTTACTAGAAGAACTTAGACTTTGCCACCCAAGATGTTCTTCATCCTCATGAGGTTCTAAGGGACTTCATTCAGCAGTTCAGAGGCTGGAAATCTGAAGCTGAGCTGTACACTATATTGGAAAAACAGTGTGCTAAAGGGTAGGTCTGCAGTGCAAAGCCACATTCAACATTGAAGGAGGATTGGGATCTACCCAAGAATGAAGGGGAATTCAGGCCCCCTTTCCTACACACCATACCAAGTGGCACACCATGCAAGCCTCCAAGTGATGATTGTAGTCCCATCACTGCTCCCACTTAGCCTGGCACCATATCAACTCCTGTTAATTGCCATTAGTGAGCACAGTGTTCTATCCTCTTTCATGAACTCAGTGGGTTTCTTTGCTCATACCCTATTTACCAGGCTTGCAAAATGTGTATAGCCTACAAGAGGCAAAAAGAGTTTGACTAGAAATATAATTAAGAGAATTCTACACAACGCAGATGTGGAAACTGTGGAAGGCATCAGCCATAATGCCAATGCTGTTGGATATGCATAACTCATTGTCGCTAAGCCACTCAACAGCATTCCATGTTGCATGGGTTTGATTTCTTTTTCCCAAATACTGCTGAACAGATTGGAGGGAGTCTGAAGAGAAGAAAACAGAAATATTTATATTCTGGCTTGCACCCTAGATGCTGAGCCTCACCTTCCTTTAGCTCTCCAGCCTGAGATAATTTCTGTGCATGCATAGGTGTAGGAGAAATCTCATTCCTAATGTGGCACATAGGCTGTATTTCAGTCTCTCTTTATGTTTATCAGTAACATAAATCTCTCTTCTTACAGTGCAGAACATCTCTTGGAGGCAGAGACTCATTGACCACATGCTGCAGCAGTTGGAGAGCCATGCCTACTAATTACTGGCACTCTGCAGCACTTCATCAACATTTGCTGTTGCAAGTAATAATAATGAGCCACAGCATGGGCTGGATCTCACAACCAGTAGCTTCCTTCCTACTTCTTGGGTTTTTTACCCTAGTCTTTTTTCTTTTCACTTTTCACCTTTGCACCCTCATCACCTTCCTCGTCCCTGGACCATGAATAGTCTCCAGGTTTGACAAAACTTCCAAGTTGGAATAAAGGGAAATGAAGGCATTAACCCTGTCTGGAAATTTGTCTGAGACAGAGATTTCCCCTGAGCCACTCTCACATATTTCAAGAAGTATATTTAGGTTAATGTTCCCCAAGGTATGGCAGGCCTGACCCTAACAGCAGAAGCTGGTGTTACAGGATAATTTTCCTATGTCAAGAGAGCAGAAAGCCTTTGTGGATTGTAGGCAGATAAAACTGATTGTATGTCCATCCACATTTTTTGTGGTGTTAACCATCTGCACTCAGACTAAAAAGATTAAGAGAAGTGATGGTGCACTAAGGTACCAAAGAGAATCAGGAAAGTCTTCTCGAATGAATGGAGATCTAATGCTTTAAAATGCATGTGAATATTAGAAGAACAGAGGTTTTACACAGTTAGTTTTTCATGGTGGCCTTCTTTTCATCTCTTAGATCTCTGCAAGTTGTTCTGGACAACTTACAGACAGCCGCAGTGGATGCTTCAGGCTGGTCCTGCAGTCCTGACCATCCCTGACATCTCCCTCCAGATGCTTCACAGGTTATTTCGACAGTGGTCTGACAGCTATTGCTAATGTGCTGGACTCACCTGTGTGTTGCTCTGGTTTGTGATGGTGCCACCTTGCCTGAAGCAGGACACAGTACCAGCACAAAGAGCAGAGCATGGTGGATCTCTTACTCCTTTTCTGTAAATTCTTGCTTTCCCCAGTCACCTTTCCATCCAAGTGATCTTGGAGAAGTCAGCTTTCTCTCTATGCCAGTGGAAACAATTGTGGGTCCACCTGAGGCAAAGCCCTGCCAGCATGAGCTCAAGAACTCCCCACATCTTCCAGCCATACCTGAAGAAATCAGATGTAACATCAGAAAGTCCAGCTCACATGGTCTCTTGGCTTGGGCTTTACAAAGGGTGGCTCCCAAAGAGTTCCTAAGCCCATACCCTGGATCCTTCCTCAACAGAAAACTACTTACTTATTGCTTTTCTACATGGCAGCACAAATCACCTTCTTCTTTGCATCCACAGGCCCCCGTAGTCCCTCCTCAGCCAAATTAACATACACCAGCAGCCTGGAGACTCACAGAGATGCTTTCAGCAACATGTGCTTGGCTTCTAAGACAAGTCCATGGAGAGCACTAACCTGCCACTGCACGGGATGAGGGGAACTACTGCCCATGCAGCCTGCAAAGCCTCGAGTTTAACTGCTTTATTTTCTGGTATCTTCTTTCCTGTTTCTTCTGATTAATACTTATAAAACCACCATCAGTACTAAAATAATTGCCAGTATTTTGACTAGCAGCTTGTATTTTCAAGGTTAAGAAGTTAATGTTGGTCGTAACACATCAGCATGAAAACCTGTGTTGTCTAATATCCTGTATCTGAGAAAAAGCAAGGGAAGAACTCAGCCACATAAACTGGTACTGACGTGAAATATCCTTCCTGCCTCCAGCAGCTTGGGGACTACACAGGCTGTGCAGGCAGTTTTTGTATGAATGATAATGTGATAAATGCTCTTTATTTTTAGTCAGCTAGCACATACAAGAAGCTTTTAGGATTTTAGTCTACTAAAGTAGGAGGCAAAAAGATTTTTAGATGTTATTTATTTCTATATATAGAGAAGACTACTGTTTATGTCCCCCAGTGTATTCCTGTTTTCTTTTTATTCTCAAGATTTTTCCTGCTGGAAAAGCAAATATATCTGTGAGTTAAACATATCTTTTTAGTTGAAACTGATATGAGGACTTACTGGAAAAAAAAAAAAGCAAGGTAAAATGCTGTCTCAGTTGAGTCTTATTTTTTTCAAAATAAAATACGTATTGATGAATACTTGTCAAATCAGGATATGGATGATCAACAACCAGGGAAACAGTGTTAGTTTGCTAGCTGCTTTCCCAACTCAGAGCCAAGATTCTTAATGGTGCCAAAGATGAGTGTCAGTAAGTGCCAAAGAAAGTCTGTACCATGCACAACCCAAAGTTTTAGTGGTCCTACCAAGCCTAAAAATGATCCTACATGCTCTGAGTGTCCTTTCCTGGCACTTGTCTACTGATCTGCTACAAACATATGTCTATAGCATAGTTAAGTTGCCCAATTTGAAATATTAGTTGGTCTTCAACTCCCACTGATCTCAGTGTTTAGGTTTCTGTGAAAAAGAAAACAAACCACAAAACAAAATAGAAAGATTTGGTTATCTTTTCAGGAGTGTAGATGTGGAGACAGAAAAACAGATACTCCAATTCTGGCACCAGATGTCTGATGGCATGTTTGGAGAATTAGTAAGGCTGGAAAGACAAGAAAAATGGAGAGGAAGTCTTCACACAATATGAGTGGAATGTATCTGTTAGCAATTATTATGTCATTATGATTTCAAAAACAATATATATTAACTGGTACACCAATCTTTGTCAGTGCTAAATGAAATGTTAACCATTATATTCCAAATGCTTTATCACAAGAGACATTTTGTGACATCAGAAACTAGTTTTCCTTCCACTCAATTATCTCTATTAACTGGTAATGTATACTGAATCCCTGCCATGCATTTTGTAATGCTGATCCTCATTAACTGAGTAAACAGAAATGCAGCCTCATTGGCAAGGCAACTCAAGTGACCAGAGAGCAGGGATCACTGTGGCCAGAGACCATCCATCATTATCCCTGTGCCACAGTATGAAGTTAGCATGTAATTATTAGGCACTCGGGGTGAACAAGACCACAGATGGAGTCTGGAACAAGCATAACACTTCCACAAAATCCCACAGCTGCGGCAAGGTGCAAGACTTTGCTTTATAAGAAGCATTTTGCAGCATCAGGTAGATTTCAATGCCCCAAAACCTGAAGCAATTTACAAAGCAGAATGACAAAAACCCAAAAAGAACTGTGCACACAAACACAAAACCTGCTTTTGTTTTCTCCCATGCAGCAGTGCAAAATTGGACAATTATCCTTCCCTTGAAAGACTTGAGTTATAAAAGACATTTCTATATCTCTGTAAATGGCTAACTCTCACATTCTTGAGTAGTGGGCCTGATGCTTATTAACTATAATGTCATGTATAAAATGCTATCTAACCGAGGACCCACTTCAGAAAAACATTTAAGCACATGCTTAAGCTTAACTACTGCAGTGAAGTCAATAGGAGTAAAGCGCATATTTAAATATTTTTGCAGCATGGATGTTATTATGAGTTGAAAAGCAGTCCTGGACTGAAACTGCTTGGACTCCAGAATGGCTGCAACCACTTTGTCTCACTATGGAGTAATTTGAATGGCTGAGCAGGGAGCACAGCTGTGCAAAAATAGCCCCAGCCCCAAAATCCACCAACTTCAGATCTGCTGGCCTCTCTCCTCCGTTTGGTATAATTGCATGAGCACAGCTTGAATCTCTTCTCACTTCTGCAAGTGTAAATCACAAGTAAATCCTCTGAAGAGGGGACTGAATAGTGGAAAACAGGGAGAGAGTGAGGCCAACTCTTCTCTCTGTAGGTACTCAGTAAAATCACACCAGCACTGGAAAAACAATCCTAAGGAAAAAAAAAAGGAAAAAATTTTCTGCAAAACTGTCACACCCTACAGCTCTGGATTTCCTACTGTGCTTCTCTCATCAGCTTCTGATCACCATTTAACTTTGTAGCTTATCTAATTCTTCCTGAGTTTGCCAAGCCTGGTTGTCTCCTGACAACACCTCAGTGTAAATCTGCCGACTGTGATTACACGTGATTTACACCAGCAGGAGCAGGCGAGTGAAGAAATGGCCCCAGTGGCCCTTACCTTCCCACCACTGAGCATCCTTAACTCATGAAGAGTAGGGATCACACCCAGCAGCTTGTCCCTTGTGGGGTGAGTTGTACAGGCATGGAGCCTGTTACAGGATTTATAATGGAGAAGGTGGTGATGGCAGTGCTGTTCTTCCTGCAATTTACATAAAATCTGTGCAGAAAGAGGGAGAAAAATTGTGAACATCTGGCTATACCCGTAGCCAATACAGAATTCCATTACGGTGTTGGCATGAGCCTGTGAGCATGGCATGGCTAAATAATTCATTAAATTAGCAGAAGTTGCACGTGGAAGACATACACTAATACAATGCAGAGCAACACTGTTCTCTATGGCAGAACAAGCTTTACACGACGAGGTATTTACTACCTGATATTGTAGCAAAGCCTAGAAAGATGTTGGTCTTCCTCCAGTGAATTTAGTATGGGATAAAATTTCAGAGGACACTTATTGCCCTGTCTCATGGATGCTTATTCTGCATCACAGGGTACAAGGACAGCTGCTCTCCCTAATTCCATGGCAGTTGGGCCACTGCCCTGCAGAGACACCCTGCCCAAACACTACTGAGACAGAAAAAAGGATATAAGCAGGACTGAACGTGTCACCCACTTGCCATCACAGCTCACACAGTATCACTCTCTAGATGAGGGTGATGAAGAGCTCTCAGCCTGGCAAATCATGTGGTTTCTGCCCACCTGGAACTCTTCTATTGCATGGGTGTTTGTGTCTCCCAGCCACTGGGTGAGGGCCATGAGACCAGCACCTTGAAACTTGAGCACGAGGCTCAGCAGGGCATGCAGAGCTCCCTGGGGCTGGATCCAGGCCAACAAGGCCTAGGGTGAAGTCCTTGACAGTCTCAGAGGAGCTGGGAGCAAGTCCCAGGGCAGGGACTCCTGCTGGGGTTCAGCACTGACCCACTTGGGACAGGCATTTCCTCACTGTGTCAAGAGATTCTTGATGTCTGCAAACAGTTCAGGTACTCACAGGATTAACCCATAGAAGAATCTGCTTAAATAGCAACACAAGCAACAAGAAATCAGCATCAAGTGGAGAACACAGACAGAAGCAGCACAATGTTGGTCATTTACTCAAGACTAATTCAACCATCTCTAATTTGCCTAACATAATGCATTTGCATTTACTGTGAAGTTACTATATTAGCTTCCATACAGCATGATGTTGGCTCCCTGCAAACCCCATTTTTCATCTCTTTGTAAGTTAAATTTTTACTGCCTTTTTCCTTTTCTTGTTTTTTTTCTCTTTCTTTATTTTTAAGGCAATGAAATATAGAAGAGTTCCTTTCTATTGTTTTGCAAACAACTGCTAACTAAAAGAGCAAAACTGTGTCAGATCTCCGTATTGTCTGAATGAATGCCATTCTCAGAAAGGACAGTGCTTTCATCTTAATTGCTAGCTAGCAACAAATGTGTTGGAGTTCAGCACTTCAATATAAGTCAATGATGGAAAAAATCACTAGATTTAAAAAAATTTACTAGAAAAGAGAGTATATTTTGGATATTGGATAGTACTGCAAGAGTAGGAGAATTAAATAGCCCATACTAACACAATATTTATAAATCCCGTTTAGACCAGTTTCCATAATTTTAATTTTTTTCCTATTCCTGATCAATTTGCAAGCAGTGCTCTATGTTCTGATGAACACTGAAATACAGATACCTTGCAATACCCTGTACTTGTGAGTTTACAAATGAGCTGTAGAAAGCCCTAGTAATTTAAAACTTATTTTTTAAAAAACATACACAGCTCTGAGACTGCAGAGCTATAAAATATCACCTTGAATAGGAGTGTGATTCATTGTGATGTATTTAATGTCAAGGCTTTCATTATTTAGCATGAAACCTGGTCAGTGCAGTTGGCCTCATTCCAATGGGTACTGCAGTTCCCATAGTCACTCCACCATAATCATGTAGCCTGATCGAGTGGTAGCTCAGACCAGTGCAAGGATTACAATACTAAAAAAAGGACTAATGATCTGAAGTATCTGTCCTTACCTTGAAAGAGCTTAATCTCAGAGATAGGGGGAAAAACTGAAGGTCTATTGGGTATGCAGAAGCTGAGGTGCCTAAAACCATGGACACCAGTGGCTGTCACCTTTCCCAGAAGAGAACTTTCTATCACGGAGCATCATCTGAGAATTGCTTTAAAAAAAACCCCCAGTCTCTAAACTAAATAGGATTAGCATATTTTAACATTGAAGATAAATCTTTCTTGCTAAAATGCTAAGACTTTGTTATAAACAAAACCAGTCTTGTCCATAAGTCCATGGTGATCTTCACTATGAGGTTGGTGAGGCACTGGCACAGGTTCCCTATAGAATTTGTGGATGCCCATCCCTTTAAGTGTACAAGCCAAGCTGGATGGAGCTTTGAGTAACCTGGTCTAGTGGAAGGTGCTCCTGCTCATGGCAAGGGGATTGCATCTAGATGATTTTAATGTCCCTCCCAACCCAACCCATTCTATCCATGTTTCTGTAATTCTATGATTCTATGATGAGTGTTTTAAACGTACCCACAAGCCAGTGTGAACCATTCACATTACCATCTGAAGCTGACATCCCAGCTTCTGCAACAGCTGGTCTCTGTGTCCAATTAGTTTTCTTGACAGGACCTGAATATTAATTTGCTGTGGGTTTTAATTAAATATTGAAGAATTATGGTGACATAGCATGACAGCCTACTGCAAAATAATTTACAATATCCTGTTACACTGTTATTCTAAAACAATTTTCCTAGCATGTTTAATCTTCTTAAAACCTGCTGCTAAGTGAAATTACTGTATTTTGCTATATATCAAATAATGATAAATGGCATCTTGCATTTACATGTGTCTTCCATATTCAAGGAGCAGAGTACTCCTTCTTACCTGCTTCCCTCCCTCCCTTAAAGAGAAAAACATTTCTTTCCATCATCGAGAAGCCCAAATTTCTTTAGAACAGATCCCCAAGAGGGTCACTTATATATTAAAAACTGAGCTCATGCTGAACATGTGCTATTACCATCAAAGACAGAGAGGTCAAAATGGATATTACAGGTCTATATAAACCTTCTTTGTCTAGCAGCTCAGGTCAAAAAGTGCCAATTCACATGTCTGATGTCTTGATGCAGTTTGTGCATTGGCTGAAAAATGAATCACAAAATCCACTGTTCAACAGAAATTAGGTGTGTAATAAAATGGGCAAGATCATGTTTTCCCTTTCAGCTGCAAAACCCCACAGACCATGATGAAATTTCTTAGGTAAGTGCAATCCAGAGCTGGATTTACTGGACTAGTGCCAGTAGCAGCAGGTATTGTGTCAATCTAGTCTGGAAATAACTATAGAGCTGGGCTGATGCTTCTTTTCAGGTTTTTATGCAGTGTCCATCCCCTCATTAGCCAAGCAGTGATCTGCTGTGCTTATCCTTCCACACACCGTGAAATCATGTATTTAAAATACACCTTCATGATACCAATGTTTGAGGTATCACTGGTTGTTTGAATGACACTAGAATTGAAATTTTTAATCAGCTTTGCTTGAACAAAACCGGCAGAGGAACATAAGATCTCTGAGCACACAGCATATTTTTCAAATGTTAGAAGGATCTTTTTTTCAGCACGAGCAGGAAAAAATGGAGAGTTAATTTTGACAGCACAGACACTGCTGCCATTGTGCAGGCAGAAACTCGAACTTCCCAGCTGTCTTGCTGGCTCAACACTCCATTAGACACTTGAAAGGGAAGAATACATACTGGAAATTTTGTTTGGAGGAATAGCTCAAGGGCAGAATGTTAGACTGTTGTCAGAGTGTTCTGGAAGCCATATAATAATAATAATAGTTATTATTATTATTATTATTATTATTATTTCCATTCTTCCCTTTATAATGTCCAGATTCCAGGGACATAACGACACACTGCTGCTTCTCAAAACCATAACCATGGCAAATGAAACTTGGGCCAGCATCATCAACAACCTGCAACCTGAAAGTAGAGAAGGCAGAGGTGCCTGTGGGCCAGCCATAATGCCCCTCCAACAACCCTGCACAGTGTCAGTCTTATCTGGAATAATGTAAGGGATATCTATTCCTAAAGCAAAAATTATCATTAAACCAAATAATTTCAATCCAGTTGCAAACACGGCAATAAAAAGATGGATCAGTATGTGGGACATAAAAATAGTGTGGATTAAAAAAACAAAAGGATATATTACACCTTTATTCAAAGCCTTTCCTCTGAGCCTAGCAGCCTGCCCCAGGCACACCACTCATTTTCTTTGTACATTGTTTTGAAACATCTTCCCAGAGTGGGGCTGTTCCTCTGTGTCACCCCTGCAGAGAGACCATCCATGGTAGTGGCAGTCCTGCACACAGCATAGATGACTTCTTCTGCTAGAACAGAGGAAGAAAGTTTTACTTTCCCTATGCTCCCCTTAATGCATATTTGTTTTTCAAAGTAACTGACTAGGATTGCTGCTGTGGAAGTGCTTTGGGGAGACCATGTGACAAAAGCTTTAAAAGCATAAAGGGAACTATTAGTTTTTATTAATCCCAAAAGGCTATTCTGAGAGTTGCCCAAAGGGAGCACATGAGCAATACTTGAGAAGAAGAAATATTATTTTTCAATAAGGTATAAAATATTTACTATCTGCCAGTGATGGGCATTGAATGATTTGCGGATATTACTTTGACAGCGCGGTGTTTAAGGATGCATTTCTCCCTACACAGGCGGCCATCAGAGCCATATATCAAAACCTAAAAATCTCTTGCCAGTGTAGATATTGACTGCATCTGAAAACAAATGCATGTATAACTTACCTAAAAGGTGTGCAATTTTTGAATATGTGCATATGTATTGTATATAGTTCCTGTTGGACAAAACTCACATCTGCTGTGTCTTGTTGCTCAAGAAAGAAATATCAAGGTTGTATTTTACATCACATGCAGGAAATTTAGATGCCTTTCCCATTTTTTACTTAGACAGGGAGCCTGCACTCCATTCTGTCAATTGATGAATAAAAGCCTCCTCCCAAGTCAAAGCAGAGCAAAATGCAGCCCTAGGGATAATACACCTTCTCTGTCTTGCCTTCAGATGGGCAACTCTCACCATGGAACACTAATGAGCTGCTTAGCCCAGAGGCTTGAGAAGGGAAGAAAAGTGGATGTCTACTAGTAAAAGAGACATACAAGTATTTTGCCTTTATTTAAAAAATATTTTCTCCAAGTTCTTTATCAGCATCCTTATAAATTGTAGATCTGTGCAAAACTCCTAAGAACAGTGGAATCTTTTCTCCACTGGTCTTAATTCATTTACTCACAAGCCCAGTGGGCTGCATTTTTAATTATGGCTTCCACTGAACCCAAATTGAGCTGAAAGGTTGTGGCTACCATTGTTCAGTATACAGGTGTATTCAAAGCCTCAAACCTTTAATGGTTTCAGAGCAAGCAAAATAAATCCCTTCAGTTTTCTCACTTTTTTCCCCCAATGTGATATTTATTTTCTAATTGGTTTGAGACAGCAAATTTAAACAAAGACTTCACATTTCCTGCAAGGATTTTGTGTAGATGTGCATAAAACTCCAGGCCACTCGAGCAATGTTGTTCTTCTGAGTGCATTTCCCACTAGAACCGCTGGACCTCTGGAAGCCTAATGACACACCTCTGGATTATTCACTGGAGCCAAGCCTGGAAGATCAGGCTCCCCCAGTGAGAGATGGCTTCACCCAAACCTGACATGTAGCCACCTCAGATATGGATTGTGGTAGCATTCAACAGTGCACAGCAAGATAACCCAACTAAATTAGGACAAGAAGTGGAAAAAGAATAATGCTGCCAACAGGAGCTCTGGGGAAACTGAAAGTAGGCAGATTGCAGCTCCCCAAGCTGTAACCAGGCCAAGGAGCCAGGGGGAATGCTGTCAGTAGCACAACAGTGGCTGTGCTGTTCCAGTGACTGGAAGGAACTAAAACCTGGTTTATCTCTTACACCTCATATTAAACTGCACAACCTCCTTAAAACTGGCTCGGGGGAGTAAAGAGCAATACCTTGGAGGAACTCTGTAGGTTGCAAAAGGGCCTGATGTAGGCTGCCTCTGGGTGCATCCCACAGCAGGGATGACCCAGCCACCTCTGCCAGGCTCCATGCTCCAAAGGGAGGGTGTAAATCTCTAGGAAGTAATCTGTAGCTATTATGGTTGCTCTTAATTTTCCAGTGCTTCATTGCTTTATGGAGCTGTCTGGGACATTAGGAAGTTTCTGAATTGTATGAGACTTTAAAACTTTTTGGGTACCTATGAATAAACTGAGCCACATGAAATCATAGCCTAAAGGAAATTAAGAGTCTGAGTTTAATACTGGATGCATGCCTGAAAAAATCTATGAGTGCACCAGCAAGCTGAGATGCCCTCCCTTCATACCAAATTTCTAGTGAGTACTTTGCTGGTTTTTTTTGCTTTCTGTTGCTCAGCTTCAGCGTGAGAGCATTTACAATGACCACAGCAGAGGCACCTGAACTAGCAGGGCTAGAAAGCATCAGTCTCAACCTCTTCAATACAAAAAGACTTCAAGCTATTTTGAAACAGCCCTTTTGGTGGCTGCTCAGAGCATCTCAGAAAGTGCTAGCATGAACATAAAGTCAGTTCATTACCACCAGCAATGCAGTTGTTCCAGCATCCCATGACACACCAGAACACAGATTAATATTAATGAGAAAGCTGCCTCTGCTGAACTTCTTCTCAACATTAATTTCTCAGCCAATACATGTTCTGTGAACTTGAAACCACAGGCAGAGTCCATGTGAGGAAAGAATCTGGTCTGTCACAGGACTAAGAAGTTTGGAGCCCAAACCTGCCTCCCCTGGGACAGTCCCCTTGGTCTTTACTGGTGGAGTAGTCATTCCCTGTCGATACTAACTTGTTGCATGAGGACTTCCACATGGATTCTGCAGTTGGCTGCAATGTGTTGCATGCCTAGCTGTGACTGACTTCAGCCGTTTACTCCTTTATCACTAGTGTGATGTATCTGGTGTAAGACACCAGAGATCCACACAGCTCTTCACATAGTAGAGCTGACCATGAGAAATCACATTTTTCCTCCAGATCTTGTGTTGTCTTTTCAAACACAACAAAAATGGAGTTCACTATGTGATCGATCATTTGAATAATTCTCATCTTGAGTCCAAAGGATCTTAAATAGTGCCTAAAGGCCTCAATAAAACCTGCACTTGGTAAATTTGCTCTTCTGCTGGAACTGAACCTCTCTAAAACTAGGGCAACGCTAATCTGTGGAGGCAAAACTGGTCAGCCTGTGACTGTGGAATGAGCTCCCACAAAACCTAAGGTCCCTGTTTGTCTCTCTAACCTTGCCTTATCTAAAATAAATACAGAATAACATGCGCATTTTTCCAAGAAAACAAAGCTAAACAAAACCAAAACTGATAAAGCTATACCAAAATAGGACATTCAAGGGAACACAGTTCACTCCAATGCAGGGGGGAAGAGTAAACATCACATGACAGATACTATTCACAATCATTTAAGGCATCAGTGCAAGGCATTCAGATACTATCAAGATGAACCTATGCAAATTAAAAATCTGAATGCTGAGCTATTCAGCAATTTCTTGAATAGTCTTCTGTGACACCGTAACTTCTCTCTTAAAATCACTTTGGAACTAAAAAACTGCAGTGTCCCTTTCTGTACAGGAGATTAAGGGAGATACTGATGTCTAAAACTGACACAGCTAACAGACATAATAGAAATTGTAGTAAAAATAGGAACAGGGGATGCCTGAATACATATGACGTATTTTTGGAAGTCAGTTCATCTCTTATAAATATAAATCCCGCCTTAGAAATCTATGATAGGCCTTTGAAGGAGCTGCCAAGGACGTGAGTAAAGGGGATCAGCTGATGAGGGCTTGTTCTTTGCCAAAGGGGTTTGCGCATGAAATTTTGTTGCATGGTTTCACCGAAAACCCAACATGTTAATGGGAAAGGAAGTAACAATCATTTCTTTTAACAGAAGACCTCCGAGCTGAAAATGATTGAAAGCTGCTCCCGGTATCACGTATGTTTGTCTCGTTCTTAGCCCTCATTATACAAACAACTTCTCTCTTCCATACACACACGAGAGTACCAAACTGCATAAGCCTTTGATCTGACCATTTGTCATTTTATCCAGCTATTGATCATTTCAGCATCTTTCATTAATCACCAACAAAAGATCATCATCAGAGTAAGAAACAAAGTTGGAGATTTGGTTGGAAATGAGTTTGTCTCTCTTTTTTCAATTTTCTTCATGCTGGACTTTAATCCCTCCTCATTAAATGGCATTCCCTACATCAGTGACATTATGTAATGGACTGAGAGGTGCCTTGACTTTTCAGCAATGACAGACAGTAGACACCCTATAGTTACAGAAAGGGCAGGAAAAATGTGTTGTGGGAATACAAACATGGTGTGGTTTGGGTTCTGTGAAAGATAAATATGGCAAAAAGCCATATACTATCTTTTGAGATGCTTTTGGGTACCCAGGACAACCACATGAAGTTGCCATATTGGGCTCTGAGTTTCCAGGCCCCCATCACTTTCATATGGTCAGCCGCAGAAAAAGAGGTACCAAGGGCATGTGCACTGGCACAACCAACTGCACTCAGTTCATTACAGCCACGGAATGACTCAAGTTGGATTGAGTTACTTTGGATTTTGAACCTCTGAGAACCAGAATGACAGCTGAGGCCTACCACACTGGTATGGATGAGACTTTTGTCCTCTGCAGTGACAGAAGAGAGCTGCTCTGGTAGCTGTGAATCACTGCCTGCTGACAAGGACCATCAACTCCATGGAGCTGCTGATCTTTTCAAAATTGTGCTGTGAGCTACTTTTCTACAGTGTAAACCAGATTTCTTTTATATCAAGCCCAGCACCTGTGTGAAAAAATATACAATATACACCAATATACAATATACGTGGCTCTACCTGGGGCTACAGCAACCATCAGATGAAGCCATGCTGCAAGGAGCAGGTTCCAGACACCAAGGGACAATCAATGACAAGCTGCAAACAGTGAAAGAGCCTTTTCTGTTGGACAGCCTTCAGCATCAGTTAGACTTTTCCCCCTTTTTTTACCTGATTTATTGTGGTTTCATGTAAAAGTTTCAGAAAATCTCTAGTAAATAAATGCTCTGGAAATAAGAATTTTGATATACAGGTATGTTCCTATATTTCACTTCTTACAAGGCAAACCTTGTGGCTACAAGAAAGGTACATTGCACATGTTACTAAGTGCATACAGGAGAAGTGAAGTAAAGCTGGGGTCCAAGAAAAGCCCAGGATAAAAAGAGAAAGGCTAAAAACCTCCTTGAAAGCTGTAAATAAAATTAAAACATGGAAAGGAGAATGTCAGATGGATTAACAGTTCACATACTGCCACAGTTTTCTTATGAAGAGCATTAACAGTTTTACCAGAAAGGAGAGGTAAAGGAGACCGTGAGCAATCTGCCTCACTTCTGAAGCAACCTGCAGAGTGCTTGATGCTGACCTCAAAGTCCTATCTTGACCAGGCCAAGAAAGGCCACCTGAAGACAGCAGTATAATAAGGTAGGGAGGGAAAAATCCTCAGAAATATGGTTCTGTGACCTGAAATCTGATTGAACCTTCCCTGGTTTGCAGGCTGATCCAAAAGGAAATGTAGCAGAAAGCTTGGGCTGACTTGAAATATTATCTCAGAGCATCTCTTTCAGCTCCCTCCTGCATTATTTGGCAGTCTTTTGATAGCACTATTCTTCTCCCAGTGATTTCAGACACAGCTGGCTTTCCTCCAGGCAAATGCTGGTTGGGAGCTGGGGAAAGGCCACTGAGAAAAAAAAAGCCCTTGTTGTATATGTTGTGCATGGAGAGAAAATATTAATGGCGTCCACATCATGTGGAGGGAGGTACAAAGGGGGTGCAGGGGCTGTACACTGAGGAGCCAGATAAGAAATGGAAATCCCAAATCTGGCATAGAATGTGAAATAGGATGGTAATACTTTGAGAAATTGTTCAGAAGCGTAACAATTCTGGTTTCTTCAGGGAATTAGTAAGACAAAAGTCAGTCTGATTTTGCTCAGCAGAAGAGAAACAATACCTAGCTGACAAGATAGCTCCAAGTACAGGAGATGACTAGTTAGATTACACTGAACAAAGAGGGCTACTGTGACAGCAAAGTTTCCTTTCTTGTGTCTCACGATCTTAACAGATGTTTGCTGAGAACACTTTTTTCCACTCAGTCTTTTAAAAAACCTAGTTCAAAGGAGTTACGAAATCATGACCACTGACATAACAAAAGAAGCAATAAACTTATGCATTCAAGGCTGATGTGTCAAAAGTTCTGAAGACCCAAGCAAGAAGTACAGTGATGTACTATGATATAAATAAGCTACTGTGATGTATCTCAATAAATTTTTTTTGTTATATAGAATGTCTCAAAATCCCCACACCTTCTGAAGAGGGGGCTTCTCTAATAAACATTTTCCTTACGAAGAGAAGTATCTGTTTTACGTGCATACTGTGTTCTTTATTAACTGGACTTTTTTAATATAGCAGTACCATTCCTATCCTAGGTTTGCTTGCCATAGTGTCATTTCTATCATAACAAGTAAGCAGATAATTTTTTTTTAGCTTTTGGTGCAGAAATCTAGCACCATCCCTGTAAATACAGGCAGGCCCTTTCATCTTGGCTTTTCTGTTGTGGAAACAAAGACACCTTTACCTCCATGGACGTAAGACCAATATTTTCAAAGTGATCACTGCCAGACCTCATCTCTCTCTGATCTGGGTTCATTCATCTTGTTTATTTCAATTTTCACTTTTTGGCCTAATCTAGCTGTTTTAGCATCACACTACAGCTTCACATTAAACATAGCACCAAAATATATGTTTCCTGATTTGTTACCCGCCAAAAATGTTCTCTATTTTTAAAGAAGAAACAGGATCAAGCAAAACCAAGGAGTTCTGATAAGGTGGAATGTGAACCTGTTTGAAGATGCACTATTCTATAATGAGCTGGAGCTGCCACTGCACCACTGCACACTTTAAAATCTGAACAGCAATGAATAAAAATGGTATGCATCCACAACAGCCACAGAGCCTAGTGAGGGCCACAGATTTCCTCATGTTTGATTAGAGAAATCAATTTATAAACTTACTCTTGTCCTGGGAGCTGCTTATGGCAGTCAACAGGTGAAAAACCCCAAAGCCCTACGCTTCTGGTTAAGTATTATAAAAAAATGGCAACTGTGTTTCAAGAAGAAAAGTCATCTCTCTGGTACTGTCATCTGAGCTTTTGAGTTCAGTCTACAAGCTCCTGAGCAAGCAGTGCAGGTTTTGTCCATGCTGTAAGTGTAACAATTGCCATAGCAAGTGGTGTTCTGCATCATGGTATCTCTTCAACTTCCGAAACATCTCAAGTGTAAGGCTAAGGAACCACCTGAGATGTGATTGCCTTACACTTGTGAGGCAATAAAAACACCATTAAAACAAGGTCCATATTCACAAAAAAAGATGGTACTCTTCTGTACTTAATAGAAAAATGTGTTTGTTGGACAGCAGCCACTTCTGTATAGTAAGGGCCATCTGCCCCATTGCCCAAAATCACATACTAGCTGCTGTGCACACAGCTTGACCAGAAAAGGGTAAAAATCAGCGCCCTCTGCTCCTCTCTGCATAAGACATTACATCCAATGGCATAGTCTCATAGTAAGAAGTGAGGATGATTTCACCCCACCTTCTCATGGATTTTAGTGTTAACACAGAGAAACTAATCTCCAGCAGTGTTTTCCCATCCATCCACCCATCCATCCATCCAGACACCCATCCATCCATCCAGACACCCATCCATCCATCCAGACACTAGTTGCCATGATTACTTTTGCTCTGAACACTGAGGCATGCAGACAGAAATATGATACTACCAAGACTTTGGACTTGGGCCAGTTGGTCATAAAGGCAGGGAAGTTAGAAAGTATTTTCCATCAAGGAGGCACACATTCATCTGGGTAAGTTAGTGCAAGCAGGAAAGGATGGGCAGATAGCCACAATTTCTGAGGCACATGTGTTATTTTAAAGCAGTTTTCCTTCTGTATATCTGTCACACCCAAATTTATTATTGTCACATAAAACTCATTCCTTTCACAGAACTGGCTTCTAGTGGTCTCTTTCTAAATTATATGGGTTTCTCTAGCGCAGTTGTGCTCTTTGGAAAAGAAACTATAATCATCTGGAGTAACAAGTCCAATTCACACAGAAATACTTCTTGCAGAAGCTCAGTATTGAGATGGTAATATGCCTTAGGCTCAGTATTCCTGTGTCAGGGAGATTCTGAAATTCACTAGAGAGATCTATGCTCAAGAGCTAAATAAATATCTGTCTGTGCAGGAGGTTCAACTGCCACATAATCTCAGGAGTTTATGGCCCTTTCGTGCCACTTGTCTTGTACCATGCCCTTATCAGCAAGCAACATTTATCCCCCTTTGCACCTGCTTTGAAATTTCAGGATACAAATTGGTGATTAGAGATGGAAGAAATCCAAAATGGCAATTTAGTATCATGGTAAAAATTTAAATTTAAAATCATGGTAAGCAGGGCCACTAAGTTCCTCTGGGTAGTAGCCTCTTCCTGCACGGTCAAAGTTCTTGCACATTTTTTGGGCATTTTCCATGTCTGTTTTGGTCCAGATGCCTGAAAAATTACATGAGAAGGAAAAATAGGGGAGAAAAGATGTTCATCAGAATATGAACTGTCCTTTAGTATTGCATGTGATCATTGCAAGTGACTTTTCTCTGCTGGCCACCCCTTCCCCATGCACCACCAGATGTGTTCTATGTGTCCAGAGTTGTCATGACTCACAAAGCCCATCTGAATAAGCAAGCCCATGCTCAGCTCCTGGAGATACTTGACTCAGAGAGGAAGACAACAGTTTAATCTGACAAACTGACTGGAGATTCCTGTTTCCCTCCATCACCCATATCCCTTTCCTTTCCCTCCAGCTCTCTTGAAGGTAACCCGAGCCAGTAACTGTCAGCTTGCTTTCGCACTTACTTTTTGGGTTGTCCTTGTCTGAACTACATACAAATGTAGAAAAATGTCAGCTTTGATACTGTTGAACACTTCTTAGTGTGAGACGGAAACCTGCTGAACCAACCAGAGGCCAAACAGTCCCGTTACATATGGGGCTCCTCTACTTCAGGCAGGTGAGTGATTGCTTTGGGCATGTTTCTGTCAGCTGGAACAAGCCATGTGTCCAGCAGCCAGGAGCTCACTGGGCTTGGCCTTCGCCTCCTGCCCCAGCCATCCCATCCCTTCTGTGGGCATCTGGAGGAAGGCGTCTCTCCAAGCGCCCCAGGGAGAGGCCCAGCTTTGGCTCAGCTGGTGCTGGCAGCCGTGGGGGCTGCAGGAGAGGCCGGCTGGCTGCCAGGCTGTTCTGCTGCCCTGGGCAGGCCGAGCAGACATCCCCGCTGGCCAGCAAGCCCACGGGTCCCTGGCCACGACACGCTTGGGAGTACAGCTGGAGAGCACGGCCTACCAGAATGGCTGCCAGCCATGTTTCATTTGTCTAGAGCATGCTGCGTTCTCCTCCGGTTTGGAAGTCATGTTGAATCAAGCCATCTCGCATGAAGCTCATGTGTGTGCCAGAACAGTGTACCTGCATATGCTCTTTGGAGCAGGCAGATCTCCCATATGGTTTTGAGAGTTATGGTGTGAGATAAATGGGAAGGAAAAGCTCCTCTTCTGATCTTTCCTAGCAAGCCCAGAAGATAAAGGGAAACTGGCAACAAAATCCTTCCCTCTGGCAGTCCTGACAATAGAGAAAAGCACCTGAATTTAAACTCCAGAGGAGAGTAGACAGGAGGAGGAGGAGGAGGAGGAGGTGGAGGAGGAAGAGGAGAAGGAGGATAGCCATGCTGGAACAGGCACAAAGGATCCCAAAGCCCCCCAGCAGCTCCATATGGGGCTGTGCTGTGCCTGCTGAGAGCTTGTACCCCACAGCACAGCTATGTCAATGTGACAAGATTTCTACTTCTTGTCCCTGGGCAAACAGGTTGAGGAAGCATTGTATTCAGTCACCAGTCAAGCAAAGGGTTAATCCATCACTGCCACACAGTGCCACCAGCTTTCTGATGCTGCCTGATTTTAAAACAAGACTTACAGCATTTCTGACCCGGAGCATCAATTGTTATTGACCATGCTTTTCTCAATGGCCATCCTCAAATATTACTGCAGCACCCACAGATGATTTTGATATACTGCAACTACTATTTAGCCGCAGGTCAACTCAGACCCTCTCCCCTCTTTGCAGTCAGTTCACTCCCTTTCTAACTGGTATCCCAGCAGTTACAATTTTTCCCCTCTGTCCTTTTCTACCTAACAGACCTGTGTGCCTGGCTGAAGGTTTCAACAATAGGATGCAGGAATCCTAACCAGCCCAAAATATCATCTCAAGCATACAATTTGTAAAGCCCCCAGTTGCCTTGCTGAGAAACTTTCATGGTCAATTAAAGTAAGGATTATCAAGGCATCTACTTTCAAAGTCCAGAAAATCGATTGTGTTGGCACTTTTTATATAATACAGTTTTAAGAAACATTGTAACTCTTGTACAACAGAAAAAGTTGACTCTTTTCTTCACAGATTTGCTCATAACAATAGGGGTCTTGATTTTCTCTCTCATTGTTTCCTATTCAGACAATTGGAGGATATTTCTGAATCCCCTGGAGGTGCTGCACATTCTGGGCGGGCTGGCTATCTGTTTGAGAACACCCCACTGCGTGCATATTTCCTACAGTCATTCTCAGAAGTGTCCAAGAACCCTACAACTCCCAGTGTGTCTGTATAAACCAGATAGGGGTTGGCAGAGGAGGTTTCTTCTGCTTTATCTCTGCAATCTGGTGCAGGTCCTAAACCCAGAGAGCAGCAGTGATTTTCCAAGATTATTGATAATAAGTGTAGTGAATGCTCCTCTGGCACCCAGTCCAGTACCCTAATTGGAGTAATCAAAGCATTGATTGGTTTGGGTATTGGGGAGTGTTGATCACTAATGTTCAATATTCATATTTTCAGTCCACAGAAATAATATCCCAAGATAGAAATGACCAACACTTTTCAAAGTAAGAGAAAAGCATAGATGTCATGATTAGATGAGATTAAAGAGATGTGTCTGTATTACATTTATAACTGGCCTGCATTACAATGAACATGTGCAGTTTAATGCAGATAATCTGTATCGCCTGCTAAACTCATTCCATCAGTTTTACATTTATGGAGCTAAAGGCAAATGTTTAAAATTTTGGTTAATGCACCATATGTCTAAAATATTTCAGTTGCATCTGACGTTTTTAAAGTATTTTTATTTCAGTGGTAGCTTACTGAGTAAATCCATTTTTTTCTAGATCTGGGTAGCCCATACTCCCTTTTGCCACAACATTCCTAGACCTGTCTGCCACGATGTCTTAATTTTTTGGCTCACTAATCTAATTTAATCTAATGTAATCAGTTTGGCAGCTCTATTAACCTTTTTTTTTTTGTGTGTGTGTGTAGGTGCTAAATGAGGCAGAATATGTGCATGGCATGCAAGGATGCCTTTTTCGACTTGTCCATTTTAAAGCATTATTGCAATTTTCTGGACAGCAGCAAGAAAAGTGGGACAACACAGCCCCTCTCTGCAACCCACCTGGCGGCAAATGAAGCATCCTTCATGGTAGATTAGCAGTGAAGCCTGCTGGCAAGAGATGGCACAGTACAGGTCAGGATCAACTTTGTGCAGACTGCTCAGGGTGACTAATGTGCATGAAAACTGTACCTTAGTAGAAAGAACTTATACAAGCAAATATGGAGACGGGATGGACAATACAGAGGCAAGAGTATTGCTTCATCCGGGGGAATTTAGGTTTGATAATGGCTGGGAACCCTCACTATTGTAGGCTGTGCTTTGGGCTCCTCAATATAGTATTAGGCAAAAATACCCAAGCAGATATAATTACTTTAGTGCTTTCATTTATGACTGCTTCTTCACACATAACTAGCACTCTGCTTTCCAAAACATTGTAGCTCTCTGGAAATTCTGGCTGAGACCAACAGTGCAACAAGTTTTTCAGCGAGACAAAAAAGCCATTATAAGAAATATCAAAACAGCAAGTCAGCCTAAATGTTTAATGAAGTGAGATTCAAACATAGCTTAATAGATTTTCTGCAAAACTTCACAGGAACATCGTTTTTGGTTCTGAAAGAAAATCTTCTAGTTTTCTGTCTGGATCAATTTTATAAATTAAAATTTTAAGGAAACACAAGCAAGTTTTATTGCTGAAATCTCATCGTGCAGTATTGCAAAGAACATTTATTAGCATGATACTAAAATCAGAGTTGGTTCTCTGACTGCAGCAATAGCAAAACACATTCTCTGCTGATGTAACTTAGTTTAGGTCCTGGGTGCCGTGCTAAAAGGATACTTCACCTGATGACACAATCAGGTTGTTCCAAGAGGTAGATTAATTTAGGTTCAATGGATTTATGTCAAGAGAGAATTTAGCCTAATATTCCTCACTCTGGCTTCTGTCTAGGGAAATATTCTAAGAGGAAATTTAAAGGAGTTTTGACTGATTTTATTTATCGAATTCCAATAGAAGACCTCACTGGAGAAAGGTCAGTTTTTCCTCAGCACAATGCAATTTAGATGATTGTCAGAGCAGCAGCAGATGCTTTTGAGAAACCAATGATAAATATTTTTCAGAACTTGGGGACAATTTCTTTTTCATGGATGGTGAGGCACTGCTCAGTCATGATGGGGTGCAATTTTCAAAAGTACATTTTAGCCTCTTTGGGCTTCCCCAATGGCAGTGGAAAGAGGCGTAAGAGAGAGGTTTGTGTATCTGCAGATTCAGGCCACAAAAGATGATCAGGACTTTTAAGAACAATTTACATAAATGTCTGACAGGGAAGACAAATGGTGTATTTAATTGTGTCTGACTGGGATGGAAAGAGAGACTGGACAGCTTCTTGGTCCGAATACCCTGCAGACCTCCCCATGCAGAACAGGCTGCTCTGCTGTCATCTTCTCTCACACAGATCCTACCCTCTTGGCAAAGTACTGAAGTTTTATACTTCTCCCTTCAGCAAGACACTGCTTGATACAAAAGCCAGCAAATGAATCCTAATAAAGTAATCAATCAGTTTAACAGAATGAAATCTCTGTGTACAAAAAGGTGACATGAAATTATTGCCTAACATATTAAAGGAATACACCTGCTGTAGCCCAATTACACCTTCACTATATACAATGAAATACCTCTCAAGCAATTCCTCAACAAAACAATAAACCTGTCATGAAAGAAAAATTTATTGTTCATCAAGACTGTGTATTCAGGAAGTAATACTACTTTCAGGGTCATGCTGGTAGTAACTCGGCACGAGATTAAAGAGAATTGTGGGGAGTCTTCATTGTATTTTACACTTTCCCTTTGTGGAGCTAACAAATGTCTGTCCAAATCCCTAAACTTCACCAGCAAAGGATTATTCAGTGGAAAACAAAAGTGCAAATTGATCAGAATAGCAATTTATATATGTAGTACTTCTTACTTTGTAAGAACTTCCTTCCTGGAAATAATCTTTAAAGTTATACCAGCTAAAACTAAAGTAACTACACTGAATTGCGGAAAAAAATAAATTCTTCTAATTTGCACTGGTGTACCTTAGAGTGGAGTCTGACCTCTTGTCAATATGAAGTATTCAGACTCCATATTCCTGAATCCATCTATAATTCTGTTTGTAGTCTAACAAAGAAATCGTGAGGCAAACTACTTCTAATGATTTTCAGTATTAAGAATTCCCCTCTCAATCTTAGCAAAAAAAAAACCATACTAAAATAGAAAGTGTCATATCTCAGGCTTTTGGTTATCTGGGCAGCAAGTTAAAATCACAGGGAGAAAAGGTTGTGAAATAGGCTTAAATATTGATTGGATGCCTGCTCTCATTCTGAGAAGTTTAAGCTGTATATTCCCATGAGCTTCAATTGCTGAAACATTTTCAAACAGCTCTGCTAGGCTATGCAGGCAACTTGCTGTTTCACTAACTACTTATCTAATCAAGCTGTAATTAGCATGGTTTTCTATAGAGAAAAATTTTAAATTACCCAAAGCCATATTAGAGAAGATGCACATTTGGTGGAAGGAAGAAATACAACAGATTTAAGAACTGTCATTTATAAAATGAATGGTGATTTTCCCATCATGGGTTTTTGTGCAGATCAGTGGAACAATTGCTCCACATAAACATGATTCCTGAATCATTTAAGAATCATTTAAAGCAGAGCTTCTGAACAATTAGAGGTACGATCAGAAATCACAGAGCTGCTGAGCAAGGAAAGTGAAGCTAGTTTTAATTCTGGTCCTCCACAATGGGGTGAAGGATTGCCATATAATTAAACTTCCTCAAGCTTTTATGGAAATATTTATTAAATGAGAGCATCTTTTAATAAATTACTGGTCTATTTATTATTCTAAAAATATTGCATTGACAAAATATTCACCCTGGCTTGATAGTTAAACTTGTTTGTGAGTCAGGCTCAGCAAACAGTCTGAAGAGCTGAACATTACAACCACAAGACATTTTCAGTCTGTACCTATTAAATGACCCCATCAACTCGGGCAGAAGAGACAAAACATACTGGGATCACAACAAGCTGACAGGGAAAATGTGCCTCCCCAGCATTGTTTTCCCTTTCCCTGACCACACAAAGGCTGTCAAATAAACACTGTGAATTACAGGTCCCCTTATTTCAGAGAGAATATTGCAGAGCTGCAGGGCTACAGGAAAGCAAGGCAGGTCAATAGAAACAATAAAAGTCTTGGTAACATTCTCCTAGGAGAAGAAATTGCAGTGATTGGAGTTATTTACCTGAAAGTCCCAGTTCATGAATAGGAACCAGATAGCTATTGGCTGACATGGTTTCTAACCTCCAGATGTTGGCTCTGCCCTCTTGGAAGATCCCATTTGTGCAGCAGTGCTATCAGAGATGGTTGTAGAGCTACTGCTGAGCCCCTGACTCAGGGCAGCTGGAGAGAGGACACTAGGGATATCTCCCTTCTGGGCTGTGAAGACCTTAGAGAAGGCAGAAGGGTCATTTGTCTTTTCCTGTCTCAAGGCACAAGCCGGAGGCAAGAATGGAGGTGATAAGAAGGGAACAGCAATGAAATTAAACACTGGACCAATTCAAACACCAGAGAAAATTCTTTCCTGACAAATGGACCTATCCTCTGAACCTTGATGCTGCAGGGCACTGCTAATGGTGAGAATGTGGAAAGGTGAAAGAACTGGATGTGAATATTGCTTTGCTAAAGGTGGTATAAGTGAAAATTGCTACAGTTTTGACTCTTATTTAGAGTAGTAGTGTTTCTTATGCTTACTTTGAAGCTTTGCCTCATTGTTTGAGCCAATCTGTAATGAGTAGGAGGAGGAGAATGCCTAAAGCAGTAGCTCTTATCAATGGAGGTCTTCTGTCACCTTCCTTTAAAAGGAGAAGGATGGGACACTTCCAGATGTTCTATCAGAGATGGTGCAGTGACTGCCTCCTGTGCTCAATGCCAGCCCTGTCGGACTGCAGCCCCAGGACGGTCCCAGTACCCCTCTGCTCAGGGTCACAGCAAAAGAGTAAGGCAAAGATCACAAGTTCCAGCAAGGGAATCTTCAAACCTGCACAAGAAAGGAAGATTTCACTTAGGGATGAGGGGCCCAGGAGATACAGTGGTCCACCTCCATCTTTGGAAGTATTCAAAACCAGCCTGAAAAAGGCTCTGAGAAACCTGGAGTAAGATAGCCCTGCTCAGAGCAGGGTCAGAGCAGCTGAGGCTATGGCAGCTGTCATATGTATCTGATGGTCTCCTGTCCTTCAGTACTGAGCCAGGTTAAACATTAATGCCTCAATATCAGTAAGACTTGTCACACAAGGTGCTGGAAGGAGAGATGGGAAATTGACTCTGCATAGGAATGGCAATGTGGACTAGCCCTGGGCTCTAGAGGGCTTTATGTGTGGGAGAAGAGCCAGTGTTCGATGCCACCAGCTCTCTACAGAGGATGGAGGGGAAGGAAAGTGTGGTGTTGTATTTCCCACTGATTCATTTATTAAATGCCTTTTACATTGTTCCGCCCACCCCCCCACTTTCCCCTTCTCCTAGCCCTGGCCACTCCCTCGGGTTCTCCCTAGTGGTTCCTGTACCCCACCTCCGCCCATGCACCGCCCCTGCGAACTGACAAAAGCCCCCTGTGCCCAGATCACGGGGTCTCTCTGCCTCTGGAGATCGCTGGGACAAGATTTAAGATTAAAGATCCTCTTAAACCCTTATGGAGAGACCCTTCTTGCCTCCTTCGCCGTCACTGTGTTGTAGAGCTGATAGCTGGCCGGAGCAAGAGTGTGGAGCCGTCCGGAAAGGACTACGGGAGGGTGAAATGGTTGCACTGCCCTAAGCAGCTCCGCTGAGCTCTCAGGGAACGCTGCAGCTTGCTAAAGTAAACCTAGCACTACAACAGGAAAGCATCACTCTGTGACTGCTCTGAGGATGTCTATCATGATAGCTTGATCCTTGACTTGCTAATGGATCACTCCAGAGAGAAGGGACTTAAATAAAGATTAACCTTGGTATTCTTAGGGAAATGAGAAAGAAATGTAGAATGACCTTTTACCAATTCACTGATACACTTTCCTCTCTATGTCTCATAAAAGACAATAATAATCATCCTACAGAGACCCAAGGAAAGTCATCAGCGTACATTGTTCCCATCTGATTTTTCAACATTTCTGTCTATCTCTTGCCACAAATCATCTGAAATTGTCTCCATTCATTAGAAAAGAATATAATTAGAAATCATATGAAAACATTTCTTTTTTTTAAGAGCACTAACTCTGCAAATGTCTGGTAGATCAAGAATATTTTTGAGATCCCCAGGCCCCACTGAAATGAAACTGAAGCTCAATTATTTTTCAGAGATACCACAAACCTCCAACATTTTCATTTTATTTCAGTACTTTTTGCCTGTCCCTACTGACCTCAGAAACTCATGCCCCCAAGACATGGAACAATCAACTTTTCTATTATTTGAAGAGAGATGTTTGTTCCATATTTTTAAATAGCAATATGATAATAAGGCAGAGGTTTATTTGACTCACAGATACCAGCAGCTGCAGTTCCCCTTAGTAGAATAACCATAACATCCCAGGCTGAAAGGTTTATGTGACATCCTTGCACATCCCATGCACAGATTTATGGTCAAGTCCATCTGCAAGGCCACGTTAGAAAAATTATAGTACAATTCTAGAAATCAGTACACCAAAAAGCAATTTAATACATATTAGCAAAAAAAATATTTTTTCAAAAGTGCATAAACTCTTCTAAAATATTAAAATTCACCCCATCTCAAGGAGCTTGTGTAACAGTGTTCTGTATGAGCACTCGCATGACCTTGCAATGGCTTCATGCACCGGTGCTAAAAGAAGACAGACTTGACTGATGAATTTCTCTCCACTGCTTTTTGCCTTTCATTCTCATCTCCAAGCATGCAGCAGAAACACTTGGATGCAGCATTTCTTCGTACCTTTTTGACTACTTATCTGTTCTTCTCTTAAAAATAGCACATCCTCAGCAGCTGCAGTCCTTTGCTCTTTCCTGTACTTTCGTGATATACTGCCACAGTGTAAGCCCCTGACTTTTGGGACTATTAAATTCCGCTTCATATTCTGTGGGCATGAAGTGTTCAGTGTGGATGAGATCAGGACACCTCCATGTTATGCAAGAGCAAATACCGAGTAATTTTTTGTCTTGAGAACTGCAGTGTAGCCGCTGCCTGGTTTTCTCCCTCCATTCCCTTCATTTTTGCTGGCAGCATCTGAAGGCACTAATTTTGCATATGCTCCAGTGAAGACAGCAAGATGTGCTTTTCTTCATCAACTTCAGTAAGGAAGGGATTTCTTCTATGAAACCTAACTGATCTTGAAAAAATTATTTTTAAAGATAGCGGAATAAATCTGATCAACAGAAAATTTCAGATTTCACTTAGAAATTCACTTAGAAGCATTACATTTCTGATTGAGCCCTGTACTCCAGAGCTGCTAAGCCAAAGTAAATTTCTTTACCACTCTTGATCTCAGCAAAACTTGCCATTTTACACCAGTTGAATATCTGTCTCAAATTACAAAATAAAATCATATAAAACTAATTTCCATTTATTCTATGACCTTCCATTACAAAATTATAGTCATCCAGTGTAAGAAATTTGCATGGAATACATCTTCTCCATTATGATCAATAATGGAAACAGAGCAGATGAGAAGATACTGTAGTGGTGTTAGAAAATTTTCCCAACGGATTTGAACAACTGCTTCATTTCTCACAAATACTACATTTTTAAAGGAGTCTTACATGTTTTAATTGCAATGGGCAACATAGCTTGCTAGACCATCACTGCAAAGCAGTGCCTGAAGCTCTAAAACATTGATACTAATGATCTAAAATTTCACAGAGGGAAACACAGGCAACACAGCAGGTTTGTGTTTCTGTTACAACAAAATATTTTTATGTAAACCAAAATGACACATATAATTTCATGAATAGAGCATAAACCAAGGGAAAAGAAGTGATGTAGCCACTATGTATATATGTAAAACATCTCCTGCAAGACACAAAAACTGTGACTGGTGGGAGTCTGTATTGTCATGTCAGTCTAAGTGCATGCATCACATCGGATGGGCTGAATTGATTTTAATTCTTTTTTCATGCCAAGAATTTCATCCTGATGCTGAAAAGATATTCTTTTAGTTTTCATACCAATTCTTAGCTTATAATATTTGGTTGGGGTTTTTTTTTGTTTGTTTGTTTTTAAGTGTCTTCACTAACTTTTGACAGGCTAGAAAGGTCACCAAACAAACTCAGGAGAGTTGTCTGGTGATTTTCCTATTATTCTGGTGAGCAGTATCTCTATTTCAAGTCCATGAAAAACAAAACATTTTATTTTTCTTTCCACATAGGAAAATTGGGATTTCTTCTTTGCATTGGAAATTTCAGTGAATCATTTCAGGCTCACTATTCACTCTTTCTTTTCTGCTTCAGAAATTAAAGCAATATATACTGAGTTGGCAATCACAATGATCCATCTTAAATTAGTTCAGGGTTATAAGGTAAAGGAGTACAGGATGAAATGACATTTATGGCAGACACAATGCAGCAACAGGGTGTGGCTGGTCACCCAAAGGCTTTGGAAAAAGGACTGGTGAGGCAGCGTTTATAGTGGTAAGATAAGGGTGAGTTTGGAGTTTTGTTCTGTATATGATCATACATGCTAGGTATGTGCAAGGGATGCCTGTGCTAGTGTAGGCTGGGGGAGACAGGATAACTCCTTCCCTGAAATCCACCAACATCCATTTACATTGTTGAATGGAAAAGCAGACTCCATCCCAGCCTAAGGCAGCACCCCCGGTTAGAGGCAGGACTTGGGCTACTCAAATATGAGTATGGGGTTGGAAGCAAAACTGCCTGCAGCTGGGATAAGGAGGGGGCCATCTGTCCCGCCTACCACATGCCTCTGGAGAGGCTCCAGCCTGGGGGACTGAGTATGTCTCATGCACTAAGCACTCTGCTGGATCCAGCAGGATCATCACTGTCCCCAGCCCTCGGTGGACGCAGGCACCTACAAGCTTGTTTTGTCACCTCATTTGGCCACCCAGATTGCACCACAAACAATGCACAGTGAGGCAGCCAGAGTCCCAGCAGGGCAGGCATGAGAATGCCAGGCTTGAGCATCTTCTCACAGTTGCCCCTTGACTGCTGTAGAGCCACAGACAAAAATCTCCACTGTTTGAATGTCAGACAATGTCCTTCAGTGGTGGCTTTATTCTGTGATCTTCACGGGTGGTAAAGAGCTGGAGAGGGAAATACTTGTCCCCTGCCAGGAATTATTAATGCCTTCCTTTATGAAATGAGAAAGGCATGTATGAGCAATCCCTAAACAAAAATTGGATGGCTAGATCAGAGGCTGCTGGTCTGGTGAGGTGCCATCTCCTATTTTGTTGTGAGGTCTCAAGGAGGGCCTCAAGAAGTTTCTTGAACCTTCACTTTCTTCCCTAGTTATGATGGACCACGTGGGTAAAGGCAACAACTGCTCTTCTTAAAGCAATGAGCTCTTCCAAGCAGTCAAGAAGGAATTACTGACACTTGACACATCTAGAAATCATGCCAAGTAATTGTCTATGGGGGTGTGGAGCTGAGCGTAATATCATCAGCCTGCTTTTAGAAAACTGTATCTCTGTAAATATTATACGTACATATTGTACGTATTGAAGCATATACTTGTTTGCAAAAAGTATAAAGGAGCAGAACAGACTAACAGTGGGGGCTGCTTATAATTGTTGTGCATTATTTTTAATCACTCTTGTTCCCTGACAAAAACTAAACTGAGGCGGCAAAAAAGGCCCTTGTAAGAGAGCAAGAATGAAACTAGAGATCCAGGATGGGGTTCTGATTAGAGCAGGAGAAAGAACTGGCTATGGTTGTGTCTCTAATTTATGACTAGTTACTTCTTTTAAAGACTCTTTGCCTAATTATCCTGATTATTTTTTTTTTTTAAAGACCTACTAATTCACAGGTATTCAGTAAAATAGTAAATTATTAATTACAAGGGGATTTATCATATATTTTGAAATACTCAGCTAAGGAAACATTCTGTGCTGAAGCAAAGGAGCAACCTTCTACACTGTAGCCAGAACTTTTAAGAACAAAGTCTTAACTGAAATAAACATCACACAGAACTAGATCCTAAATAACCCAAGCACAAGAACTAAGGGACTGAAAAGGTTACCAGAGATTTCTTTAAAAAAACACCAAGCAACAAACAATCCCAAGAGCAAATCTGTCTCTGATTCCTTCCTAGGAAGAACACTGTATCGTATGCTTGTAAATCCCATCTACAACTTGAAGCAAGACTGCTCCCACCCTTTCAAAAATTCCCACCAGCCCTTCTGGACATCTACAGTCAGGCAATGACACCAGGCCTTTGCTTTGCCAGTTGCTCCATTCTGACAAGTACGTTTGGGTACTTTATTGTATATTACCTAAGGTTTTGTTATGGGATGAATCCTGTGGATTCAGGGACACTCTGCAAGCCCCAAAAGGAGATAGAGTATTAAATCTGCAATTCTGGTCTCCCAACACCTGGATGTGTTATTTAGTCTTGTCTTTTTCAGATACTTGAGGAGTGGATGAAATTATGCTTTCCTCCTCAGAGGGCTTTCCTGGCAGGAAGGCATTGGACAGACAGTACCACAGCCATGACTTCTGCTAACTGAGATGTCAACTGAGTGCTGCACTGTGGCAAGGTTCTCACTGGAGCCCCCATGTCCTGGGTTGTTTCATTGCTCCTGTATTCCCCAAACAGGAGGGAGGAGCAGGATTAACATGAAAATGGAATCTTGTGTATTTGCAGGTTTCCTAATACGGGTATGGGACTGCCAGTAATCAGCATTGTAGAGAATAGCAGTATTAGAAAATAACTCAGAAAATAAAAAAGTGATACAAAAGTCAAATGTTTTTGTGTTCCTGCTAGATGAACTGCAGAAAATTCACATTTAACAAAAATTAATCGAAGATAATAATATAAATCATTAAAACCAGCAGGTACTAAGGAAGACAGAGAAATCATGTAACATGGGGTGATGGCTGTAACAAAAAAATCTACACCAAACAAACTAGAAAAGCTAATGAAAGGGTGAAAGGAATACTGCACAAGAACTCGAGGTAACTAATAGAACTTTTTTAAAATGTATAAGGAAGATGAGGTCAATAAAGGAATCATCCATGTCCCCCAGAGACACAAGAACAGAGACCAGATGCCAAAAGCGGTAGGCATTGCAGAAAAATTAAATTAATTTCTCCCTTCACTGTTCATGGGAGAGGAGGATGAAGTGTTGTCAAAGAGAGAAATGCACATTCCTGAACGAGAAAAATGAAACTCAAAAAAGAACTCAAGGTCAAAGTACAAAAAATGACAAAACTGTTAGATTTTGAAAACATTTCTGGGACTCTGGGGCTCAACAGGTCCCATCCCATTCATTGCAAAGAGCACAGAAAGGAACCCCTTATAACTGAGTCAGCTTGGATTTACTGACTGTAAATCATTCCTGATCGAGCCTATTGTTTCCTATGATCAAATAACTGGGTTTGTGTACAAGGGGTAATCAGTGGATAACACTTATGTCAACTTTAGCAGGGCTTTTGACAGTGCCTCCAACTACATTGGTACCTGAGGACACTGTGGTCTGGATGGATGGGCAACCAGCTGCATGGGTAAAAACTGGTTGGAGGGCTAGGCTCAGAGGAGAGTGATTAACAGGTTGTGCTCTGTCCAAGCCAGGCTGTGACTGGCTGGCTTCACTGCAAAGACTCTGGGGATTTCTGGCAGACAGAGCACTGCCTGAGCATCAGGAGCGTGCCCTGGCAGCAAAGGTGGCCAATGGCATCCTGGGCTGTGCTGGTGGGAGCACAGCCAGGAACTTGTGGCGACAGACTATCCTCCCACTCAGCTCCTGCTGGGCCACATCTAGGCACTGCATTCTTTTGAGTCCCTCAGAAATACATTGAAAAAGTGGAGAAGAGAAAATGTTAGGAGTTGGAGCACTGCATTTGTTCAGCCTGAGGTGGCTTCAGGTGGACATTATAGCAGCCTGCCAGCACCGACAAGGAGACCATCAAGAAGATGACCTTCACAGTGATGGTGGGGAGATGAGAGACACTGGGCATAAGTTAGAACACGAAAGGTTCAACCAGCTATCAGGAAAAACTTTTTCCCCAAGAGGACAGTCAGATATTGGAGCAGGTTACCCAGACAATTTGAGCAGTTTCCCTCCTGGGAAGTTTTCAAGACTAAACTAGATAAAGCCCTGAGCAACCTGACCTGATCTCAGATCTGGCCTTTCTTTGAGCTGAGTGTGGACCAGAAACCTCCTGAGGTTCCTTTCAGCCTCCATTATCCTGCAATCCTATAATATGTAGGGTTCAACAACAAGCCAGCTGAGAAGGGAGCAATGGAAGGCCCTGCTAAATCTTGGAAAAACTTAGACATGATAAAGAATAAACCCCTTGAGAGTCCCTGGCAAGAGAAATAGCAGCAATGCCGATTAAAGGCAAGATTAGGAACAGAAATTAACCAGCAAGTGAGGAAAAAAGGAGCAAGGGTAGACCCTACAATTAAAGGCAGAAAAGCTGCTTCTACCACTACTGTCCTTGGTTTGCTGTGCAGATTTGGAGAAGCTTCAGGGATGGTTCTCCCCAGCAGTTAAAGCCATGTTATTTCCTTCATGTCTGATGCAGAAATATGGACAACAAGCAATCCAGCCATGGGAGTGTTTACCATGCAGGGACAGCTGTCCTGGAGCCAAGGCCAGTGATGATGGTGGCTCTGTTAAAGATGCACAGATATGTTCATAGCATGTTGTCTCCAGTAGAGACCTGTGGGACAAGCCTGGGCCTGAGAACAACTTTCCTTTTGCTGCAGAAACTACCCAGAGAACCTCCCCAGCAGGAATGACCACCAGAGCAGGAGCCACTCAGAAAACTTCCACTATTTTTTACCAGATTTTTCTTTGTCCGGGGTTAAATGCTTGCCAGGGAGAGAACAAATACTGACTCTGCCTGTGAAAATCCCTGAGAAACCCAAGTTGCTGAAGGCTGATAAAGTATCATAGAAGTATTACTGCTTTTCAGACCCCTGCCTAAGAGACTGGGATGGGTAGACATTTATCCTGTTGTCTTTTGTAATCTATTTTCCCAAGTGATTTTGATTTCTATCCATAAAATGGGGGGGGAAATTTTATGCCAGTAAAGGGACTTTGTCAGATTATAGTCACAATAATAAGAGTCTTTTTGGTCTTCAGATAAATGCAGATCAAGAAAAACCATGTGTTCTTATGCTTGTAAATAATTGCAATTTAAAGTGCCATAAAAATAAGTCAATAAACCCATTCGCAGGAGATCAACAAATAGCATTGTCCAGAGATTAAAACCCAACACTGGGGTCATTCTCAATAGACAGCTGTCTCATTTCCCTTTCAAAGAAACAGCCATATATCACACTGCAATTCATCACAAAAGTGTAATAAAAAATAAACATTCATTAACCTGCAAAATGAAAATGGGAAGGAATAAAACATGCTGATGGAAGAAAAATAATTCAGCCTAGCTAGGAGATGAGACTGTAAGGAGCTTCAAATTAACTAAGCCAAACTAGGTAACTGGACAGTAGCATACTAGATGAAACTCAGCCTAGGCATGTGGTTTGTGGGGAACAGTTTAAAACTACTTGTAAACATTTATGAGCTCTGAATTAGTTGTTGCCACCAAGGAAAAAGATACAGGCATTATTGTGGGCAGCTCAATGAAGACATGTATTCAACATGCAGCAGCAATTAAAGAAAAAAAAAGGAATAAAAAGGTAGGGGATATTGAGCGTGGAACAGACAGAGAATAATACAGAGTACACTGGAATCAATGAGACATCCTCAGCCTTGCCAAGTCAATAGACATTTATTTTGTATGCCACCTCTCCTGAAATCTACAACCTCAAGTGCCTTGCAAACCAATGCAATCTAATTGCAGAATTAAATAATAACAAGGGGAGATAAATTTGATTCTCTGTTCACAAATCGAGTAAAGAGCAAAAGGCTGAAATGAAGTCTGGATGAGGGCTGCAGTCCTTCACAACTGATGAAGAATTTCTGAGTAGAGAAGACCAGAGAGAAAAGAGAGAAGAGCAAGAAAGCAAAGGAAAAATAAAGGCCTGCACTGGCTGCTGAAAGGGAACCAGTGTGAGTAGATGGCTCAGTTCACTTGCGGGTAGACATACACATACCTAGCAAAAAATCTGTATATATTGGTTTATCAATGGTTAAATCCAGGGGAATCACAGTCACTGTTTCAGTAAGAGGAGGACTGGACCTCCAGGACTGCAGCCAGGGTTCAACTTTCTGTGCTCATTTTTCACATCTGGTTTTGTCTGGTTTTTATTCCTTGAGCCATTCATTTTGTGGGTTACAAACGATTTCTTTGCATTTTCTATATGTTTGTGCTGAATGGGAAAACCCCCGGGGTGAAATGTATGGAGAGCAATGCTGGCAGGCTCAGAGCAGGAGAGCTGAACATCTGATCTGTCATGGCCATGTCGTGTGTTCGCAGTTCCACAGCAATAGTAACAGTGTGGATTTGCAGAAACAAAGGGAGGAATAGAATGCAAGGATCCTGCTGACATAACAATTAGTAAAACTATTGCAAAGCTGGAGTTAAGGAAGCTTTAAGAAATTTATGTAAACCTCAGATAAATTAAATCATAGGTGAAGTACTGATGCTGAATCCTGCTGGAGTGGTTCACATTCCCACTATTAAAGGTGAAAAGCAATCACTATTATCCTCATTGCACAGATGAAAAAAATAAGAAGAGAGGAGTTAAAAATCACCCACAAAGTCATAGAGTGGAGCATTAGTACATGGAGAATCAAACTCAGCTTGGCAGTGACCTACCAAGAGGTTACACTGCAGAAAAGTTCTACTATGGGAAACACCATTAATGTGCTTTGAAAATTTCCAGTTAGAGGTGAACTACAAAGAGTAAAAAGCTGAAAAAGAAAAAAAACTAAAATTGTCCTGAAAATTACATTGGGTCACCTCCTTTCCAAAAAGATGTAGCAGAAACAGAACTGATCAAGAAAGAATAGGTGGAATTGGCACTGCTTAGCTTTTGGTTTGTAGCTCCAAGAAGGGTATAAAAGTCAATGCAAGAGGGGAAGCTGAAGGGGAACTGTCACTGTAATATCCTGAGAGTTTAACTTCTGTCTAAGGCAATTCTCACTCACCTTTTGCCTGCACATCCTAACTTGTAGGTCAAGTATTCACTGCTAATCTCTCAAAGCATACAGTCGGATCCAGTATAAAATCTTAGCATTAGTATCACAGATATACATTTTATTCTTATAAAGTAAATATAAATGTGTAGGAACATATTTTTTAAAAAGTAAGGAATTTCAGTCTGAAAGATTGCATAGAATAAGAGAAAAATTAATCATGGGCAGACTTTTTGAGAGGAAAAATAAATCAGATATTGAAGATGGATCTGTTTTGTACCTTTAATTAATTGAAAAAAAAAAAAAAGACAAGGAAAGCCTTCTACTGAAAGAAAAGCTAGAACTGGCTCCAAAAATACCCCTAAGTTTTATTTAGTAAATTCTCTCTTTTGAAAGAGTGAAACAAAGAGTAGGGAGGCACAAAGAAGTTGGGAAGAAGAGTGAGCATTATTTCTTAAAGAAAGAAGTTCCAGTCTAAATTTGATTTTGTGTAAGACAGCAATGACCTTCTCTCTTTCAGTGAGGTGAACCAGGAAAAAAAAATCAAAAGTGTTCCTCTTAGGCAAACACTCAACATTGCTTACTTACATCTGCCTTCCTGTCAAAAGGAAAAAGAATAAAGTGTGTAAAAACCGAAATAAGATTTTTCTTTATCACTTAAAAAAGGCAATTTTGAAACCCAATTTTAAAAATTAAAAGTGCCATAAAATAATTTAAGGAGATCCTATTTTAACAAAGAGGAAGTGTCAAATTAGTTACAGCCACGCAGGTCACTGTCTGGGATAAGAGCTGAGGAAAGGCACACATGACCTTTTTCCTACAGTCAAATTCCCATTTGTACAAAATGGTGGTAAGAAATCAGAAGGTAGAAACCCAGATATTTCAGAAAATTCAACTGGAAACCATATTCTCCTTACACAGCCTTCTGCTTCCATGTTTAAAGCCTATTTTCTGCTTTCAGTGCTGTCATAGTTTCCATCTCATAGTTTCCGTCTCAGTGCTCCCTCCTCTTAGCACGTCTCAAAGTAATACAGGCAACTAGATTAATTTAACCTGGAACCATCATCCAACTATAAAATCTACATTATTCCCAAGGTAGTAAGTTCCTTTTATTCACTGTTCTCATGGCACTTTGGGGGCAAGAATGAATCTGGACTGTAATAAACATAAAGTATTTCTAACCCCTTTTTTCTTTATACAGCTCTCCTGAACAGACACCACTGCTAAGTGTTACAGGATCAAGAAGTATTTGAATAGTCATGGTCTGTAGCCACCTGCAAGTCAGTTTGAGCTGTGGAGAAACTAGAGGTCCTTTGCTTGTGTTGTTGATGTTGAATGGCTCTTTCTTGTTTGTCATAAGACATTAAAGTCAGAGAAGCTTCCTTCTGCAGAGCTCCAGCATCCTCCTCTGCTGTCTGAAGGCACTATCCGCACTGCTACTGGAACCACTTAAATACAAGGATTTTGTCCTTTTTTCACATCACTGCTTGTGATCTCCCATAACATTAAATTGTTGGGGCAAACTTGCTCTTTGACTCCTTGAAAGTCTTACTTTTTCATTTGACAGACCTTTCATAGATGTGTTACTCTAAAATATTGGGAGACTAAGGAATTCCTTTCTGCCTCCTGTCAAATAAGTGAAAAACCTATGGCAATGCCAATGAGAGGAGCTGTTCTCAAATTCCCATTTCACTCTCAAGACAAAGTGATCCTGCAAGAGGCTCCAGCCACCTGGGCAGAGCAGTTTGCTCTGAGCCCTCCATGCAGATCATCCAGGTGGGATGCAGGGCAGTCAGCAGCACTAAAGGCACAAATGACATTTGGGACTTACTGCAGCGTTTTAGCAGCCTCCACCAGAGCTGACAACTCCCTGAGCCTGCAAAGCCAGTGCAGGCCCACAGTTCAGTCTCTGGAACTCGCCAGCCAGGTCCCCCTTCCATAGTGGTTGCACATCAGCAGGGCCCACATCTCCTTTGGGCAATACACCTGAGACCCTCAGACAGAATTAGTATTTTAGCTTTGTTTACTCAGAGACACCAGCAGCGCCTATACCACAGACACAAAAGCTCCACTTTACAGTGTGGAATAGAAGGCTTGTATTGCCTGCTCTGCACCACAGCACAAGAGCACCTGGTAATTTTGGGCAAAGGCTACATTATCCAACTTTAACATAAATCACTAACTATTGTCATGGCTAACTTGACATCTTCCACATTCAGAGAAGTGAGTAAATCACAGAAAAATCACCCAAGTCCCCTGCTCATTTTTCAAAAGAAGTTTTGGGTAACTGAGCTCGTTTACATGCTATGGACTGACAATATCTGTCTTGTCTGAATACTGAAAATATCATGTTGTCCCAGGCCTTCCCTAAACAGCTGCTTCAGATTAGCTGTAACACACTTTTTGTTTAACAAGAAGCTAAGAAATGAATGAATAAACCATTAATCATGTAATACAGTATTTTCCAATGGTTTTTTTTAGAAACTAGGAATACAAAATTTAAGCATAAACACAACTCTTAGAACGGTATATCCTAGGGTTTCCAGGTGGTTTTTTTTTATAATGTCTGTGGATTATAGCCAGGACAAAGAATATGATGTTTCAGTTTCTTTCCCCCTCTCTGCCCTGTTGTTTTCCAGTGGATAACCTTCTGGTTTGCATTCACTCTTCTCCAGCAGTTTTTCGGTTATAACTTGCTGCATGAAACATCCTGGCAAGAGGGTATCAGAAGGGGTTGTTACTTCTCTGAAGCATCTAGAAGCTAATCTGCTGCTCTGAGTATGCCTGTGAGGCAGGACAAGCAAGTCAAGCCCCTTTTGCTCATGCCTGGGCCTGTATTATTATATTGTATCCCTCAGGGATTCATGTAAAATATATGGGTAATAAATGACTGACTTATTAAGCCGATTCCAGACCAGATGGAGTTAATGCAACTCTGCATGGCTGCACCCATTGAAGAAGATATCCTTCCAGGAGAGGAATGCTCTTTTAGTATGGCAGCTTATGGTATTTACATTTTCATCTTCTCTAATATTGGTTCTTGGTATCTTCCTTCTTTTACACTCCACTCCCATTTCAGAAACTGGATAGCACTCTAAAGAATTGTTTGCTTAGGACCACTGCAGAAGTAGGAAATATTTCTGAAAATCAATTTCCCCAAATATATAAGATTTTGATACATAAGTCTGGGCTTGGCAAAGCCTTGCTGATTCTCAATTATGCAGTAAAACTGTACAAAATGCAAGGAGGTTGAAAGACTGCCCAAGGTCACAATGGGAATCAGTAGCTCAGGTTGAATGAAGCATACAAACATGTGAGCTCTGATTTTCGTCATCTAGCTATTGGACAACACTTTTTATTTCCAGCTACTATTGATTTACACCCTTCTACCCTCAGAATACAGCTGGCATTTTGTTAATTCAGTATCCAATAGCTCATAATGATCTTGCTAAAGATAGACTGCTATGGGCAGTCAAACTCCACAAAATGATTGCGTAAAAGTGTGACCAGGAAGTCATTTTTCTTATATAGTCTGATTTCTAATTCCTCAGTCAGAAGGAACTTTGTGCTCAGCTAAGTTTCATGTACAGTCAGTAAAAAATATTTCCAGTGGAAGAGTTTTCTGGCACAAATTGCTGAATACTTTCAAACTGAATGGCTTTTAGGAATGATTTTTTTTTTTTTTTCAGTGGGATGCTATTGGAATTTCTCATTTTGATAGATGGAAATTTCTCAGATAGATAGATGGATGGATGAAAGATGGAAATTCTTTCCCTATAAAGGAAAAAAAAAAATAAAGGAACTTCTCAGGAGGCATGACTATCAGGAAGATCTCCTTAAAAGACAGACTAATAAAAAAAGAAGGAATTTTACCATGTTATTAATTTTCCACATTCCAGATATGACAAAACATATCAACCAGCATCACTTCTATTGTTTGCCATGACAGATCCTGCCTGACACAGTGAATCAGAGTGGCCAGGGCATGTGACTGGCAGCCATCAGTGGAGAGGGTCTGGTTTAAAGTCATGGGCTTTCCTTTACACCTGCCTGCTGTACGTCTGCAAAAGCTGGGGCTCCACATGCAGCCAACTGCTCCTGGTTTGTTTGCAGATTCAGAGACAGCAATAGCAAGGGACAGAGAGTCCTTTTCAGCACTCCCATTTCTTTCCAATTCTCTGTGCAAAATGACTAGATATTTCCATTAAAACATCAAAATATCTTTCTAGGTGTAAGTCCAACTCTGCATAAGATAAAGAAATAAAAACTGTATAAACAACCTTAGCATTCAAAAGCCTTTCCAAGCCAATTGCTGTATAATGAATTCAGTGTAAATTTGTGCTGACCTTGGATACAAAATGATCTCTTTCTGCCAGTAACTTGCATAGTGGATATTGCTTTTGAGTCAGGAATACAGTAAATTGCAGTATGAAGGTTTTAGAGGATGAAAAGAAAGTAGAGACTGAGTCTTAGCTCAGAGAGACTTGCACGAGCCAGGAAGAACACCAAGAGACTTTGAGGTTTTCCTCAAGTGAGGAGAGAACTGAATTGATTTTAAGGAATAAATGTCTTTGTGTTTATTCATATATGTTAATTCATCCACATGGTCTGACTGCAAACTCATAAAATAAATTGTGCATAGGGTGGAGAAGACAGAAGATGGCCGTTCAAACTACACCTGCTGCCCTGTCAGCCAAATGCCCTCCCATCAGCCTGGGCACACCTCTGTGCTTAGGGCAGGGGATGGTGTGAATCCAGGCATCTCCCTCCACATGTTGCAATTATTAAAGGATCCGGGGCATGGATCATTGATAGAATTATGGGATCAATAGAAGAACTGTACAAGCAATAGGCCTGGAAGCAAAAGGCCTGTGTGTGAGAAAAAACTCTCCATGAGAAAATTCTTGTGTGAAGAAAACAAGCAGGGCTGGGAACAAAGAGGGAGTTTTGAAACGATGCAGCTGTCCTGATAAGATGTGCTAACCAGGGGAAAAGGGGGGTGAACTTTGAATTCTTTTAATCATAACATAACTGTAGAAGCTTGCCAATGTAAGTCCAATTATGTAGAAGTAGAAATGTGCTTTGATAAGCTTTAAGCCACTTAGGAGTTAACAAGCTGGGATACTATATAAGTGCCTTTGGATTGCTAATAAATGGAGTTTTGCTCTTATCAACCATATTGGCTGGTCTGCAAGGTTCTCCCCCCGCCGGAGCCGGGCCTCTCGTCCTTTTACAATTCCAACATCCACACCCTTAGGAACCAGCACCTGGATCCAGAACTAGCCTGCATGAAAGCAGGATGTAAAGGAGAACAAAAATGTTCTCTGACCTCTGCACTAAAATGTTTTGCTCAGACTGCTCTAAAATCTTCACAGGCTCTAACATACCATTGGGACTTCCAAAATCCCCCCAGCTGCAAGGATGGTGCTTTAGCATGGACAGAGCAGAGCTGTTTCCCTCTGTCAGCAGCAGCCTCTTCCTTAGACGATCTTCCTTTGGCCATGGGCCAGGCACTGAATAGTCCTGATCCTCCCCACTCTTGTCAATGCTTTCCTCCTTTTTCCTCATCCTCATGTTACATCAGCTCCTTGGGCTGTCTTCAGGATTTCCCATATGCCTTCAAACCCCCACATCAAATGGGTCCATAGGCCTACAAATAGGACACTTTTCGGGTGCTTTCAGAGCACTAAAACTTAGTGCAGGGCACCTTGCATATGCTAAGCACTGCTGACCTATAAGCAAAGGATTCTCTGAAATGATGGAAGGACTAAATGCACCTGAAAGTTGCAGCCCTACACCCTGAAATCATCACTCCTAATCACCACCATGTGCACTGCACATGCCTTTAGCAAGTTGGTCTCTACTGAAGGACAGGTTATTCTCAGTGTAATCCAAGCCAGCACAAGTATTTCCTGTCACTGGTTGATATTGTAGAGCATAAACTGTGGTTGCTATTTCTCTGTCTCTTTTTAACATATGAACTATTTAGTGAGGTACATGATCTCAATATAGCTCAGTCCTAATAAACACCATCTTGCTTTTGTAGAACACCTTTGTCCCATAGGATCTGAAAATACTTAACAGGATTGTACTGTTTTCCTGGATAGACTCATTTTTATTCAATAAGATCATAATGTGCCAGAAATTTTTGAAGTGAATCTTTAGATGTGTCAGCCCTTGCCCAAGAGAATTTCAGTAAATATGCCTACATCCTTGATTCATGCAATTCCGGACTTCTTCCACTTTATTCTGAAAAGTCAATGTTTTTGAAGGATTCAGGATAGGAATGTTAGAACAGTACATTGGTGAAGACAGCTCTTCTTCTGAGGGGATATGAATGCTAGCACCAGAAAAACACTGTAAATATTAAAAGAATATTGCTCATGACAGAGGAGTAGATTAAGTAAAATGAGGCCCTGACTAAGCACACATATTGTTTATGGGGCAGACACTTAAAACTGTGCAGAAGGGTTTCCTGCCACATAGCACGACACAAGAGATGTCAAAGAACACATCTTGCTTTACAAACCATGCTTGACTTGCTGCCTTAAGGCATATTCCACACATACCTCAAATACTGAGTGATGAAAATATGGGAATGCATTGGACTGTGGATCACCACAGGGGAAAGGGCTGGATAAGGTTTCAGAGGAGACATGGAAATGGAGTCCCACCTCTGCCTGTGACATGTTGCACGGTGGATGTCACAGTTGCCAACTGGACCACTCCAACCTGATGGTGCTTTCCTCTTCCTGCAAGATCAGAAAGGAGCCACATTCAGCTCTCTGGCCCCACTACTGCCCAGGGCTGTCCCTGTCATTCCTGTTCTCATTTGCACAGTGGAGGAAAAAGCCTGCTTACTACAGTGACACAAAGGACTTTGAGATGCTGCAGTGTAAAGCACTGGGTAAATGTAAATGACAGCCAGGTCACAAGAGCAAAGAGCATTTGACCTTTCTTCCCCTGCGTAGGGGATGGAAGGGGAGGGGATGGGCTGGAGTAGAGATGAGCTGTTACTGATGATATTATCAGTGCTGATGATTATTCCAGATGAGCTGAGAACTGTGGGCTCAAACAGAGACATCTGTGCCAAAAACAGTAAGAGGTCACTTTGCAATGTCTTTGTTGTCACCAGGCAGTGGTCGATGACACTCTGCCTACTGACACCCTGCCCTATGGCCAATATTGGCACATAGGCAGACTGCTGATGCCCTGCCTCCGACCAGTGTCAGTGGTGGGATAGACAGACTGCCAGCACCCTGCCCCCAGCTTGGCAGCAGCAGTGTGGGCAGAACACTGTTAACGTAAGGTGTGCTTCGCTCCTCTCACTGCTCGGGTGGAGCCAAGGGACAGCACAACTCTTGCCCCTTCCAAAGGCGTGCACAGCATGGGCTGTTGCTGCCAGACCGTGGGACACCAGCTGTTCCTGGCAGTGCACAGAAGCTACGGCATCGCTGTGGTCTTGAATTTGCTATCAGTGATGGGATAAGTCACTGTGTGGGCACCTTGCTGCTCATCTTTCTTACTGCCTCAATAAAGCTTTGGTTTATAAGGTATTACCAGAGTCCATTACTGTTTGGTCTCCACTGAGTTCGACAGGAACAGTTGGCTGTCTTATAGCAGAGTGAGGGGTTTGGATGAAGGCACAAAATCAAGGATGAGAAAGTTTATGTGCAAGCAGAAGATTTAGTACTTCCAAGCACACAATCAGTATTGCAAAATTATCTCAGCAACATGTGTTCAGCTCCTGTCCGAGGGTCAGAACAGTTCAGCTTCCTGACCTTCCTTCCATAGCTTAAAAGCAAAGAAACAAACCAAGGCTCTTTCTGTAGCACTCTGCAGCCTTGTTCTTCACACTATCCCAAGAAAATGAGGGTAATAGACAGAAGGAATCCTGTGACACATCTCATAATGAGCCAGGGAAACAAGGGTTAAGTGAATTACTAAAGGGGCTGCTTGCTAAAACAATGCATATAGCTTGCCTAACATTTATTACATTTGTCAAGTAGGAAAAGGGAGGATACAAGACTATTGATAAGGAGAAGCAGCCATGACCAAAAGATCCTGCTTTGGACCCAGGAACCAGTTCAAACCAGCCTTGGGGTATGAACTTGGGCGAGGGATTCAGGGAGCATGTGCAAAGAAGCAAGGTGAAAAGTTCAAATCGAGGAAGACTCCTTACTTCATCTGAAGAAGAATCCTTACTTCATCCCAGAGACCCCTGCACAAGGCACCGCGCAAGCGCAAGCCATATGGAAATGACTTTGGGCTCACTATAATACGAAGCGGGGCTAGGCAGGGCTAGGTGGGGCTAGGAAATGAATATGTATGGCCGCATTGGGAAACTTAATGAATATGCAGCTTTAACCCGCTATATACCAAGCCAAAGGGTATTGCTGGTGCGCATGCATTTGGTGGAGCAATCCACATGTGCCTCAGCGCTGGAATAAACATACCTACTTTACTACTTATTTCAGTAGTGGAGTCTTTTCTGTGTATCAATAACAGAAGACACTTTTTGGGAAGACCCCAGTCTGAGCTTCCCAATTCTGCTGCATGTGATCTTCATCATTTGTCATCATTTTGTCACCTGACAAAATGCTCTCTAAATCAGCTGGGTTCCCATAACTGATTGCAGTGGGGCTTGCAGGTTACTTTTGCTGATAAAAGGATAATCCTCAGAGAACAAAAGGCATTAAATGCTCAGTGGCAGAGTTTGGGGTGTGCTTGTGAATGCCAAGATCCAAAAGAAACAAGTTTGAGGTAGGTCATGGGGGAGACCAGACACAGCCATTCAAATGTACGTATTTTCCTATGGAAAGCAATCTCACCTGTTTCACCTAGGGACAGAACAAAAGGGAAAAGCAAAGGGAGGTGGGAACTCACACAGATCTGCTACAGACCACTGAGTTCTTGAGCAAGACCTGTGGCCTTTCTGATCTCTTTCTTACATATTCTTTCTCCTAGTGATACAAGAGGGATAACTACACATGCTGCAGGACAGGTGCTGAAAGGAGGATTACACCACAAGTCTTTGTTTTTCTGTTCTGAGGAGCCACAGTCCATGCTACAAATGGGGGAGACTAATGTTTTTAATTCCAAGATTACTGGCACTAACAGGAATATTTGTTATCAGGACATTTTCCTCTAACCCCAGGGTTACTGCTGAAAGCTTTGTATTTTCTTCATAACTTGCTGGCATAGAACAGCAGACAGGGAAAATTACTGCTGGACGCACAAAGGGGCCTGCCAGTTAGGAGTGCAGAGGTAGGCAGTCAAGGACCAAAAAAAATTGGTATTGTGCAAGCAGATGCTCTAATTCATAAGAGTCACCATAAGAGCTACACAGATTTGGTCCAATGCCACTTAGGACACGCCTTCATCAGTAGTTAAGAAGGGGCTGGTATCCCATCTGACACCACAGGTCTTTTAACTAAGTGCACATTTCAACGGATGATTTTGAGCAGCAAAAGGAAGCAGCTGAAATATACGATGTGTGAACTAGACAGAATTTGCTCTGTGTAGAATCACAGAATTATTTAGTTTTGAATAGACCTTTAAGATCAAGTCCAACCACTAACCCAGAACTGCCTAGGCCAACATTAAACCATGTCCCTAAGTGACACATCTACATATCTTTAAATATCTCCAGGAATAGTGACACCACCACTTCCTTGAGCAGTCAGTTCCAATGCTTGACAACAATTTCAGTGAAGAAATTTTTCCTAATTCCCACTCTAAACTTCCCCTGGCTCAACTTGAGGTTGTTTCCTGAGGTTAATTCTTCCTATTCTCCTAGAGAAAAACTAACATTTGCCTGATCTAACCACATGGGTCAAATGAACTGGGACAGCCACCAGAAACCAGAAGATGCTCCTGCACTGTGCAAGGAATTGACCCATAACCCATTGGTACAACCAGTTCTTGTGTTTTAACCACCATGTTAAGCTCCAGGAGGTGATTTTCCAATTTTTCAATTTCAAGCTTGATTTCTACGTTTTGCTTAAGGGAGGATAACAAACATGACTGCTGAATTCTTTGTCTTCTGAGGGCAAAGTTAAGTGAAAATGGATTATGTTAATTTATATTGGCTGCACAGGAGGTAATGACACAGCTATTAATGATCTACACAACCCAACACAGGGAAGTACCAACAGACACAAAAATATTGCGGAGCTGGTCTTATGGATATGTTCCCAGTTCCCTGTTGTGCACAGGCACAGGCAAATTCCTCATTCCTGCATGTTAAATAAGAGTTGTATTGCTCCTCACATCCCAGGAAGTTCCTGGAGACCAAGGGGGCTGATGTTTTTATCAGTTTTATCTTTATGTAGTCTTTATCAGCTACAGCATAGACCTTTTCTGCTACTATGGGGGACACTCACTGCTGCTGGCCTGTGTTTTTGAAACTAGTGAATACAGGGACATTTCAGAGAGCCTGGAATGAGCTGGGGCACATGGAGTGGTTCTGTGGTCACCTCTCTGAAGGCTTGGGCTGCAGAAGTTCATCTCACAGGAGTCATCGCCACGGTGAGCACAAGTGTCCCTTACATGCACCAGCAAGGAAGGCTGCCAGGAGTGATGGGACGAGGCACCAGCATCTGCCAACCCCAGGCACCAGGGCTGAGGCAGGCTTGGAGTGGGACCACAGCTGCTGATCACCTGCACCATATGCAGTACCAACCTGGAATCACTGTCACAGAATCATCATAGAAACATAGAACAGTTTGGGTTGGAAGGGACCTTAAAAGATCATCTAGTTCCAGCCCTCCTCCCATGGGCAGGGACACCTTCCTCCAGACCAAATTTCCCAGAGCCCTGTCCAGCCTGACCCTGAATGTTTCCAGGGATAAGGAATCTCTTTACCTCAGCTCTTACACACCCTCTTTATCACGGTCTAGAGGTAAAGAAATTTCGTACCTGAGATGAGGAGGTTATCCATCACTGAGATTCAGGAGGTCAGAGTTTCACTATGGTAGGTGCTCACCAAGAATTCCCCTGCCCTGATGAATTTACAGACAAGGCAGCACCAAAGGAGAGTGGGTGGCTACTGACATCATGGAGAGCATAAAACAAGTATTCCCGACCATAAATATTTTCATGTTCTTTGTACAACATTAAGAAAACAGTATAAACCTACTCTTTGCATGGATCAATAGATGATCAATAATAAAAGCAACTTCGTGGCACAAGCAGTCACTTTTATGGTCCCAGTTAAAGTGCAAGATAACTAAAAGGGGACAACTCTCATAATAATTTCAGTATGTTTGTATGTTTAAAAGCTGAGTGGTACTGTTGACTTCTAGTCCTTATCTTCAGAGCCACATCGCAAGCACTGGAGTCTAAGAATGTTCCTGCACCAGGTTCATGCAAACATCCAGCCTGGGGCTAACATCAGCTTTTCAAGTGTGATCCTCATCTAGCAAGCAAATAAGGGGTGGTTACAGGTGGTCATAACTTGCTTCTGGGATAAAGAAGCCCCATGATGAACATGGAAAAGGAGCTTGGGAAACTGCTTCAAAACAGAGGTTTCATGGTAAGGCACTTCAACCTCTCCTCAGGCCATGAGCAGCAGCTGAATTTGGGAGAGCAGTGCATCCAGAAGAAGGACCTTGGCTCGACACTCTCTTTCCTTCCTCTTGGCTGGAGAAAGCTCTTTTCCATTGACTGTCATCAATCCAGACAGTATTTACTCAGATTTCCACAGACAGCAATAAGTCAAGGGGCCCAGGCAGGGAAAGTAATTAAGTTTTCCATATGAGCTGGATCTACCATTCCTGGAGCAGACTGGTGTGCTCAATCCATATCACAGGCCTGGCCTTTGGAGAGACTTCAGGAAGAAAGGAGGACATCTTTTATCCATCAGTCTTCTGGTTTCTGAGTTGGAACAGCCAGCATTGCAGCAGTAGATTTTCAGGCTGTAAGGCCAGCAGCCTCACCATGGTTGTCTCTTCTGCCCACCTGCATAAGAGAACCCATCAGTTTTGCCTGGCAATGTCCCCATCCAGCCCAATGCTATGCAGTTGGGCAAGAGCACGCTCCTTGGAAAGACTGTCAGGCTGATTTGCAGTCTCCAAGTGATGGAGATTCCCTCCCATCCCCAGGTAACCTGTTCTGATAATGAATTATGAGAAGGAAGGGAGCTGTTTAGTCAATGGTATTTGTGTGCGATGATTTTACACATTGCAACGGTGCCCACTGCAGTAAGTAAATTGCCCCCTGGCTTTCATAAACATCATCTGTACACAAACATTATCCAGAGCAACTCTATGGAAGGGAAATTCTCCAGTGTAAGATAATGTCATGTCGACAGCAATAAGAAAGGTAAAACAGTACTTGGCAGCTAGGAAAGAGGGAGAGGCGACAAACAGCAGCCAGCTGTAAAATGACCGTGTCAGGGCTACAGCTGCTTGCATCTGCCTGATTTAAAGCACCAGCCCCACAAAGGCATGCTGAGGAAACTAATTCTGTAAGACAGTAACTTCATACCCAGGAAAATTATGAGGCACCCAGAGGTCAATCTGGTTCCGTGGGGTGCCTTTATAATACTGCCATGAACAGAAAAAATGTCAGAAATTAAGTTCCATCTAATCAGATAGAATTGGCAACAAAGCCAGGACTGCTCCATTTATTTATTTATTACATTAGGTCCAAGGGAACAAGAGCCCATTTTCCTGCTAAATTTGGATGCAATTGCAGCCAGCTCTTCATTAGTGCTTTCTAACCTCCGTCTTGGAGAGCTTTGCAGAGGAAGCTGATGGCATCATTCCTGTTTTATTGGAAGAGAAACTGATGCCAGAAATCTGAAGTGATAGAGAAGTGATCTGGCCAAATTCTTGCAACATCTCAGTAATAGACCAAAGAAGGGAACGTGGGGCCCTGCTGCACCATATCCCTTCCCAGCATCCTTTCAAGCTGTGCCCAGGAGAGAAGTCCTGACAGTCCAGTGCAAATCTACGACTTCAGCGAGGTACAGCCAGACTGAATGGTCCATTTTAACCATAGAAAACTCCTTGTCTACATCTCTGAGGGCTGCAAAAACTTCCTGCATCGTGTGATCAACGGAAACAATATTTTTGCTCATGCAACATAGACTCATCCAACCATGCTTTAGGAAGGTGTGCAGAGCTCGTGTCTTTAAGTCATGTGAGCTCTTGGTTGAAAGATGGGACATAACTGCTTTAGGCCATTTAGTCCTTGCTTTAGTCACTGAATGTTACTTTCTAGGACAGAAAGATCCATCATTTTGTGTCTGAGCAGCAACCTAGTCATTAGAACTGCTGCTTTTCTCACCCCGATAGGAAACAGCCCAAAAGAAAATGTTAACCTGCCTTTAAAACACAAATGGGTTTGTTCTAGGTTGACTTCTGTCTTCTTCAGATATGTCTAAAAATTAACACTTCTTCATCCAGTATACATGTGTTAACACAGAGTAAAACAGGAATTTAATTTCTGTCTGGTAATGTCAATTAAGCAAACAGCATCTTTGTGCACCAAGACAGGGAAGGAATCTGGAGCCTTCATCTTCCATCAGCATCTTCAGCTTCCAAAGAAAACACAAAGTAAATTGTTATCAGTTCTTCCACGGGGAAAACCAAGGAGTTAATTTTATAGAAATCATCAGGACATGGGCCCAGCTCTAAGGACATAAAATAAAGAAGAGTCATTGCTCCTATGGGCTTACAAACGGCTGGATCTTTCTGAACAGTTTGGCACAGCTTTTTTTTTCTTTTAATCTATGATTAAGTGTCCCAGGGGAGGCAGCTGCCTGATGAGCACTTCAGGAAATTTGACCCTTATCTGCAGGTGCTTAAATGGGAGCTGAGCCCTGGGGAAAAGAAATCATGCCTCTGAATAGCCCAGTAAGTGGCAGTGAGGACAGCAGGGAGCTATTCCCTTGTCAGGAGATCATGGCTGTGATCCAGTCTCGCCCAAGTCAGGGTCAGTGAGAGCAGCCTGACCTCCAAAACATTCCCAACCCAGGAGGTAGCAGCTGTGAGTGGAAGAAGAAGGAAGGACAGGGACCCAGCAGCCACAGCACCTCAGGGAGAACCTCTTCTCCTGCGGGCATGGAAATACTTCTTGACCTTGGCCGATGCCACCAACACAAAAAAAGTGAAATCAGGATCTACCAAATCAAAGAACTGCACTAAGCCATCTGTACAATATGTACTCTGCCCTGGTGGTTTTCCTGACTGTTCAAGCACCTTAGGCATCACCAAGCATTGGCTTTGTGTTCTAGATCCCCTGTCTTAGTCCCTGAACATCGTGGCAGTGTTTCTGCAGGGTCAGAGCACCCAGCTGCCTGTACTCCTGCCCACTGACAGACTGGTGTAGGTCTGGCCTGTGCCAGCTCTTTGTCCCCCAGACCTCACCCACACCCCATTTTAGGGATGGCACAGGCTAGGAACTGTCCCCACCAGCATCTGACCACATGCATATTGGATTTGAGGGTGGAAAGAGAGGGAAGGGAAAAAATAGAGGTGAGTGGATGCAAGCCAGGCTGCGACACTCAGCCTCAGGCCTGAAGAACAGACCCTGTGCTGTTCCAGCTCCATAGCTGGAGTAATTTCCTGGACTTCCCCCATTTCCAGTCCAGGGTATATGCAAGCTCTCCCTGTTCTCCTCTGTACCCTCCATTCCCTTTCTTTGGACCAAACACTGAAGTCATGGGTCTGGGGCCCGCATGCCTTAGTGCAGCAGCAAGACTTGATGTCTTTATTAGCAGGTTACAGAATACTGATAGTGGAAATCACATGAGCCAGTCAAATTTCTGTGCCTCAGAGACAGCTTTTATCTGCTGCCTTTGCTAAACAACCAGTTTCTGATATGACCCAACCCAGACTCAGGCAGACATTTTTCTTCCACTCTTCAAATCTTCAGCTTGTCCCATACAGCTTTTTTCTCCAGGAATTTCTTGCAAAAGTAATGAAACAAATAACAAGTGACCTTCTGCTCCAGCTCACTTCATTCTCACACCCCTCTCACCTCCACCAGCAGGTTGTGAGTTTGTCTCCCTCTAGTCCCTGAAATCCCCCAGGACAGAACACCCACTGTTCTCTCATGGCTACATCCAGAGTCTTAAGCTGTGCCAGGGGAGGTTTAGGCTGGGTATCAGGAAGAAGTTATTCACAGAAAGGGTGATGGGGCATTGGAATGGGCTGCCCAGGAGGTGGTGGAGTCACTGTCCCTGGAGGTGTTTAAGAAAAGACTGGATGTGAGACTTAGGTTCATGGTCTAGTTGACAAGGTTGTGTTAGGTCATAGGTTGGACTCGATGACCTCAAAGGTCATTTCCAACCTACTTGATTCTGTGATTCTGTGAAATATAATTTTGATGCTTTTGCGCTTCACAAAAAATCTGTCCCAATTTGTCTTCCCTTTCCGTCTCAGTTTGGAAACCATTGCCACTTCCCCTGATTGCTCTCATAACTTTTTAATGATTCTTTAGGGCTTTTTTTCACCTTGTCTGCAATTTTCAGGGAGAAATGACGTGGAACTCAGTTCCCCTCTCTCATCTCTTCCTCTTCCGAAGTTTATTTCCAGCCTATTCTGCTAATAAACTGATTACTCCTGGACCTTGCTTCTCAGTTCAGATCTGCAGGGACCAAGCACAGTGTGTTCCTCCGTATGTTCTACGACATCTTTCTGTTCACTTACTCTCTAGCCAAATGAATTGTTAATTAGTCATAAAATGTGAACCTCTTAAAAAAAAAAAAAAGAGTGAAGAGGAAGAAGCAGACAAAGAAATAGGCTCTGCAGTGGGGCAGTGAGTGTGGTAATGGGAAGCCAAAGTTTGGAAGTCTCCTTTCCCTTAGCTCTCACCTGACAGCTTCCCTGGAAGGTGAGGTGCCTTTGTCCCTACCTTTTCCTCCTCCTCCTGTGTCTGCACAGAAAGCCCCTCTGAAGTAGCTGGGAAACAGATCTGGCTTCCCAAAGTACACAGCAGCCCCATGAGAGTGCCACTGCCTCATCAGGCTCTGCTGCCAAGGCCATGGTCCAGACTGGGCTTATCTCACAACCCCGATTCACTAAAGACACAGCCAGCTCTTGGGTGATCCTCACTCTTCAGCTGGTCCAGTGGTAACTTTATGTTTTCATCAGTACGTTCAGCATTATTAATTAGGGTGTCCCTTTCTTTCCCTTAAGAGTTTTAAATACACTAGACACCTAGTGAGGGAAATCTCAGGCCTACATTCCTGTCAATAGCAAAGCTACAGTGTATTGCTGCCCTAGTGGGACACTTCCAGATGCCTTTACTGAATATATGATTACAACAGCTATAGAGGAAAGACATGTGCTATACAGCTCCTTGCAAGGGCAAGATCCACACCCCTGAGAGAGGACACACAGTAGATATTAAACATTGAGGTCCCCATTTTCTGCAGTGCCCCAGCTGCTGAGGGCCACTCTGATGCAGCAGAGTAAATATAAACCCAGCAAAACTGGGTTTACAACTGTTTGTCAGTAAATTGGCACAAAGCAGCTGGAGCTTAACAGTAGAACTGGCCCTATTCCTGGGTCCACATCGGCCTCATTTTATGAGGACACTTCAGATGGCAAAGACAGGAGCTGTGGATCCTGAACAGAAATACAATTAAATCAGTTTAAAACAGTTATGCACTCTGTGTGTAAAATTGCACCGTAGCATACTTTATGGGGACCCCTTTGAAGTTGGCTGTTTTGGAGAAGAGAGGAGAGAACTGAGGCTTCCAGGAGCACCAGTGCTTAAAAAATCTTATCCAGCAGCACCTTCCTCGCTGCCCAACCCATGCTGGAGCATTGAAATTAATTATGCTGTGGGTAAAAATGACCTGCCTTAGATTTCTGAGTATTTGTATGCTAACTTTCTATCACAGAGTCAACAAGAGTCTTTTAGATTCAAGGAGGTTCTGGAGTTACATATGAAAAGTTCATTGTTCACACAAGGTTTGCAAAACCCCCTAATATGATGTGATTTAAATTTGAAGTAGCATAACCTTGTAAGCAGATTAAAAGGCATAATTGCAAAGGAGCGCAAGAAAGAGCACACTTAAACCAGTGTTTTGGAAATTGAAAGTGAAAAAGGAAAGAGTCAGCACTCTAGTAAAAAAGGAGGTTGTGTAAGCACTTGAGAGGGAAAAAAAAGGAAGAAAGAAAAAGCTTTTTTCTGTATGGAGAATTAATCTGAGCACTGACCTCCAATCTGCTCCGGCACTTACAGAGTGTACAGGGGGAAATGGGGACATAGCGCAAATGACATAAACAAATTCCTGCAGGAGAAACTCTTCTGACAGAGACATCCATTCTCCAGACTCAACCCCAACCATATTAATACACTTACATCTTTTGTCCTGCACAACTTCTGCTCTGCTAATGGAAAGCTTCCACAGAAAAAGTGTATCCTACGAGAGAAAAAAATCATTGTGGGCAGGTTTGAATTTCTCTAGCACCAGAGCTGCCATGCTTTGGCAGTGAAAGAAACCTTTGGCCTTTCAGGCTCACCAAACCCACATTGAGCCCACGCAGGTTGCCAGCCTGGAGTATCTACAGGCACTGATCGACTGCATCGCTCAAGGCAGGATGGATGGCAGCGGGCTCAGGCTATCAGCTAGGCTGAGTTACTCTGTTGGGCAAGAAAATAGATGCTATTGACTGCTCAGCAGTAAAAGGAAAAGGGAAAGCAGGAGTAAGGGAGAGAGACAGTTATTACAAGTTTGACTAGGGACAGAATTAAATCGATGCAGTAAATGGCACTTAATGCACTTTAGTGACCCAATGCGTTTACTTCACCATACTGTGCCATGTGGCTGATCACATTTGATGCCTAACACATGAAAGCACTAGAGGCCATTGCTAGAAAATCCCAGGATGCTAAACAAATTGTCCGGGCACCTCAGTATTTTTTCCATCATTTCTGCACGCACACACACACGTGTACACACCCTTTCCTGCCAGCACACTGGATTTGACAGCACCTTCCAGAGGTCAGCTTGGCACTGACTCCACATTCCCACTGAGTTTGTCTTGTCAGGATGAGCAGTCAGGGCTCCAGCCCTTCATAAATTCTGAACATTTCCTTGGTTTGGTTTGACTGAAACAGCACAACTGCTTTTTTATTTTTTTTAAACCAATAATCCAAGAAAACTTAGATTGGTGCAATCTTGGAAAATTAAATAAGTGGAGAAGTGTGCCAGCTGCAAAATACAGCAGGACTTCACTCATTCACATGGCATCAGTCCAAACACACAAACTAGGCAGGCCGTCCTCAGAAAGTTCAAATCCGAGGGCTATGTGAAGGCTCAGATTTCCTCATTGACCTGACACCCGGGGGGATATGTAATGCCAGAGTTGTGGAGACGTAAAAAAGACAACAAAAGTTCTAGAAAGATGCTAGCTGTTGGAAAAGCTGGGCTCTTCTTCTTGTCCTGGCATTGATTTGCCTTTTTTTTCCCCTTGCTACCACATGGACACGTGTAACATGAGGATGTGGATAACCTCCAGAACAGCTGGGCTTGCAGACAGTTTATATCCATAACTGTAATGAGCTGGGACTCAACAGGCTGGGGTGGCCATGCCTTACAAGACTGGACCTCAAAAGTCTGCCCCTCTGTTATACAGGATTAATGACTTTCAACCATTTTTGTAAGTGGCTGCGACTGTGATATTGTTATTGCTGTGTCTCACCATAAATAGTGTTTTTCCAAACCTTTTCTTCATTTAGAGATTAAATAGAATAAATGAGTGAAAACTACAACCACACATGCAACAAAAGGGGTCAGAAACAGCCACCCCCAGTGCTCCCCACTATTAATCCCTGTTCCAGGGCTTCTTCTACATGATGTAATAAAAATTTACTCAGACTGAATGTTTCACCTGAGGACCAGAAAGCACTAGCAATGAACCCCTTAAATTCACATTCTTCATTGCAAAATGATGATATTTATGAATATCCACTTGCTATTTAGGAACAGTGAGGTGCAGAGAGGTTTAATGGGTTTTTACCTCAGAATAAATCATTAGAAGAGTTGGGAATAGGAACAAGAATCCTACCAAAGGACCAAGAATCATATTAACCAGTCCTTGGTCTCAATACATGAAAAACATCTTCCTCAAGACTTCAGTTACTATTGACATTACCCCTCTAAATGTATCAGACTTGAATTCTGTTACTAGGGCCATAAAATGGAATTTGGGGAGGCTAAGCCCATCAGAGGCTGGGATGGGGCTTAGCCTCCACTTTTGGATTTGTATTGCACAATGAGCACAATGAGCACAGCAAATCCACTTTGAGGGTAAGTGTCAGGCCCAAGGTGACCCCAAGCCATGCTCACCCCAATGCCTCACAGCTAAGGAAGGTCACTAATCTCCCATAAAACCCCAGCTTGGGGCTCAGGGAAAGCATGAAGAACACTGTAATAATTTTGGATTCACTTCAATGTTGCTGAAAGCAGGATGTGGCCCTGCTCTAAGACAAGGAGACAAAAATATACATTTGACTTATTTTGCCTTTGGAGTGAACTAGACAGACTTCAATACTTAAGGGGATTGCATTTAAATCATCTATGGATTTTGAAAACAACATTATTGCTCGGTATCATAAACAATTTCCAATTTTTAGACCTTCCTGAGCTAGGCTCACTTTTAGTTCTAGTAGCAACAATTCTATTAAGGCTGTGACGGAAAAGGAATTGCAATGAACTGGTATACATTTTCCTTGAAAATTATGAAGTGAAAAATGTTTTATTTTAGCTTCTCTTGAGGATTTCCTGGATATTAAAAATAATCTTAATGTAGTCACTGACTGGCATTAACATAGTACTCTAACTGCCTTTTTAAGGGAAAGCAGAGGACTGTATTTTTCTGGCAGCCTTTCACAAGGCTAAGTTCACATTGTGAATGTGCATTGTTATCTAGCAGTATCAAGACATCACTGGATAAAAAGGTATTTTAACTTCATGTTTTGAAAGTCTAATTCTGGCCTTTCTTGGACTGAAAACAATCCATTGTCTTCAACATAAGCAAGAGGGATTTACACCAATCAAAGCAAGAGGAAAATCCATTTTTTCCTGCTATACTGCCCTCCATTACTGTGTTTTAAATTCTTGGTTTTCAAATACAGTTTCAGGTACTCTTAATTTGTCCATTTTCATACTGTCTTCCCAGCTCCCTTATGCTCCTTCAGTGGTAGCAATATTGTGTATAGGGCAGTCATATACACCTTATCTACTGCATTGTGCAGCTCCACAGAAGGTTTAGGTGATGAGACTGTAAAATGGGACAGATTTTCAGAAAAAGACCCACCCTCGTATCCACACAGCAAACCATGGTGGAATTAAAAACGGAACATTTTGAAAGATCTGGCTGGAGTTATTGCAGGTATCTCTCCAAGTCACGATGGTCTAAATGAACTAGATGATCTTTAATGTCTCTCCCAAACCGGACCATTCTATGATTCTATGAAGATGTCCTAACAGACCCTAAACTCCTTCTAGGAACATAGGACCTTTTCAGTCATCTACAGGGTTACCAAATGAAAACCCCCCTGGGGCTGCCACAGACCTCAGGATGCTTAATGCAAGGATCCATTTTAGAAACAAAGAAAACTCAAAATGTATCTCTCAGTTGACAGCAATTGATTTGTGGTTGTTTTGTGATAGTGAATGGGACCTGATTCTGTGTAGAGGGGAAGGGAGGAATTTGAGGGAAAATATTATACAGGCTCAAAATTATCATTTCTGCCGCAATTTTGAGAAAGTGTTGTATCTTATTTTTTTGCAACCATTACCTCAGCAGTTTCTGTTAACACTACATTCTTCTTGTGAAATCTCAGAAATGGCTTTAACTTGCATTTTCTGGAAATAAATACAGCTGTTCCTTAATTTGCTTCACCACCACTAACCAGCAAGACAATAGTTAATTACAGAAAGGAGACAGGTAAAAGCTCAAGCTGCACAGAGCAGCCACTGCAGCATGGAGTGCCCATCCAGCCTTAATGAGCAATAGAAATGCAGGTGACATGCAAATCCAGCTTCCCAGGACTAGCAGTACCTGGAGCTGGCAGCTCATAAAACCCGCACACAGCCCTGGAAGTCATGCAGGGAAATGAAGTGTGGAATAAACCACATCATGCAGTGCCTAGAATGTCACCTCACACAGCTCAAAATCTTGAGTAAAATCTGTTTCCCTCCGATAACATTGTGGATATGATTAGCTAACAGCTTTAGAAAGGGAAAGCAGACACTTGTTTCTTTTCTCTCTGCTAATCATCTAAAAAAGAAAATAAAATAAGGCGCTGATCAGTGCCAACTCTCTTATCTACCTCCATTCAAGTGACAGCACAATGGGCTTCAGTGAGGTTGTTCAAAAAAGCTCTCAAGAGTGCATTCAAAGTTGAACTGATTATATGCTAAATATCTTGGGGCAGATCCTCAGTTCAGGTAAGGAAGCAAGGTCCCAGGGACTTCAGAGACGTGGCTTTGGTGTATTCCAGCTAAGAACAGTTTTTATTCCCAGTGTGGCAGGCTAGCAGGCAAAACTGACACCAGCCTGGGGATTTCCTCACTTAACACGTCAACACAGAGATCTCCAGTGGAGGTTTTACTTCCTTTACTGACCACATTTTTATACAGCAGAAATGAAGCAGGCACAAGTCTCCAAGGATCCTGTTCACCTGATCGCTTTTGGATTTGATCTCCACTGCCTGTGCAGGCTGCTGAGGGGCATACCACGACAGCAGGGGTTTGGCTGAGGTCAACATCGCACTTCTGAGGAGACTATCCCAGTTTTCTCCTTTACCCCATTTTGCTTCATATCACAGGGCTGCACTGGAGCCCACAAACTGGACCCTTTTCAGATGAAATAAAGCTGGAAAGGCCCAATGTGGACCTGACACACTCCATCCCCACATTTAAATCCCCACCTCCAAGGTAAGTATAGCATGAAAGTCAGGTTTCAGACTACAGCTCTACACCAGTCAGTCCATGCTAAATTCCAGTGGAGATGACAGCCTTCTGGTGGCTTCTACAGATGTAGCTACCTGCATTTAATCAAATTAATTCCACCCCAAGCTGTTTTGTATAAGTAACATAGCAACAACACAGAATTTGAGTGCTGAAGGAGTGGTAACACCGTTGTTGGATCATTTTCGGGGAACAGTTTGTGTTCATTTTTTGGCAGGGAAAAGCCCATAGCCAATATCAAACACCAGTTACTGTTGGGACGCTCTGTTTTGAAGAAATCTGTAGTGGCACTGAAAACCAGGAGCAGAGCAGACTCACATCTTTCAACCTCTCCCCAAGATACATCAGTCTTCCACGACTGGCAGATCGGTTTCGTTGACAGTCTAAGGACTTCTCCGTGCTCTGGCAGTCTGAACCCCAGCAGGGATGAGGTCAGCCTGAGCATCTCTGACAGCAATAAACCAGTGACTGAGTCCTCAAATATGCAGGCCATGATCCTGGGCCCACTAGCATTATCAGGAGCTTTCCCAGTGTGGGATTCATCCAACCAGATGTTGGCACCTGTGCTGCAGATCCTGCAATTGATGTGCTTGTACCATAAGCAGAGAGAAACCAGCACACGTGAGGCACAACTTACCTCACGCTAAAGCCCATGTCCAGAACAGGTGAGGAGGATAATCCCCAGCAGTTGTTTGTTCTGTTTGTTGGCTGTGCAGGGAGACAGCAAGGCCCAGCTCTGACAGAGAGAGAGGAGTGCTTTGTGCACATCTGGAGTCAGGTGGGCTGAATGCAAACCCCGGTGACTGTGACAGGCTTCTGATACACCCCAGACAATAAACATGAGTCATAAATCAATATATCCTCAGCCTGCAGGGATCAGCCTTCAAAGGCCTCCAGGCTGGTGGAGTGATTATTTTTGCATTTACACATTACAGTGACTCCTTCTAAAAGTCACCATTCCTACCAATGACCGTGTCACAATGCAGGGACACTGTCCTGCTTTACACAAGTGACACAGACCGAAAGTTCTGCCCTCAGCTAAGACACCAAACACCTGTCAGCGTTGCTGGACTAGGACGCTGCGCATACATGCTCCACCACATCTGTCAATGCAACAGAGACACAGGATATACACAGAGTCAATGCTCAGTTCAGGCTGAGGAGAAAGCAGATAAAGAGCCTTCCATTTAACTACTCCGAACTTGAGAAACGCGGCAATTGTGCTCCCAAATTTGCGTTCTCAAGAACCCAAGCAAGATTTGTTATTCTACCTTAAAAATAAGAACACACTGCAACAGAAATGTACGTCCTTTATTAACAACTTTTCAAAATAAATCTGAAGAAAAAAAGTCTTTGGTGACACTATCTATAAAAACAACCTATCTTAGATGGTAAACCTATGATGTTATACAGGTTAATGAAGTAAACCAAATTATATGGCTTTTAAATTTCTCATTCTCTCTTTTTCTCTCACTCACACATTTGCTTTAGGTTTAATTGCACCATGTTGTCAATAGTCAAACAAAGAGGGAGAAACACTTTAAAAAAGATGTGGTAGCACTATGAAAACATTGGTAATGCATTAGAAAATTTTTCTCAAAAATGTACATTTTATACAAAATAAGATTGTATTTTTGTTTGCTTTTTTGCTTTACATTTGCTGACCTAGGAATTCCCATTTCAGGTTTCCATTCTCATAATCCAAACACTATACATATTTTCTCTCAAAATAAATATACAGAATTATGTACAAGGTCTCAAGGCCCATTGGATCGTCACTAGCCCACTGTGAAATAATCACTAAAAACATTGTGAAAGAGTGGGAGGGAGCATCTCAAAGCATCTAATGAGTCCCACCCCCATGCCCTCCCCTCCTCCCCCAGTTTAACTCCTGCCTAATTCAACTCCCTCTAATTCAACTCCAACTTAAAAAATGTGTGTGAAGACGCTTAAAATAGTGGTATAAAGGCCAGCTTGACTTAGTTTTAAACAAGGGTGAGATGTACAGAATCTTGGAAGATGCAATTTTATTTCCAGCAGACACCAGCTAAGACCCTGCGTGGGGCAGGTCCCTTCTTGGAAGACCACAGGTCCATCCTGTGAAATCCCACTAACGCCCAGGGAAATGGCTCTGCCAGGCTGATGCCCTTGAAGGCCACATTTCCAGAACAGACATCAGAGCCCACCCGGGAATAAAAGAAAAAAAAAGGAAAAAAAAGAGCAGACAACCAATCCACCCTTTGCTTTAAGAGGATGTTTAAGTGGAAGAATTAACAAATTGTTGTCAATCAATAACAGACGTTATGGCAAACACTGAGTATTCCTTTAGTTTCAGTAGGGGGGGAGTGCGAAAGAGGAGGGCACAACATTTTACATTGGGCATGTAAAGATTTTTAAAAGATCTGAGTCTACATCTAGCTCTTTCTTTCATTGCTTAAAATGATGACTTCCATTCTCCAAACGACATCTTTTGGTAAATGAGCTATTTTAAAAGGCGCTCATTGGTGAAAGATTAATTTCTTTGCCAAAATTGGCTCTAAAAGAAAAACTGCAACCTGAAATTGATCAAATCCACAATGTTTTCCAATGGAAAAGATCAAAGCACTCAATAGCCATGCATTAGCACACCAGTGTGTTCACTATGAAATTATTACAAAACTTAAACATTCACATCTAGAAAAAGGTATGGTAATAATTAGCGATTCTCACAAAATAGAAAGAGGGCAAATAAAATCTTGTGCAGGTCCGAGGGACTGCAAAAAGTGCCAGGCACTTTCTATCTTGGATGTTTGCCCCTATTTTTGTGTTGCGTTTTTCTCATGAAACCTTCCTCCAGCAATAGATCTCATTCAAAGTATAACGGGGAAGGGTTTCTTTTTATTTTTTCCTTTAATAAATTCACTTAAAAATTCATCAGTTCTCCCAAACTCTAATCCCTACTTCTATTCTGTTTTAATGGCATGGATCTATTCACATTCATCCACCCATCTCACCCCTGATTAAATTAAGGTCAGTAACCTTTACAAAAGGCCACATGCGTAACACTCAGTCAAGTCATCAGGCATTCAAGTACCTGTAAAGTAAAGGCTAACATAGCCTGCTGTTAATGCAAAATAATAATTAAAAAAAACCTACAAAAGGAGCAACAAGGAATGAACCTTGTTTCAGCACCATCTGAATTGGGAGAGGAGAAAAAAAAAGAATAAAGAACCATTAGCTTGCACCTAGGACATGTCAAAAGAGTGATTTCATTCACTAAGGAAACAACACAGCTCTGTCCAACACAGGTAAACATAGGAGGCTTTGCTTGCTGTCCTTAGGAGCACTGGTCAGTGATGGCCACAGTGAGCGTAGCACACTGAGTCTCTGAGCTGGGTGTGTCCAGCTCTTCCCCTGGGCCCCAGGGCCGTGGACACAGAGACCGATGGCCGCTCTCGAGACTGGCCATGAGGGACATTCTTTCCCAGCAAGACAACTACACCCGGGTAACACACGGCAAAGAGAAATGCTCCTACCTATCCACATCCCTTCTGGAGCTAAGCCTTCCATTGTTACTTGTTTAATTAGCAATCAGTAAACACAAGGGGCCTCAAATCACACTGAGTGAGCTTTAGCACAGTCTCTTTCAGCCACCCCAAAAAGTGATGATAACAGAATGTCAAACAGCTTAAAAGCTTGGCTTGACTCACTGCACTCAAAAATTGTTAGTTACTCCCTTTTTAACTAAAACTCCAACCCATGTGCCCCCAAACAGCATTTACTAAAAGTCAAGCAGAATTGTAATTCTTGTTTTAGGATGGGCCCCTCTTGGTGGCTACAGACCAGTGACTGCTTCCCAGAGGTGCAGATGTGCTTGTGGACATGGGTGCTCACCCACCTGCACATGGCACATGAGCAAAACATGAGCCCTGCAAACCTCATCCAGTGTTTGGCACATTCTCCAAAAAGCGAGTCTAAGGAGAAGGTCTATTCCAGTCCTTGAACAAGCTACCTGATCTCCAAGAGAAAAACTGTCATGGGAGTCACTGAGCCATTCACTCTGGAAAATCATTCACTCTGGATTTCACCTTCCCATGCAGATCAGCAAACACAGACCTGAAAGCACAGGGAAGCGATGTTCAGATTCTTACAATATGTGGGGAGTGAATTAGCAGCTCACCCTACACAGATTGAAATATATCCTGCTCCCCTTCCCTCCCTGGCCCTGCCTACCTACTGCTGCCTCTTTATATTTCTCTCCACATGCTGATTTAACTCTCTAAAATGGTATTAGAAAAATCCAGTAAATCCCTGGACAGTTTTCCATGAGTTTAGAGAGTTGAATGGGCTTACAGAAGCATCTGGTGGCCACCACCACGGCGGAAGGTGTCAGGTGAGACTGCATGGTAAGGGACTGGGAGAGCAACAGGAATGGAGGGAAAAGTGGCACCTCTTCCTTTCAGCAGTGTAAGTCACTAGCTGCAGTCTCACATGTTTTGGCAGATTCATTTAAAGATTTGGTTCAGATTTACAAGGGCACGTAGTGATAGGACAAGGGGTAATGGTTTTAAACTGAAAGAGGGTAGATTTAGATCAGATATCAGGAAGAAATTCTTTACTGTGAGGGTGGTGACACACTGGAACAGGTTGCCCAGAACACACTGGAGGTATCCAAGGCCAGGCTGGATGGGGCTCTGGGAAACCTGGTCTAGTGGAAGATGTCCCTGCCCGTGGCAGGGGGGTTGGAACTAGATGATTTTCAAGATCCCTTCCAACCCAAATCATTCTATGACTCTAAAACAAAATGTCAGGAACCTGATGGTCCTGCCCTAACTCAATGTGCTCTGTTCAAATATTGCAATACATATGCAAAGCAAAGCACTCTCGGCAAGTCTTTACATGTCAGGTTGCATATAACATTTAGTAACACATACTTTTCACTTTTACAGCACCTTTCAGTTTAGGGATAATGACCTTATCAGCAAGAGAAATTATTTAGGCTTCATAGCATTCTCTCTACAACCAGTAACTATTACTTTTACAAAGGAGGAAACTGAGGCATGCCCTGGTTATGGGAGTTGCTTAAAGCTGCAATATTAAATTGGTGCCTGAGCCTGAATGAAACAGGTGATAATTCTGGTCCAATTACTCTTCATCCCTACTAGATGGGACTGGTAGTGACTGAAGAGTCACTACTCTTCATCCCTGCTACCAGATTGCCTGCTTACAAAGAAATGAGGTATAGAAAGGCTTGCTGGTCTTCTGGGCATCGGCACTAAACCCTCTTGCTGTGACTTTAACGGAGCTCCTTTTGGGGTGGCAATAATTACGGAGCACCCCAAATGCAACTCATCAAAATGTGAGAGCTCAAAACATTTTTAAAGTGCTTATTTTCTTAGCAAATTGGAATGGCATCTTCCTGACCCGAATCACTGCTTCTGTTTTCATTCTTCAATGTAAAGAAACACATAAATAAACAAAGGACTACAAAGAAATAAACAACTGGAATATTTCAATTTAAAAACACTTGTATTTCAAATGCTAAAACCATTTTGGAGCATGAGCAGCACTCGTATTTCAGAAGCACATTTTTGTGTGTTACCCTGCCCCAAGCATGCCTGGGAACACCACTGCTGCCAGGACCCCGTGTCTGACCATACACTTTACTTCAGGTGTCAGACCTCCATGAGGGAATTTCTCTATATAGTTGCACTTCCAAAAAAAAAAAAAAAAAAAAAAAAAAAAAGAGAGAGAAGCCCATGCTTTGATTTGGAATAAGCCAGTTTGTTACAGGCCAAATTCCTGCACTGCACACTGCAAGCACCAACATACTTTCTTGCTTTCCGTCAACACCCCTTTTACCCTCAGAACAAAGCTACATCTGGATGTTTAGCTGCCAAGTGGCACCGCTGCCAGCAGCAGGGACTTGTGCAGGCTCTGGGTGTCCCACAGGACCACCATGCCGGCCATGCTGACTGCCCTGGGGTGCTCTGCCATCCATGGGCAGGGACAGTCAGGACGTGCCTCTCCAAGCACAACACACTCACAGGTGGCTCCACAGCCCTGCTGTGCATGCTTGTCCCTGTGCTCCATGTCACTGGTTTGCTCCTCCACAGTAATGCTCCTTTCTCCCTTCAAGGCAAGGCTGATTGCCTTTAAAACAGGGGTCTCCAACCAGAAGGATCTACCCTCTCATCTGGTTCCTTGGCAGTTCTCCAGTTTTCCAGCTGTCCAAAGGAGTTATGCTCCTTAGTGGCTCCACAGTGACTACTACTGGCTTGGGGAAAACAGGAAAAAAAGTCAGTAGTAAATGAGAAATATTAATACTTCAGTTCTGTCCTGTTTGTGCTCAGTTTGTTTCTGAACCTGCATTTTCTCCCAGTGAGATTCCAGCGTTTAACTGTGCAGGGAAAAAGGAATGAAAATTGCATTGACAATCAAATGCATAAAGGAAAGAAATGGCAGCTCTGAAATATTCACAACCAACACAATTTTGATTAAAGAAAGAACTCTGTTTTTAATAGGGGTTTTTTTTGATCATTAAAAAAGTTTAAACCTGCATAGCAATCATTTCAAAAATAATTATTTAATGTTCCATAATGAAACTGTACACGACCTAGTCTCAGCGACAGCAGCCTGCCGGCGGTTCGGCGCAGTCCGGAGCAGCGGGCCCTGGCACCGGGATGTGGCTGGCGGGGGTGGGCGCTCGCTGTTGGCGGCACAGTCTGGCTCCCACACGGGCGAGGGCGGCTCGGCCCCCTCAGCAGCGTCCTCAGAGTCGTTCAATGTCTCGGTACTTCTTCCTCAGGATGGAGACCTGGTCTTTAAAGAGGACAGGGTCGAGCCTCATCTGCGAGTGGATCAGCGGCATATAGCCAAACCAGCTGGCAAAAGTGTTCATGCAGCTCTGCCGCTGGGCAAAGTGGTCAGGGTCGGCCCAGCGAGAGGCCCGGGACGTCTGTGAGGAGAGGAGAGCAGAGATCAGAGTCGGCCTTGGCACATAGGATGGCAGGAAAGGTGGGAGCTGGGCCAGGCAGACACCATGGTGCCCAGCCGTGCCAGGGCTCAGGAGCACGTGGCTCTGTGGCAGCTGGAATCTGCTCGGGGGGCTCAAAGAGGGGGAAGGACACCCTGCCCACAGCAGATCCAGTTGTGGTGAGCTGGACAACCCTGACTTCCCAAAGAGAGAAGAGGGCAGGGCTACATGGAGACTTGAGTTCAACCACAAGCCAGCCTGTGGAGCACAACACCCACAAGCAGCCCTCCCAAATCTTGCCAGCGCTCTACTTCAGCCTATCCCTCACTCTTCTCTTCAAACCCTCCAGCTATTTCAGAGATAAAAGTTCTTAAAAACCACCAGGAAAAAAAGAAGGCCACTGCTTTGAAGCAGAGGTAAACACCCAAGCCCAGGCCAGCTGCTGCCCATGGTCTTCAGCTGTAGGAGGAAAACAATTATTCAGGGTTAAACCTGCAATTTTGCAGATCAGATCTGCAGAAATTTATACATAAGTAATTTCAACCAGCTTGTAACTGAGTAGAAGTCCTTATGTGCTTGGCATTACTCGTGTGTGTAGATGCCCTGCAGTGAAAAGCAAGGTGCTTCCAGGAATCCCACTGGCCAAGGCCACTGCATCAGACAGCACTGTCTCACAGACACAAAAAATGAACTGGAGCCCCACACTGTATCATATTAAACTCTGACCCAAGGAAAACACCATGGTCTTCGACTGTATACATGCAAAATATTCTGGCCTCATTTTCCAAAGTTCAGGGCAGCTGTAATCCCTGTGGAAGTCCATTGAAACCCAGCAGCACTGGAAAAAAAAGGCCCTAGCAGCTTTAAAGCTGTTATTATTCTTTATCTGTACCTAACGAACATTTATGAACAAAAAACTATTATTTAAGATAAAGTATGAATGCTGAGAACCTAGGGGTTTTTTGTGCCACTTCCCATGCATCTCTCTATAGCACTTAAGTTTCCACTATACTTTAAAAACAAATACAAATTCATGAAGTCAAAGGATGTATATTAAAGCATGAAGAAACAGATAAAGTCAGGGACTTGCCAAATGACTGTGGAACCAGACCTGATCTTGGTCCAAGGCCTGTCCAGTTTAGCTCAAGTGGTAGGTTGTAATGTGCATTGATTACAGCCTCCCGAGTATACAGTGCCACTAAAGAGCAAGTAAAAGCTTGTTGCTACAGGATTATAGCAGACATTTTGGCCATTAACACTGAATTTCCATATGACTATTCATCTCTGTCACAACACTGAGGTTATGTTAATTTTTTATTTGTCTTTCAAGGAATTATGAACATGGTCCATTACATTTCCCAAAGCTGCAGGAACAACTTGTCTTTAGGAGAGAGTTATAGCTCATGGCTGACTCGAGTCACCTGTGCTGTAAGATGAAAAATGAATGCTCAGGCTTTGCCAAACAGCCAAAGCACAGCCCTGTGGAGAGTTGAAGCTGAAACTGGAAGCAATAGATACGTTCTGGATGGCACCTTCCTGTCCACAGAAGGTCTCTTGGGCACCCGGATGAGTGAGAATTGCTGAATGCTACCAGTGCTACCAATACCTCAGGTGCAAGCACATTGACATACAGGTAATGGAGTTTACAAACTGGCATGGCCACTCCCCAGTCAAAGATCCAAGTAATGTTACCAAGAGAAAATGTGAGGGGAAAACAGAGGGCCCCTTCTTTCACCTGCCCCATATTAATCATGGTACTGTTTGCACTGAGAGCATAGACACTGTGGCAGCACAGATGGGAGGCTGCTCGGGACTTGCAGGTTTTGCAGGACTTGCTATTGCCCTCACTGTTCTCTCACACAGGGTAGTAGGACAACTGTCCCCACGTTACGATGTATCCTTGTTACTAGAGGTACGTCTGCAATGACAAAAGGCTTAGCTAGCAGCTGGAAGAGGACCTAAAGCAAGCATTTCATGGCTGCTAGTGGGCGATGTGGGACAAAATGTCCCCTGTGGGGAAAAAATACTTGCATATCACAAACTATCTCAGTTGTGACAGTTCAATGTCAGTGCTTGAATCACACTATATAATTTAAAATAGCACAGGGACAGCCTGGTACATTATATTAATTAATAATAATAAAAAGTAGAAAATCTGTCTAGAATTTATTTATGCTTCTAGCATTCCATGCCTAGGCCTTAGGTATAGAAAACTTAATTAGAAAATGAGAGTTTAACTGAAATTCAGTCACCACAACCATCAGTTCCAGGAGCTTGGGATCACCATGAATAACACAGTGAGAAAATTATGAAGGGAAGCAGCACACACAGATGTTCGCCATTTTCCTTTTTCTTCATTATAATAAACATATCTAAAGTCTATTTACAGTTCTGCTAAACTAAAAACTGCAAAAATATTTGACAGAATTGTATCACTCTGTAAGCCTAACCTAGAAGTGGACTTGTTACTACATTCCAATTGCTGAAACATGCTGTGATTACATACCTGTCCCATCATGGTCTCCTTATACTGTTTTTTCTGTGTTACTTTGATTGGAGGCAATTTTGTCACGGCTGACACCAAAAAATTCATTAGAATGTCCTCACAATTGGCCAGTTGGTCCACCATATTCTTTAGGCTGGCAGGCAGGTAATGAGTGTACAGGTAGTGATAATATCTGGAAACCAACAGCAGTGTTATTAATACAAGTCACTGGGCTTTCAGGTATCACAAGCTCCAGGAAATTTCTATCTCATTTGAGACACAAGTTTTGTACTCAACTCCCAATATACCAATTCCTTTCTTTGGTCTCACCCTCCGACAAGAAGGGAAAACAAATCAGTTTCTCATCAAGACAGAGAAAGGAGAAACAGAACGTGAGCCTTTTTTGCAACCAGGTTGAAAGAAACAGTGTGGGCCTAAGCATCAAGATAATGGACAAGTAGGAAGGAGAGCCCCACAGTGCTATAATGTTATAGACAACACCGATGAATTCATCCTTCATATTTTCTTTCCAAACTGTTCAGTTGGAAAGAACTCTACTAAAACTGCCCTACTACTGTTCTTTTATTGCTGAAATTACTCTCCTTTGGGTCTATACCATTCCCTGTGGATGGTCTTCTCCTTCTCAAGGATGTGGATTAGAGACTCCAGAATTTTCTTTTTCTTTAAATGTAGAGAGGATTTTGGTCTGCTGAAGTTCTAATACATGGGTTTTCTCCAACATGCTGCAATATGCTGAGCTGTGACATGCCCATTGTACTACATTTCTAGGGTAGCCAGAAGACTTTGCAGTCTGCAGCTGTCAGCCAACACACACTCAGAGCTGGTCTGGAAGTAACCTCCTTTCTGCTACGCTACAGGCCATTCAGCCAAGCAGCTTAATGAATTCAGGAACTCTTTGAAGTGTGTAATTCCTGATGTTAAAAAGAGCAGTCTGACTGCCTCAAAACACAAGTGACTTCAAAGAGACCCAACAAGTGCAATAATGATTACCAGATCCCCAGAGCTAAACCAAGAACTTAAATTATTACCCCATAAAAAGTAGACCCACTTACTATCTTTCCATTTTTTTCCCTCCCCGGAAGAATGTTCTTCACACCCCACCCCCAACCCCTCTTTACTATTTTGTTTCATACAGAAGAAGGATAGCAGATGCTCTGGGTTCTTACTTGTGGTAAATAGCAGCTCCTGTCAATACCATGGAATAGTCATTAGTCCATTTGGAGGTATACCCCCACCTCTCCTTAGTGTTGTCCCAGAAGTGACTGCGCGCAGGGTACCCTACAATCCTCTCTGGAAAGCTCTGCCAAACTGTAAAGGCAAAATCCACCTGTGGACAAAGGTACAGGCCAAATGAATACCGAAACTGTTTCAACAAATGTCAACAAAACAAAATACTACCTTGCCACTAATTCGCAATTCAAAATCTTGGAACTGTTGCAAAACATTAATTCTGTGTATTCATCAGTAAATTAAACTGACTGCTTGACATTTTGCCCTATAATTATGCACATTTTAATGGTTCCTGTTAAAGGGAGTCTAGAGCATCACAGCATTACATTAACATTTTCAAGCTTGCCCTTTACATATCAAACCTTTTCAAGTTACAGAAAGAACGGGTGTAGGTGCATGTATTTTCACCATGATGCAACACCAAAGGATAATAGCCATGTGGAAACTGAAAGTTTTGCACATCTTTGTGCATTGCACCTACCATTTTATCACTGTTGACACAGAGTTTGGAAAATCAGCAGTCAAACGCTTTAAGTGGTAAAGGTGGCTCAGTGAGAATAAAACAGACACTCAGTGAGGAGTCCCTTTATATTTTCCAACTGTTTTGAGCTTTCTGAAGACCACGTTGGTCATACTTTTAAAACTGTCTATATGACCAAAAAAGGTTCAACATACAGCTTAATAAAGAGGAAGATAAAATTCCCATTTAGTTAAATGGCATAAGGAACCTAAACTTTAAGAAAAATGCTTTATATTGTAGGAGCCACACAAGCACGTCAAATGCTGCCAATGGCATTTTTTTTTATTGTCTTGCTGTAATTATTTTAATAACTCAAATCTCTGAGAATTGAGACATGACAGAACATTGCTACCCCATCATCCTACCAAACAAAATCTGGTGCTTTTAGGAAAGGGATGATCGGGGTAGTTTGCAAAAGGATGGTCAGCATTATATTTGAAAAGAATTTGGTACAAATACATAAGGAAAGATTTTATCATTGGTTGGCAGTCCCTCCCCTTCAAATTACATTTTGGAGCTCAAGCTAGACTGAAATTTTGTAAGAGTTATACACAATTCTAATTGTCCTAGTCAAACCCAAAAAAAAAGAGGGCTTTGTTTCTGCACTGCACATTAGGTTCCCCTCAGTACCAGAGGGACCTAAAACTTCGCTCAAAAATGTTTGAAAAGCGTTCCAAGAATGCAAAGTTAAGGGTGTAGAGGTTAGATAAAGAATAGCTGCTCTGAGAACAGTCCCATTTTGTGTTGATTACTGTCAGACTTCTCACATTTGCAAGTGTTTTTATGAAACAGAAGAGTCGCACATGGACTGAAATACAAAGTCAGGGCCTGGTTATTTTCTTTAAAGTTGTTTCAAGGAATCTGAAGCCAACTAGAAAGACAATGTGCACAAACCAGTTACCGTTGTGATAGTTCTGATCTCATCCAAATCAATACCACATGAAAGAACTGGAGGGATTTTTTCCCTATAAAGGCCTTTCCCATAAAACGCGACATCTGTTTTCTCTAGAGAAGTATGAGAATCTCAAACTTTAATAAATAATAAAGCTGTTGCACCCAGTGCCCTCTCTTGTGCTTTCAACTATCTGCCCTTGCACTAGGGAGATGCACTAAAGCAACCACCCTAAGAGAAAACTCCCTTTATTAAAAAAGCCCCTCAGATCTCATCCTATGTAATTTCCAGCAGCACTGCCACTTTCAGCTGATCAGCAGGAAAATCCAACCAAGTTGGCAGTCTCTTAAACCTCTGCATCACAACCCACGCTGGTTTCTAATGACTTCCCACGCACACACCCCTCTGTGCGTGTGGAACAGCTCTTCTCACAGAACAGTTACGCACCGCCCTGTTGAGAATGGAAAACCTTTACTACGCCGAGATCGGACAGTCTGGAGGATGAGCTTGGTGACTGCTGCTCTCAATGGGATTATTGATTGTCTTTGAACACGTTTCTAAATTGCCTTTTCTGGGCCTTGAAGATGTGCCACAACAACCCTCCATGAGCAGATAGTTTCAAAGGAAATGCCACATCACATTTGCGTAAGCTGTACCGTGGGGGAAGCGAAGCAATAGGGAGGCCCCCCACCTCTTCATGAAGAGCCACCAAGCAGAGCTGCTGGTGCTGGCACCTTGGCAGAGACATGCCGGAGCTGCAAGGTGGGTTCTAGCAACAGCTGGCCAGCTGGTTCTGTCTGCAGCACAGGGACCAGGGGGCTCATAGAGCAAATACCCACTGCACAAACACACAGGATCAGCTGCAAGTTGCTCACAGGAGCAACAAAGAAAACAAAGCAAAGCAACAAAGCCACAAAGAAAAGTGTAGGTTGTCTCACACAACAACAAGTATTTGTGCTTCAAAGTGTTTAGGGTAAAACACAGCCAAGCTGAATGAGAAACACTATTTATTTCATATGTTTCCCAGAAGCCTGAATTACTCTGAAGTTTGGAGGATGCCCAGTTAAAACAAAACAAAGCCCCAAATCCTCATGGAAGCCACAGGGTGGATTGCTGTAAATATGCCCTCAGTGCAATGAAGTCCCTTAGAGGTATTACCATGATCCCCAGGGCAGCTGAGATGGGACTCTTCATCCTAAGCAACAACCTTAGGAAGTCCAGCCCAAGGATAAATGCCTTTTATTGCTCTGGGGTTTCCTTGGGCTCTGCAGGGCTTTGCACACAAGTGCTTTGGCAGCAGCCGTATTCTTCCTCATCTAGCAGAAACTACCAAGGTTTAACACTGGTATCAAACAGATTCAATGTCAACTATTTCTTTCACTTGTGAAGCGAAAGAGGGTACTGTGGCTGTTTCTGGAGCAGTCTAACCACAGCACAACCTCTGTGCAGGGGAGAAGAGCAGTTGCAGTCTCATCCATTTAGAACAAATCCAGTAACATCTTAGGGTATATAGCAGTGACTGAAGACTAATGTTACGCATTTTTTCACTGACATATAAGTAGTGGCAGCATCAGTGAAAGATCCCCATCACTGGCAGAAATGCATTTTTATTAAGGTGAAGTGGGGAGAGGGGAATGACCATGAACATGGGGGGAAAAAAGGGAAAACAAAAGAAAATCGAGTTTTTCAAGCTATTCCCTGGCCATCATTAATAATGTATTTCCCAAATATTGCACTCTATATAAACTGTCATCAGTTTCCCTTGTGGTTCTCAGAAAGAGGTTCTAGAAATCAATACTCATCCCAGTTGTAAAAATTGGTTTTCCACAGTATTTTTCTTTTCTTAGTGCTATCTTGCTCTTGGCACAAACACTCAAGCACCTAAACTAGCAAAGATCTCCAATTTTATGGGCTGACACAATGGGGAAAGAGTATTCCTCAGTGAAATCCTGCACTAGGGTGGCAATGCTGTCTTTTGGAGTGATAGCAGTCCCCTGCTGCTGACAACCCTTCCTCTTCCACCTACATCCTACTGATTATGGGGGGGGGGGGGGAAGCTACCCCAATCAGAAAAGTGAGAACAGAATATTAAAGCTGACTGCTCCTGGCTGCCTACACCCGCCTGCAGCTATGTTACTAAAATAATAGAGAACGGAAGAACCATATGCTAATGATGAGCCAATTAACCAGGGCGAAAAGCTCCTCTGACGGCAGGCAGTGGCAGGGTTGCTGAAACAAGTGCAACACGTTAAATCTGAGGAGTGTAGCAGGAAATCTTGTAACATTTTCTCACTGGCAAAGCCAAGAGAAGAGCATATCTGCTGTGCTCAGGCTGAGCCCAGGAGCCAAGCAGACTCCCACAACGACAGAGACCCCTTACCTCGGTGGTTGAAAGCACGGTGTCCTCATCCAGGCTTAGCACTGCATCTGTCACTATGTTGTCGTAGGGTAGGAAGCGACTGCTCATAACCTGTGGGTATCCAAGGCAGGAAGGGGAGGAAATAAAAATCACTTGAAGGACTCATTTCCAAGGCAAATACTCAGTTTTATTCCTCACTCTTATTTACTCTTGTCTGAAGAACGTGGCATATTTCTGTCTGATGGAAAGGACCCTTCAGCTCAAGAGTGAAGGAGTGTCATTCTTGTCACCCCAGAAGTCAGCCTACACCTTCTATCTGAGGAGTAATTTCTGAATAGACCTCCCTCTTTGGAGGAGGCTGCATTCATTTAGTGACAAACTGCATTGGTCTGTACTGAGAATTAGATGTACCTACAGCTTCTCCAGGGAGGACATTTTCCCTGGTGGCTAGGACTGTCCCCTCTGCTCTCCTACAGGGTGTGATCAAAGATAATCAACACTGAGAAGGACTTTGCAGCCTTCGTAAGGTTACACAGCTGGGAAACCAAGGAACCCAGGCTGCATGTGAAGGATGTAATGCTACCAGGATGGTGCGACATTCTCCATCAGAAAAGGAGAATATGCTAAAGAACTCAAACTGAGCTTTTATCTGCATGAAGAATTATATAGGTATTGTAGCATGTTAAGAGGTCACATTCTTAAATGGCCTTCCAGTACCTGAAGGGAGCCTGAAAGAAAGATGGAGAGGGATGTTTTATAAGAGTATGTATTGACAAGACAAGGGGGAATGGATTCAAACTGACAGAGAGTAGGTTTAGATTAGGTATTAGGAAAAAATTCTTTACTGTGAGGGTGGTGAGGCACTGTAACAGGTTGCCCAGAGAAGCTGTGGATGACCCATCCCTGGCAGTGTTCAAGGCCAGGCTGCACAGGGCTCTGAGCAACCTGGTCTAGTGGAAGGCTTCTTGGTCCATGGCAGGGGGGTTGGCACTAGATAGTCTTTATAGTCCCTTCCAACTCAAACCATTCTATATACATAAAACCTATATACAGAATAAACTTTTAAAAGATATGGCAGGACAGTCCTCAGAGTAATAGGAAATAGATGGGAAAGCTGGATTGAAAAGATAAAAGCAAGAAATGAAAATCCGTATGGTTTCTTTAGCAGAGTAAATAGCACCTTTTGAGAACTGATGAAGAATAGCAAGGATGCAACACAGTTTGTTTCCCTCATTTGCTAGGAAAAATAGGTTGGTTAGTTACTAGACTTCTTTACCAATTTACTACGCCAAAAACCCACTTCAAAAGTCAACACCAGTAAGAGGAATTCACTGTATGGAAACAGGGACATGGAGAAATTTGACACAACCCTCCTAAGGGGACATGGTCAGTTCTACATCCTCTGCAACCTGTTTGGGAACAAGTGTTTGGAATCTATGCCTTGATTCAGAGAAAGATCCGTCTCCATAACCAAGATGTTCACAGTGTCTGTCTGGAGAGCATCCCTTCATCACTATGATGGCCTTGGTCTGGAGAGGCAGGGTTCTGATGAAGAGGTCATCTGGCTGGGGCTGAAGGTTTTGCTTTGTTTACACTAAGATGAAGCAGAGCAAGCGGCCAGCAGGAGACCCATGTTCTCATCCCTGATCTTTTACAGACTGTGCAAAATGACCAAATAGTACAACAGTCAGGACTTGGCAGGTATTTGTTTTATAGCTAAAGTACCCATCTCTAAAATGGGTATTACAATATTTGATTTCAACGGAAGAGTGAAGGTTACAAAAAGGCAGACCTCTGTGATCACCTGCATGGAGTACTGGTGCCTGCCAGTAGACCTCAGCCAAGTTTGGAGATGAAAAGCAGTTCCTTTGTGCAACCTTTGAACTCGGCTGCTCTGGCTCTGCAAGCTTCGTCCAAACAAACAGCTTTCCACACAAGTAGCCACTTGGCTTACGTTGGGATGTTAGAGGGAAGAGACTGTCCACTATAAACACACCTTTGTGTACTCAGGAGACTCATTTGTAATCTGAACAGTGCCTGGGGCCAATTTCTACAAACACTGTAGAACTGGTCAGAGATTTTCTCTGCTATCTCACCTCTGCAAGTTTCACAAAAAGAAAATAAAAACACCCAGAACATTCAAAAGGCTCAGAAATCTCTACAACCTTTCTTGGCCCTGCAGGAATTCTCCTGATACTGTTTACATAGCTAGCTAAGGCCAGAGCATTTAGCTGCTAACCTTGCAGGGCTCTCTTTTCCCTTACTAAGTGACAAGGGGAAAAGACCAAATTACAAATTCAAAATAGAATTGTACAGGCAAAGCAACCAGAAGTTCCCTTTGCCAACACAGAGCTCTGGATCCAGCTGACAGAGACTGCAGAGAGGACCAACTTGAATCTGTTTCAGATTCTAGAAGCACGAAGTCTTGCTTCTCTCAGGCCTGCAGTTGGAAAGGAATCATCCACTTCAGTGTGGATTTTAAAAACCCCTCTTTTCTCATCTGATGGCATCTATTTTGACTTTGTGAAAGTACAAATAAGACGTGTGTTGCACAGCAAGAGATGACATGGTGATTTCGTTCTCACACAGGTGTCCCATGTCCCTTGTCCCTTCCTTTTTTTTGATGGCAGCAGTACCTCACGAGGCAGTAAGAGAAGATGCTTTTCAAAGGCAAGTTTTCATTTTTAAGTCTGCTTTTGAGTCCACAGCTGACACCCAAGTCTTGCATGTGGCTTCCCAGACTCAATGCAGCTGCATCCCTACATTCATGCACTTGCAGAGAGATGGAATCCCTGACAATGGGGTCAGCACTATCTACTCTTGGGGTCACATTTCAAAACTGGGTGCCACCTGTGAATCTCAGATTCAAGGCATTAATTGCCATGCTGATGGTTTCTGAGTGCACAGGGCCCATGCATGAAACACAAACCTGCAACTAAGATGGTACAAAAGGCCAAGGAATAAAAAGGAGCTGTCATTTTGTAGGGAACTACAAAGCTTTCACCAAAGCTGCTGGAAAAATAAATTTCTGTCCTGTTGGAGAATACAGGCAACTTTTACCATGCTTCTCTCCACCTACCTTGCTCTCTCCTTCAATGACTATGACAGGCACAGAAGTGGCAGGCCAGCGGTGTTTGGCTGGGAGGGGTTTATCACAATTCCATAAAACAATAATCTGAAAGAGATTATTGGACCACGATCAGAGACCTTTGTGGCAACGTTGTCCATACTCTAAGGTCTCAGATCTCCAGACAGACATGTTAAATTCAAGTTAGGAATATCAAAATCAAAAGCAATGATACAAATCTGTATAAAAATAACACTTCCTACATTAATTTCACCCAATCTGACTACTTACAATATATATCCTCTCAGGCAAATATAGGCTGGATAGGAACTTGGAAGTCTCTATCTCAGCCACTTCATACAGATGTCACTGATTTACTGTGGCTCTCATTAAAGGCAAAACCCGTTGTGAAACTCTGCTGCAAGAGGGTGCTCCTACTGAACTCCCCAGGATTTTTTTTAGAGAAGCCAAAATCCTGGCACTGATGAGATTAAGAGTCACAGTGGGAGGAAGGAAGATCATGTAGCTGCTTTTGAGGCATAGACATCCTTTTGCAGTTTGCAGCACACACAATGCTGATCTTTAAAGTGCACTCATTATTTCACCTGTCTCATGTAACAAAGGGTTTAATTACTATCTCTATTCCACTCCCATTATACTCAGAATTTTTATTTCCCATGCATGTAGGTCACAGACAGTAGAAATCTCAGAGGAAAGAAACATCAGAATTAAAACAGGGCGTTGAAACAGGGCTGAGTCACTAGGCTCCTCACTCCTGGCACAGTGGTTTGTCTCTGCTGTGACTGACAGCGAAACAGTGCTGCTTACCTGTGCACAGTACTGGGACTTGGCTACAGCAACCAGGAGTTTCAGCACAGGCTGAGATTGGGAAACCAGGGGAGTTACTGCGTGAATAACGGCAGTGAATGTGGAAAGAGGCTTCAGACCTGAAGTGAAGAGATACACATTCAGTAAAGACAAAATCGCCCCAGTTACTACAGATTAAAGGACTTTGGGGATGGAAAAAACAATCTGCATTTAACGCAAACCTTGCCAGGTTTTTTTAGGTCATCTCCCTTCATCTCAGATACCAGATGCTTCAGAGGAGATCACACTTCCCTTTAACTCCCACTCTGTGCATTTAACTTCCACTCTGAAATACCGGACTCCAAGACAATGATTTCCTTTTCTTACTCACTATTTCCACGGATTTCCTGTAATCTCTTTCTTTTATCCAGTTTGTCCCACAATATTGACATCTAGTTTGTTCAGCCAAATGTCTTTCTTGACACAGGCTGTTTTGCTGCCTGGCTCTGGGTGCTTGATGCTTTTTACAGATTATCTCCACAAATTCCAGAAGCTTGTTCAGTTTCCTCAGTTCCATTACAGCCTCTGTCAGATTTTTGCTTTTTCTGCAGTGATTCCTATCCACATGCATCTTCAATTTCCTCCTGAGCTGATAATTCTGCTTGCATCCTTGCCTTCCATTTTTAAATTTTTGTCTTGCTATGATTTCCCTTTCTGCCTGGAATAACACATCCTACTGGTGCCTACCCTTCATTACTGCTCTCAACCTCATCTAAATTCATCTGTGTGGGGTCATAGTCATTTTTCATAAAAATTACCACTTCTACTCCCTTTTTTAACACAGTAACTGTCAATTTTTAGCAGGTGAGCAGTACAGATCCACACACGTGGGATGGCACAGGCTGAGCCAAAAATAGCAGCACTCTGGTAAGCAGGATCCCTTCAGCCTGAAGGAACAATCACCTGCAGAACTCATTGTTCAAGCTCTGCTTCAGGAAAAAGCCATGAAGCTAAGCCCTATTCATTCCTTCTAGTGGGATCCATATGAAGACACATAGTATGGAGAATAAATCCATACCAAGTGTGCACCCCAATAACAAGTGTCACGGGTAAATTACCACTTTTCCAATTTGCCAAGCACAAATAAACAAAGAAAGGAAAAAGCTATTCCTCTTATGTCCCCTCAGGCTATGAATGGGTCAGCAACTCAGGCATTAATTACCAGCAACTGAAAAGTATGAAGGAACATAGATTTTTTTTTTTTAACAATCTTTGCAAGCAAGAGGCACATGATGCATGTTGATGAGTCAGAGATGTTCCAGTCTACAGTGGGCAGGGAAGATTGAGACAGGATAAACGAAAGGCATCATTAACTAGAAATGAATGGTAAGTTACTTGGCACATGCTACTCAAAGACAAAACTTCAAAATTCCACTAGAAATTCCAGATGCTACTACATTATAGCAAGGATTCACTCACCAAGATTAGCATAGTAGTAAGGAAAATCTCCCAGATATGAGGAATACTGTGGCAGTACAAATAACCCTCCAGGATGTTTGTTCCAGATTAAGCTGTTACGTGATATGTGCTTAAATATTCTGTCCTGAATAATCTGGAAAACAAGAGAAGTAATGATTTTTAAATAGAATGTTACAGTCACTGGTAGGAGCTTCAGGGACTCCAGCTGACTGGAATCATCATCCATTTTGCAAAAAGCTGAGGCACACAAATTACTAGACATTCCTCCTTGATCTCTCTTAAAAGGACTCAGAACCTGCACACTCTGACACCACTTCAGCAGCTCAGGCTTTGTGCCATAGGTTTCAGAGCACCTCATTAGTCTCTCTGGACATGAGGACCATACAATTTATTGCATTTTGTATTTCAAGTCAAATATTTTGTCTATTTGAATATCTTAGCAGTTGTAAGCCTGATTAGTTCATTGTCAGCTTTACTATCCAGAACTCACAGAAGAAAATTATTTGAAGATGGCATTAAAAAGCTAGGTAATACTTTGAGATAATAAGAGTATTCAAAATCAAAAAGACTTTCAGCAGATCAGGCTGCACTAATTATTAATTTTTGCTTAATTATAAAGGGATATTAGCATTCAGATACATCACTGATTCCATGCCTCAGTTCTGTAACAGTTCCTTGTTGGATGGAACCGAAGATCTTTTCACGACTACTGTTTGACTCTGTAGAGGACCAAAACCAGAGAATGCAAGATTTTTAAGGTCAGAACAGATTGCTACGTCATCTACTTTATCATCTAGAATACCACAAGCAAAAAAAGAAAAAAATATACCATGCTGTACAATTAGTATGTATTTATGAAACTAATTACAGTTGCTTCACATCAGATGCCTGATTGCAGGAACAAGAGTGGTTCTTACACTGATGGGAAATTCTTTAAACTTCCTGCAAAGGCATAACAAGATTCAGTGGTGGGAATCTCTAACAGGACAAATTCAGCCTCCAAAAGGTGCAACTTTCTAAGTGCAGTACACTCTTGAGCCCAACGTTCTTACAGATTTCCCTTCCCTCGGAGCATTAGAAGTTGGCAGGTCTGGAGATGGGATGCTGCAAAGGGCCAGTGGGTGGTGAAGGATGAATTTTCCCCCAAGCGGGCTAAGCAGGAATGCCTTGCCTTCTTCTGCCGCTCATCTTTTGTGATCTCCCAAGGAGGTTTTCACGTAACTGGCAGTTTATGCAGTGCACAGGGCTCGAGTGCCAAGAACACGTTGGTTGTCCTAACCTGACTCTGGCCTTAACATAGGTGTATAGGGTGAAACTTCATGTCTCTGAAGCTGGACTGAAGTGTAGGAAAACCAAAAAACAAGCAAAAAGACCCACCACAAGCAGAACAAAAGCAGCTGCTGGAGTCTGAACAAGGTAAAATCTCTGTAAGCTGCTGAGTTCAGGGACATTTGGTCAATACATGAATAAGTGCTGCCACAAGCAGTGGTTTTCCTGGAATTTCTGATTGCCATGACAAGAAAAGATTAAAACACCAGTTACATTGCGCCAGACAATCCACTGCTGGTGGCAATACATGAACTGCTAAACTGGGGCAGATGTTAAATGCATGCTTGTCTGAATTTTGCCTACAGCCAATTACCATAGCTAATATGCAGTAATTCACTCACATGAATAAGTTAATTTAACTTTTTTTTTGGAATAACAGACTTAGGACTGCAATGCCATCACTGACAAGAATGTATCTGAATATTTCTAGTTGAAAAGTTAGGTGTATCAGTTGTCAGATCTCCCATGTGGCAGTGGGGACAGGAAAAAACACAGACAATGACTGCTGTTTACCCACCTGCAAGTTATGTCACTAAACAAAAGAGAAAACCTGTAAAGTATTTATTATTGAGTGTTTACCACAAAGCATAAATACTACAGCTCCTCCATCTTGCTTTCTCAGAACTGGGGCACAATCAGATAAGGAGAAGTCTGCAAATGTACGTGGCCAGGAGGTTTCCATAGACAGTGGAGTTTTCCAGGGCACTGGTAGCCAACAAGGCTGCAGGGGAAACACACGGCTCATGTTCAATGCGCCTCAACGCGCCTCAGTATGCCTGGAACCAGCACAGCTCCAGCATGGGGCAGGGCCCCACTGCCACTGCAGCACAGGCTGCTTTCAGAGCAGTCAGCACCACAAACCTCACCAGCCTGGTTCTGCATCCTCCTGGGGAGCTGGGGAGCTGGTTCACCACAGTTAAAAAATGGATCACTAATTTATCACTCCCCTGGGTCTACATAAGAAACCTAGCTGTCTGTCAGGATAGAGGGGAAAAAAGTAAACTCGGCAGAAAAAGAACTAAGAAGTGTAAAAAGATGACATGGAGGACACCAAGGAATTAAAAAGCAGAGTGTACAGTGTTGCACATATTGCAGAGACAGAATCTACATGGTCTTTCCAATGACGAGGCATGACAGGAAGTTTAATAAGAGAAGAAAGGGGTTAGGATCTTTGGCAAGATCTCCTTTTTCTTTTTGGAATGCATTAATAGTCCAATATTTTTGTCTCACTCATCTTCACACTTCAAAAAGTTCACATATTGCCTTAATCATTGTTGCTTTTCAACAGGCCCTAGCCAAGCATCCAACACTGCTTGTCTGTACTTTGTGCTGTCCCCCTCCCCTCCTCTTCTGGAGTGGAGGACTGAGCACGCTGTGCAGGGATGTTCTGGGTTTGTTTCCAGAGAAAACCAAGCTGAAGAAGTGCAGTTACCCTGGAGCCTGCATCCGATGGTGCCTGCAGCAGCCCTTTGCTGCACTGCCCGTGCTCCCACTCACCAGCCTGCAGCAGACACTCAAGAGCACCACTGCCTAACCCACACCTTGTCCAAGGCACTGGGCAACTCCTCTGTGCCTGCCACTGGGGGTTGCTGGCCAACTGATTCAAACATCTTATTTTGGACTATGAGCTGTGTGGCTTAGGCCACTGTGCTGGGGTAGAGTTAATTTTCTTCACAGTGGCTGCTATGGGGCTGTGTTTTGGATTTGTGCTGAACACAGGGTTGACACTACAGAAATGTTTTTGTTATTGCTGAGCAGGGCTTGCACAGAGCCAAGGCCTTTTCTGCTTTTCATACCACCACACTGGCAGGGAAATTGGGGGTTTCTGGGAGGTTGGGAGGAGACACAGCCAGGACAGGTGACCCAAACTGACCAGAGGGAAATTCCAGACCATATGACATCATGCTCAGGGTTTAAAATGGGGGGAAGAAGGGGGAAGAAGGAGGAAGAGGGAGACATTTGGCGTTATGGTGTTTGTTTTATCAAGTCACCATTACACGTGATGGGGCCCTGCTCTCCTGGAAATGGCCAAACACCTGCCTGCCCCCGGGAGGCAGTGACTTAATTCCTTGTTTTGCTTCGCTTTTGTACGCAGCTTTTGCTTTCCCTATTAAACTGTCTTTATCTCAACCCACAAGTGTTCTGGCTTTTACCCTTCCAGTTCTCTCCCTGATCCCGCTGGTGGGAGAGTGAACGAGCGGCTGCCTGGGGCTTGGCTGCTGGCTGGGGTTAAACCACAACAGCCACCAAGTGCTGTGAAATGATCAAGGAACTTAAAATGTGATTCCAGAGGTGTGAAGGATAAAGGCTGTGATGTCCTTGCAGACATCTGATTTGGTGCAGACTTCTTCCGTGCTGATATCCTCAGACATAGACATACACTGGCTCTGCAGTTAGCAGGCAAGTGATTATTCTGATGGTATCTAGAACCGTCAGAGCACTCTGACACAACAGTATTACAACAGAAGATGGATCACATCCACCACAAAAAAAAAAATCCTGCTAGGAATTTTCTTCCAGGCATTATATTTTAAGAAGAGGATACACTGCTTGCAGGTTTCAGACAACAAAAGTCCCTCTCAACTGTTTTACTCCTTTCCTTAGGAAAGTTAACTTGGGACTTTACTTAGGCAAGTTGAAATGTGAAATGAGTATCTGTTCATAACAGAATCCCTCTTAGCTGTCTCAAAAGACTGAGAGTCCTGAAATAAAATACAATTTAAAAAAAAAATCACAAACCAAAATCAGTCTCCCAAACAAATGAAAAAACGCATAACATAACTTCAACACCAGGGATACATTAATTGGTTTCATTAAACTAAATCTTCCAGGAACACTTCTGTCTTCACTTTGTTTTTTCTGCTCTGAGCAAAAACTCCAGCTTGCTGGTTACCCATCTGCTTCAGCTTTAGAATTTTTGCTGTCTGTTGGGCTCCTGCAGCCACATGGGCCGATGTGTCTCAAAGCAGCACTAAAAACATGTGTGAGTGCTGGAGTTAGATGTGATGGACACCAAGGCTGTGGGAGCTGCAGGTTATGTCCCCTGGAGTCCAGCCCCAGCACAGGCAGGAGAGGGGCAGTGGGGAGAGCCGTGTGCTCCTGTCCTTTTAGCAATGCCTACCAACAACAGGGCACATGCAGGGAAGGGGCAGATGATGCATGAGCCACCTGATGGTCCCTGGGAGCACTTCTGTAAGGGTTAATTAAATTGTGAGCAATGGCACATGGTCTTCCACCTTTGTGATCTGATCCTGGTGTGGGCTGTGATCATTATCACTACCGCATCAGTGCCTATGAGGAGTTTGACGATGAAGTTGCCAATGGGCAGCACAGATGAAGATATGCTCTTCTGAGGGCAATGGGAGCGTTGTGAGCTCCTGAGCTACGCCAGGGGCTCTGCAAATGTTCCCTGCCTGGTGTTCTTCACTGGCATGGAAAAACCTAAGGGACTGACTTCCAGCAGCTGGAGGTGGATCAGCCATGGGCACTCATTTGCAGTTTTCAGGGGGAAGCAGGCAGACCAGGAAATGTGGAGCCTTAACAAGTGTGCATTACAACTATGCACAAAGACAGGTGCAATTGCAGAAGCATTAGCATAAGACGAATGCATTTGCACCTACAAAGTGAGCTCCTTTCAGTGGTACAAATGTGTCAAAAAGTCATGTGAAAAATTGCAAAACAGTTAGAAAAGAAACCTGCTTTTGAAAGTGCAGCCTGGGTCCTACTTCTGAAGAGGCTTTCATCTTTCCTCTGTCTCTGAATTCAGAAAGGATTCTATCCACATTTGAGATCATCTGTCTCCCCTTTTAATAGCAGTCTAATTATGATTATCTGTTAATAATTTATAAGAATGATCAGGCCTTCCCTTCTCCTGTGTGTGAAGATAAGACACAGCATTTACAAGCCCCCCCCCTTTTTCCTTGAGCCAGATCAATAGTCCCATCACAAGGCATCAAAATGTTAAGGAATGGTCAAGGAGGATCCCTACAGTAATATTTTTTCCAAAATGAATTCCAGAAGTGTTTCTTAAGAAATACATTTACTACCAATGACAAGGATAGTGATTCATAAGCCATAAAGCCTTGCAAAGTCAAGATCACACATGACAACTTCTCCATGCATTGGGTAGCTCCCATTTTTCACCGTGTCAGTTTTCTAATGTGGATTCAGATAATGAAGAAAGTATTTCCTTAGGGGAGAAAACTCATCAAGATGCTGAGATTTTTTCCCAGTGACCAATTGCATGTCATGAAAACCAAGGTCTGATACCAGCTGAGGACAGGAGTAGCTGGACAGGTACAGAAACCTTGCTGCTCGGCAAGGTCCCAGACAATTTTTACTCACCTCTAGTGTAGTCAATACAATCTTCTCAACTGAAGAAAAATAAGCCTCCCACAAGAACTGTGTCTGCTGTCTAAGTGCTAGGATTTTATCCTGATGGATAGACCTGATTGTAGAAGGAATCTGTAATACAAGATGTAATACAGTCAGAAGCTTTAGAAACAACACAATCTCAAATTAATATGCCGCTGACAAGCCCTCTCCTCTATTAGCAGGTTATACAGCTTCAGCACTCCTGTCCAATGGAGATGCGTGTCAACAGTTAAAGCCTTGATGTAAAACAAGTAAGACACAACCCTTTATAACCTCTGGTATTGAATATATTATTTTTTTTAAATCTGCTTTCTTTTAGTTTTTAATTGTTTTATGGTCACAAAGCCTTGTGGTGTGGCATAGTAAGGAGGTCCTCCATGCACCCCTCATGCTTTTCATCCCACAAAACTCTTTGTGGACTAGTATTTTAACAAGCTAGTACCTGCAGGTCTTAAGAGTTCAATAATCCCCATGCTCCAAGTATATTAACAGGATCTGGAATTGCATTTACCACAGCATAGCAACACTAAGTGTCCCAAGGAAAACATAGCAACACCTTAAGTAAGACTCCCCTTTTTGGGAGCCTGTGGATCGAATTGCATTTCACTAATTACCTTAGGTAGACCTAAGAATAATATCTTCCACTACATCTGTTATTCACAAGGGAAAACAGTACAAATTTTTGCCTTTTTCCCATTAAATCTACACATTAATTGTTGTATAAGTTGCCTTACAAATAAACCCCAAATTGTCCTGCTGCAACACTTTTCCATTAAAAAATGACACTGCTCACCAGATCAGAACGGGAGTGTCTACAAAAGATGTCATTATCTTTTACCATCCCCATGTCCTTCTTGAAACTAAGGTGTGTATGTGCCATTCTTTAACTTAGGACATTGACCAAGGCCTCCAGTACAACTTGGACAATGAGAAGTGACACTATCAAGGGAATTTAACTGAAATTTGCTTTGGTGACAAGGACTAGTCACAGCACCAGAATGGCATTTAGGATATGTTGCTGCTTTGTGCTCATCTTTTTCTAGAAATTAATAGCTGTGCGCTTGCACCTACATTTTTGTGATTTCTAACTGGAATCACAGAATTGTTTAAGTTGGAAAAGACCTCTAAGTTCATCAAGTCCAACCACTAAATTAAGCCAACTTGTTCTCAGACACTCCTTTCTCATAAATCTTTTACCTGAGTCATTAGTTTTAAAAGCAAATACCTGGGCTGTGTATTTGGTCCTTGTGCATTCCAGCTTATTCTGAAGTTTGCCTGCATACCACCACATCCAACCCTTTTCTGACCAAAACACACTCTGCTTATTCCTAAAATACTCTGAGAAGTGGCAGCAATCATTATTTGATTTCAAATATTCCCAAATCAAACTATTTCCTGTGAAACCTCTTTCCTGAAGAAACACTGTGACTTTAAGAATTTATATGTAAAAAATTTTCACAATAATCAGCAAATTCTTTACTTGCAGAGTTTGCAACCAGTCTGGACACTTTGTCCATGGCTCCACTGGCTGCAGTGTCAGATGGGCCAATCTTTGCTCTCTCAGCCCTTCACCTCTTAGACCATCATCTTAGAGACACTGCTAATATAGTACAGACTTTGGGCTTATGAGAGAGTTAGCACTGCAGCAAGCCTGAGCATAAGAAAATGGTCAGATTGTCCAAGATGCTACTTTATGTTCCTTCCCTACAGGCCCTTTAAGTAAAACCTAGGTCTTTAGGTAAAATATTCCCTGCAGAAGTAGTATGAAAGACAGAACCTGAAAATATGTATTAGCACATGTCTTTCCAAGTGATCACATCACTATTCATGATGTGTTCCAGTAAGTAGAAGGATAATAAACATTACCTGCACTGGCTGCACAGATGTGCATTAATCACACCCAGAAACACTATCAGTAGCAAAGACAAGATTCAAGTCACTTTGCAGTGGCAATACAGCATTTTCTCAATAAACATTTCATTGCAATATGTGCAACCTTGTGTGGTGTGTGTGTATACATGTGTAAGCAACCAGTAAAATCAATACTCAATCCTCACTACACCTTTTGAAAGGGAAGGCTGCTCTGACTATGAAGGTTACTGCAAGAAGTTATGATTTTACACACCATACCATGCTTGTGAGTGACAGCAAACACAGTGTCAAGGTTTAAAAAAGCCTTGATGGTGGCTCTGTTACAACAGCTGGAAAGAAAAATCAGGGCTCCCATTTTAAATGCATTTGCCTATTCTATTAATCTACTTGTCCAGAAGGATAGGTGGAGAAAATGATGTATTAATACTAATCTGGCATGATTACATTGGAATTATTAGAACTTTAATAAAAGGTCATTTCAGCAATGAGTAGGGGGGAGGGAGAAACCACCCTGCACAAATAAGTGCAGAAAAGCTGGATTAAGCTCTCCCAGTGCTATGATGAGGAGAATATGCAAATAAAAACATCCGAGTTGCTCTCAAACAGGAAATTAAGAACTGTAACATAACAAAAACATTTCCCAGAGCAGACATTCAGGCCCTCTGCCAGCTCTTTAAAAACACTGTTAATAACAGTGCAGTAGCTGTTCAATATGGAAGCAGCTGTGTGAAGTGAACGAATGGCACGTTACCGGAAAACATGAAGATCAGCAAATTATTATTATTTAAAGAGAGACATAATTTTGCTCAGAAAAAATGTGTTGTCCACAAAAGCAAAAATCAAATCGCCCTTTTATATTTGCAGCTTGTATCACACTAAGTAGAACAGGCAGCACATTGCAAGGCTTGCTAAGCCAGCTCTTCACAAATATTTACTTCTTGAGACAAATTAACAGCCATGTAAAGACATTGCAAGAATACTTTGGTTTGGGGTGGCACTACACCTGTACCTTAGAGGGCTTCTCTCTGTGGATGACACTAAATTCAAGGATAAAAAAAAAAAAATCCCTCTTAGTGACTACTTTGTGTTTATTCCAGATCTTGTGGATCTCAGCTTCATGCTAGGCAATGGCACTTTGGGGAAACCAATTTTTCAAGAACTTCTTCTAACATCAACTTCTCTGCAGAATTTACAGAATATATTTAGATTGCAAAGCCCACTAAGGTAGCTGAAAAAACCCAAAACAACCATAGTGTATTTAAAACCAAAGCAGATGCTGAAAGTAGCAGGGAATTTGTAACTTCTCAGCCCACTTTTGTTCCATGATCTCAAGATCAAAAGTAAGTGACATGAACACTGCTTCAGAAAGCAATGCTACGTGGTCCATGCATCAGAAAAGGGACAGATTCTGCTTCCCACCAAATCGTTAGATGTTAACTCCTGCCTGAGAAAATACCTGCTTTCTTGAGGATACTCCTGAGGATAAACTATTTTTTAAGCACTGGAGCAGAATCCACCCTCAAATGTTTTTCCTTTCATCACAGTACCTGGACAGGTCAACCTCAGATTGGCATCCAAGTGCTCCACACCAGAAGAGATTTCATGCTCTTTGCAAAACTAAAAGTCTCCTGCACTTAAGAATGTGGCCTGGTGGCTGCAATGACCTTCAAATCAAATAATGAATGATGTAATATTAAATGAGTTCACAGCCAGTCTGACACATACAATCCCTTCATGATAAAAATTCTTTTACAGCCCTGACCTTTTGGATTCATCTTCCCTGTCCATTTAGATGGTGGCAGAAATAATCAACGCATCTGCTGAAGGCCGCGGTCTCTTTCTTACCTGTAATAACAATCTCTCATCGCCTATGATGGCAGCTTGGTTCCAATCAATCACTTCCGAGAACGGCAACTCCCATCCATTGCTGAGCATGACCGGGACGCAGGCAGCCTGTGGGCACAGAGCACGGCCACCATCAGCAGCTGCCCCACCACCAGGGCAAGCTTCGAGCTTTCCACCAATACCATCACCCC